>NC_137737.1:97665889-98063163 GCF_963264785.1 Psittacula echo | reverse complement strand
GAATCTTAAAAAAAACACCTTCCTCCAACCCCTTCCTTCTTCCTGGGCTCCACTTCACACCCAAATTCTCTATCTCCTCCCTGCCAGCAGCACATGGTAACAGGGAATGGGGGTTGTGGGCAGTTCATCACACGTTGTCTCTGCTGCTCCTTCCTCTTCACATTCTTACCCTGCTCCAGTGTGGGGTCCGTCCCACAGCAGACAGTCCTCCATGAACTTCTCCAAAGCGAGTCCTTCCCACAAGCTGCAGTTCTTCACGAAGTGCTCCAGTGTGGGTCCCTTCCATGGGTGCATCCTTCAGGAACAGACTGCTCCAGTGTGGGTCCCTTCCATGGGTGCATCCTTCAGGAACAGACTGCTCCAGTGTGGGTCCCTTCCATGGGTGCATCCTTCAGGAACAGACTGCTCCAGTGTGGGTCCCTTCCATGGGTGCATCCTTCAGGAACAGACTGCTCCAGTGTGGGTCCCTTCCATGGGTGCATCCTTCAGGAACAGACTGCTCCAGTGTGGTTCCCTTCCATGGGTGCATCCTTCAGGAACAGACTGCTCCAGTGTGGGTCCCTTCCATGGGTGCATCCTTCAGGAACACACTGCGCCAGTGTGGGTCCCTTCCATGGGTGCATCCTTCAGGAACAGACTGCTCCAGTGTGGGTCCCTTCCATGGGTGCATCCTTCAGGAACACACTGCGCCAGTATGGGTCTCCCACATGGCCACAGGTCTTGCCAGGACCCTGCTGCAGTGCGGTCTTCCCACAGGGTCACAGCCTCTTTCAGGCATCCACCTTCTCCGGTGTGGGGTCCTCCATAGCCTGCAGGCGTAGATCTGCTCCACCACTGACCTCCATGGGCTGCAGGGGCACAGCTGCTTCACCATGGTCTGCACCATGGGCTGCAGGGGAATCTCTGCTCCGGTGCCTGGATCACCTCCTGCCCTCCTGCACTGACCTGGGTGTCTGCAGGGCTGTTGCTCTCACATGTTCTCACTCCAGGGTCTGGCTAAGCTGCTGTGACCTAGCAGGGCAGTAGCTCCTCAGGCTGTGCCTCAAGCAGGCGGCAGCATGACGGACAGTGCCCTTGAGGCACACAGGCCAGGCCACTGGAGCTGGAGGAGGCTGAGGGCTGTGGTGTGTTAGCTGAACCCTGACCTGGTGTCATGGCTGTGGGCACTTCAGGAGAGCAGTGGTGAAGGCCTGGATTCAAGATCTCTAAATGGGGTCATGCAGCCATGGTGGTAACACATGAAAGCACAATTGTTATTCAGTAACTTTTAAAATACAACAGCTACCTTCCAGTACCTCTCTAAGGATTCTACTGAATAACCTGCTGTGACTTATTAAGTAACCAGTATTCTTCCCTTCATAGTACGTGTGACCAAGCTAACTTCCAGGACCGTGCAAGTATGAAATAAATTATTATTCTACTCTGTTTAAAAATTAAACATAGCTTGTTACAACATCTCACAGCTTACCTTGAAGTCAAACTGAAAGCACAAGCATCTCACTGTTCTGTGAGGTTCCACAAAAGGCCCAGTATGAAGAAATGTATTTGACTGGTATGGCTCTATTGTAATGCTACATTATGATCAAAAACGTTGAAATTACTGTGTTGTCCTAAAATCTGTAGCATGCAGTAATGTAGCTTCTGTGTCGGGTGATCCCATGAAGCAGTTTCATTAAATTTTGCAACACTAGAATTCTCCATTTAATTTCCTATTTATTTGTGTGATTGTGACATAAAGGGATGTAATAAATATATCTAAGAAAACCAACCAGGTCAAAATGTACACATTTTGCAACACTGAAGCATTGCTTTCATTGACAGCTTCATGGTCTCATGCATTTAATAGAAGGTAACTGTTTGCAGAGGAACTCTTCCTGTCTTGTTTCCCCAAGACGTTTTGGTCTTGTATATAAAGCTTAAGCAGCTCATTTATTTATAAAGAGTCAAAGTAGTTCTTAGTCACCTCTTCACTGTGATAATTTACTCTCCTTTACCTTAAAACTTTACCACTCTACTAAATGGAGAGCAAATGCAGTATTTCAGCTCATAATGGCAACTGTTTGGAAGTGAGCCTTAGGAGACTGGCTTCGTAAGACAGGCTTGCTCTGAAATACTTTTAGACCTTTTCTGCAATTTCCTAGAATTATGATGCTATGAACAAAATCATAACAACAATACAAATACAGTTTTGTTTGAATTTAAACTAATTGCCTTTTTTTTTTTTTTTCTGGGAGATATCTGAAGCTTTTTTTTCTGTAATTAAATGACTCAAGATTTTTCCTGTTCTGGATAAGACAGATTCCAGTCTGAAACTTTCCAGCTCCAGTAACAGACTTAGTTTCTGGTTTCATTCCAATGTGACATCCACACAGGGCTTAACGACTGTGGGTTTTAAAGCCCCTTCTCCAAGGAAGTAGTGCATCGCAGTAGTAGCTGGGAGCTGAAGCAGCATACTGTTCATGGAGACAGAGGCGTGGGAAGACGAGCACAGGAGGGCTGTGAGAAGTAGAGACCAGCAGTTCTAGCTGTGTAAGTCCTGGAAGCATTCATACATAGAACTATTTTTGTCAAGGAGAGCAGGCAGCTAGTGCCAGATCAGAGCAATGACAAATGAAACCAGATGTTTTCCTTGCCTTGCCGATGGATTGGAGCGCTCCCTGATGGTACTGGAAGCCATCTGCTCCCAGTGTCAAGCATCAGTGAAGTCTTCATTAGATCTGTCAGAAACGTAGACCTTCAGTCTGTGCAGCATAGCATGCCTGGTTTAGGATTTAGGACTTCTGTTGATCAAGGTGCTATTTCTGTACTAGGACACTGCCTCAGTGATTTCCTTCCCCTCTGCTTAATTCCAGCTTTTTGCATTCATAGACAGACTGTGTCCTACATCCTCATTTATCTTAGTATCATTTCTCTGCAAAATTTGAATAAATTTTGGCCTTTCATAAAGGAACATTGACTGAAACTGAGCACTTACACTGCATCATAAATAAGGAATAGCAAAATGAGAGACATTTAAATCTTAATTCCATGTAAGATTAAAAATATTTGAGTCAACTCAGCTGATGCAGTATGGAAACGTAACTTTTAAAAAAAAGTGTAAAAAATCAGTAGGAATTATAATAAATATGCCCATATTTCACTTGTGACAGTCTACAGGTACTTCGAAGTCTTAGTTGTAGATGTAAATGTATATACTGAACTTACCTCAGTTTTGCATCTGCTTTCAGATTTTGATCATATTTCGGATTTTGACTATAATGCTACTAACTGAATCACAGTAACTTTGTGGTCTCAAAAATCCAGCTGCTTGTGTTGGTTACAGTGGGAAGCATGGTGCCTTAGATGTACTGTAATTTTCTATTTAATACTTATGGGCTGGAATAAAAGTTTATACATAAATCATGGTGCTGTAATACAGCATGATACAACCTCGGATACTTCTGACAAGGAATATGAATTTCAGTTCAGGGAGACCAATCTGATTAGCATTTTCAGTGCTCCTGTCAAAATACTGATTTTTACTGAGGTTGCTCTGGTAGAATGATTATTAATGAATTACTGTCAGTCTTGTTTCCATTTAGTGAGCTAACAAATATGCTTTCACGAGTATGGTACACACAGAGCAGTTTTGTGTTCCCTCTAATCTGGCTTTTCAGTCACAGATTAAAGCAAAAGGAAAACTGAAGAATAATGTCTCCTAAGCAGCTCTTGAGAGCATAGCAAGTATTGAAGCTTTGTTAAGCTGTCAGTTTAAATATTTATCTGCACTAGAAAGGCATTTGTTTTCTAAGGCAACAGTCTTGTGCTCAAAATTTATGGAAATACCTAATATGACAGTTTAATTACTGTATTTTCCACCTTCTGTCTCATGAGTCCAGAGTTAAACAAGATTTACCTTCAGTTTGATTCAGGGCACTATTGGGTGTTGGTACTATTGTCAGTAAGCTTTTTTTATTCTTGTTTTGCTTATACAGATGAAACTTCTTTCTGCAACTCCTGGAAAAATTGTTTGTGAAATGAAAGTAGAGGAAGAGCACACAAACAGAGGTGGCACATTACATGGAGGTTTGACAGCCACACTTGTGGATGTGGTGTCAACAGCAGCGTTGCTGTACACAGAAAGAGCAGTGCCCGGGGTCAGTGTGGACATGAACATCACGTAGGTATCAGCCACGATATTTACCAGAACATACTAACTTTTCATCCCCTAACACGGTATTGAGTCCATTGTACATCATTTCTGTGCTGTAGTACTCACTTCAAAAAAAAAAAAAAAAAAAAAAAAGGTGTTTTCTGTGATTTTAGAAGTCTTGTTTTGATAAATTAAGGGGAGGTTGTATTTGGAGACATTGCCATTTGGTTGTAAAATTAGAGCTGGACTTTAAGCTTTTATTTGTTACATACATTTAAGAGACGGTGCCCATTCTTTCATAGAATGTAAAGGGATGTTGATGTGTGGTGAATTTTAGTCTTAAGAAATTGGCTCAAATTCCGTCTTCACTTGTAAAGATATGTCAGAGTATCCTCAAATACCAGGATCTGGGGTAAGCAGCTTTCTGTAAGCCCTTTTTTAATATTACTGAATAAAATATAAAAACAGGGAAAATATTAAAACAGGAAACAGTTTAGCTCTGTTGAATGCCCACATAGAGAGCAAATTACAGATTGGATCAGAATTTCTCAGTGGAGGAAGATTCCTTTGCACTAGGTCATTTAAAGGTAGTTTTATACTGAGAATAGTTCTTTCTGTAATGCAAATTTAAAAGCATAATGTCTTTAAAAAAGCTCTAAAACCTTTTCTGCTCATGCTGTTACAGCTTGTCAGCTTTGATTCATTACTTTTAATGAAGAAATTAAGACTAATTGGAAGTAAAGCAATCCTACTTGGAATAACTAACACAGAGCATTAAAAATCTTGGGAAAATATCCCATCATCAAAACTTAAAAAGAACATGTAAGCTTTAAAAATGTCTGGGGAGCAATCTGTATCTTTACCAGGTTCCCTCCTTTCCCCCACCCATCTCAGCATCTTCTGATTTCTCCACTGGATGGGTGGGACTGGAGTGTCTATTTAAGCTTTATACTGCCACTGTGATGACTAGGAACTTACTGGAAATGAAAACCTGAAATTCTATGATTCTGGGATTTTTTCCCTACAGTAGTATAACAAGAGGCCAACACACGAATTATTTATATTATCAAGTATGCCTACCCAATTACAGAAGGGCTAACATCTTAAGATAATGCTGTCTCTGGAGGTGATCCAAAATGACTGAGTAGCATAACCTTTTGGAAACATTATGTCAAGCAATATTAATAGATTTGTTTAACCCAGACTACTGCTTTACTTGAACAACTGAGATATTGCATATTGAATATTGCTATAATACAACTTTTTCCTTTTGGGGAAGGAGCTTTTTAAAACATTGACACAAGGGAGATATATCAGTAATGGAAAGAACAGAGACACGGAAGCTTTTTGTTTGTTTGGGGCTTTTTTGTTGCTTTTTTTTAAATCACAAGAGGATCAGCAGCAGCTTCTGAGAATGAAACGACTGAAACCATACCCCCTGTCAATTAATGGGGCTTGTGCTACACCAGTATTAGGCGTGACTGACAATACTTTTGGCATGGTGTCATGGATAAAAATGGACTGGTTGATGAAAGTAATCTCAATAAGATTTATATCCAGCAATTACACATCTTCCTCTGTAATTCTAACATTTGAATATTGTTCCTTTACCTCAGATCATGGTTGAATCATATTCATCCTAATTCTTTCCAGGCTATTTGTAGGGGAGTTTCTTCCTATTCCCTGGAGAGGTTGTCTTAAAAGCACACCCTTCTACTCATGAAAATAAAACCGAAGAGTTATCTAATAAATGGAAACAGCATCAAACCTGGGAAGTTTTGAAAGCCTCCCAGATTTCCATTACTTTTCTCTTATCATGGTGTGGGAAGCAGTTAACCTGTGCTTGGGTTCCATAACAGAAATGACCTTCTGGAGTCTCTGTAATAGAGACATTTTGCAGCTGAACCAGCCAGACTAGTTTAGAAAAGCTATAGGGAGCTAGCAGTGGCTGCAATAGGACTTGGAGCTGACCTTCCAACTGAGGTCTTTGGTACCTGTTTATTTCTGCTCCAAAATGGACTCTTCCTCAGAGTCAAGCCAATGGGTTTCTTTAAGTCCTCTATTTTATCAGAGAATTCTTAGACTGAATTACCACTGCAGTACTTAGAGGACTTTAAGAAGTGTGGATTTGCAAGCAGGTGGTTATGATGTGTCTTTATTACTCTCTTTTGTTAATTCCCTTCGTGGTAATCTGAAAACACAGGAATAATCTTGGATTTGTGCTCTATAAAGCCTCTTACCTGTTCCTTTTGCTCTTCCTTGAAGATATACTTCTGCTGCTAAGATGGGAGAAGAGATACTGATTACAGCTCAGATTTTGAAGCAAGGAAGAAATCTTGCATTTGCCACCGTGGATTTAACAAATAAGGCAACAGGAAAATTAATTGCACAAGGTAGACATACAAAGTATCTAGGATAAGAAAATAATTTAAAAAATAATAATGTTGGGCATAAGAATCCCACATAGAATTATTTTTCTCATTATGCAATAAGACATTTGCACAAAGTTGTGTTAATCTATATGAAGTGAATTTGTCTCACTCATAATAAACGAACAAATTTCTTAATTACTACTAGAGTGGCTACAAGCCTAAAATTAGTGCCTATTTTGAGATGAACAACAGAGTGTGATAGCATGGGAATGCATCTGGCTTTTTTGGGTCAAGATAGCAGAAGGAACAAGCCTTTGGAGCAGCCATATGGTTTATCAGCATGACAGTGTTTTAGAAGATCTGTTTTCCTTGCCTGTGGTGTGGTCGTGTGATAAAGTAACCCTGTCTTCAGGCCCGTCACAGTCACAATCAAAAAACACTATATATGCTTACAAACTAAACTACTCATTGTGTAAGATGGTAGTAGTACAGAGTTCCTGTAACAGAGTGTGAAAATGGTTTGAGAGTGTAAAGCAGGGTAATACAAAATGTGATTTACTGGTGCTGTAACAAATTCAAAAGTATTAAATAAAGCTTTCTGAAACTACCTTTTTAAAGATTATTTAATAGTTTTGTAATCTTTTTGCACTGAGTAAAAGCTTGCCAGCATGGGGTGGTTGAGAGAGTGTGTGGTAGAACCCTTGTACGCAAATTCACCTGAGATGTCATCATCCCCCTGTGGTTTCTGAATGTGAAAATGCAGTTACGTCACTGGGGCTTTTGACCTTTAACTACCTGAGTTCTGGCTATATTTGTTTAAATATCATCAGTTCAGAGACATATCAAAATAAACTGGGTGAGCCTTTCGTCAGGCTAAGGCTGTAGATTGCCTGACCTGGATTGAATGTGGTACAGTTAAGCTGCTGTTCTTCAACTGAAAACTTGTCTCCTCATGCACTATTGTGGACAGGTTAAACCACTTTCTTCAAACTGATTACAAACGATCCTTGGCAGGGCTATCACACTGCGATAAAAATGGTGATGCTGTGTATGCAGTGCAGGTTTGCATAAACCATGACCTTAGTTTTTAGTCTCTTGTGGAAGATCTGAAAAAGTTAACCTACACTAGTAAAGGGCATGTGGAATTCTTATTGTCATTGTTGACAAAAAGTCAAGTTGACTCATTGTCTTCAGTGCTTTGAATTTTGTTATCAAATGTGCAGGCTTTTTATGCATTCCTAAACCTAAGAAATAATTTCCCATGAGTTAAGCGACCTGTTCATGCAGACTCACTTTCAGCATGAAGTTGAACAAGATTACCAGTATATCAGAGTTTCCAGAAGTCTTTTCAAACAAGTGATACAGCTGATAACCTTTAATGGAAGCTCTCTAAAGAAATACCTACAGTGGGCTCAGGCTATCAGCATGTGTTTTAGCTGCGAGTTTGTAAGTTATTTGTGGTATATACATTCTCACCAAGGCTTTTTCTCTGAGGCTGCCCTCAGAAGCTTATGTGCATTATATGCCTGTGGGTAGCTGAACTAATAGCAGCATCCTCTCTCCAGCAGTGCATCTGTAATTATTTTTCCCCAGTATTTGCACTCATGCTTAAAATCAGCTCTCAGTCCTATTTATAGAAACACAGTGCTTTGCTAAAGCAGTTTTCTGAAGACTGCAGGAGCAACTTATTGCAGGAGCAATCTTTTCTGCTTAGCAGAATGATATGCTTCACTCTATTAAATGGTCTCTCACTTTACAGCTTCCTCTGCCTGGAGCTCTATTATGAGTCTTAAACATCTCCAGCTCCTCTACAATTACTAGGATGAGCAGACAGAGAAGATCTGTCATAGCATGTGGACACACCAAGTGGTTTAGCAATTGCTGTTCTAGTTGTTTTCCTATTAACATGTTCTGCCATCTGCAGTCATCTTTTTTCTCATTCTTAAATTTACTGGCCGCCTTCTTCCGTAGGTTACCCATGTAGTAGAGTGCAAGGAAATGGAAGTGAGGATTAAAAATGCTCCCCCAGCTACTACAAACCCCACAGGGACATGAGGGGTTTTGTCTAATATCTGAAATAAAAGGCAGAGGGTGAGAACGATGGAGGTGACAAATTCAATATGTGCCAAAAGATTGAATGCTCTCAGCTCCGTGTGCTGGGGCTGCTCTGTCCTTGTGTGACTGTCCCACTGCAACTTCACACGACTTCCCTCAATCAAAGCTGGCTGCCTTGGGAGCCTACCGTAGCTAAGTGGTCCCATTCTATCACTGAGCATTCATCATATCTACATAATTACAATTGAAAAGCATCCAGGCAAATTAAGAGCAGCAAACCTCAACAGGGAAACAGTATCCTCCTGTTCCCTTTCAAGCCTGGCAAGGATTGTCGCAGGCTGAGAGGAAACGGAGAACAACCCCTTCCTGAAGTAACAAGTGAATTCTCTTTTCCCTTGTAACAGACTATTCAGTACAGTGTTTTAGTGCTGCCTAATTAATAAGAGGGACATCATTATTATTCAGGACAGTTATTTTAAAATGGTTCATTGAACTGATTATTTTAAGACAACCTTGCCTGTTACTCCTTCACCAGCAGCAGCATGTTGACCTAATTTATTTCACAATGTAACTTAGGCTTGGAGATGATCGTAGAAGGAACTGTCGCCACTGAGCTTGCATAGCTTTGGGAGTAAACTGTCAATCATCAAGCTTAATGTTTGGAATTATTCTTTACTGATTTCACCCTAACCTACATGTTGAAAAATCTGTATCTTACCTTAGCTGAGTCTTGAAGTAAGGGAAAAAATTACTGTTCTAAGGACAAATGGTAGATAGCTCCACCTGGCATCAGAACAAATAATCTCCTGCGGAGCTGACCTGGTTCTATCACTGCAGATTGAGGCATAATTCCCTTACAAGCAAGCAAATAAAGTGGCTTGATGAGACAATCTTGTGTGTCTTACACCAGGTTATATATCCAATAACTGACAGACATCTGTAAGCTCCATATCTTACAGCTGCAAATGACACCGTCTCTTCTATATTGCGCTCTGGTTTTTTCTCCTAGTATTCTTATTTTTTTAACATACCAAACATCTTCACTGTACTCCTTGATGCCTAGAGTTCTGTCCTAATGGAAGGCCACACTTTTCACATAGTGATATGTGATGTGGTGACACAGTTTGCGTCTCTGTGAAAGTAACTGTAGCTTCTCAAATCATGCAACATACGGGTCAGCCAAGTGTTCCACGCTGGTTTCACTATTGCATAAGTGCATTCAGACAGACACCCAGGTACTTGCACCAGGGTACAACTGTGCAATACAGAGCCCTTGAGACAACGAGGAATTGCGGCAGAATTGTTCCCATTGGAATTTAAAACCAAGAGTCCAGATACAGGACAAACACACATCACAGATTTAAGGTGCTGTGAGGAGGGATTTAGTCATTAAGTATTCCAGCTCTAGGGAGAACTAGGCCGTTAAGTAACTGTTCTGAACAGCAGTTTAATTCTGTTCAGCTTCATTGACTGGCTCTGAGCCACTTCCACGGCATATGGAAGAATTTCCAACTGCATTTTATCACTAACCCTTTTAGAATTCTCTATCTGCAGAATCCATTTGAACAGCAGAGACTCCCAAAAGCTCTCCCTTACCTCAGTGGCCGTGGGAATGAAGAAAAACATTAATTCCTATTTTGTTACTCAAGTGCTCAGGAACAAGGTGATGACAGTTACTACTTTGATTCTGTAACACATGCACTGAATGACTGCTGTTGCCAGATCCCCTGGTCCCAAGCTGCCTCAGTTGTGGGACACTGCAGCATAAGCAGTTCTCACCTAAACCAGAGCAAATTACCTGCAAGCTCTAATCAAACAAGACACATTGGCTGTCCTCCAGAAAACAAACAAACCAACTAACTTTTGTTCACCAAACCAGTGCCTCGGGGCTGTGCCACTGTAGTGGCATCCAATCTTTGATTTGTTTTGCTTGGAAGCAGTAGCTGCTTGGGTAGATTTCAAGAGTGCAGAAAAGCAGCTTGTAGAGTGGGTGCTCTAGCATGAAGTAATTGTGCTCAAATTAAGGGACCTTTCCATATGTAAATCCTTTCCAAGCAGAAGTAGGTCATAGATATCTTCAGCCCTAAAAAGCATTTCAGTCAGCCATGCAGAAGAGAAATTATGCTCACCACTTTGCTTGCCTCAGCTAACATGTAGAGCTGATGCACCCTTCCACCACATCCAGATTGTCTCATCAGCTTCATGATGAACTGCCGTGCATCCGTCAGGAAGCAGCACCTACTGCTCTGGATGGAACTGCCATTTCTTCCTCAGCATTCCTGACAGTAAGAATGAAAGCCAAACCCTACATAGAAATATCCTTTCTGTGTGCTACCAATCCTAAGGGACAATAACACTGTCTTTATGGTTAGGGAGAGTGGTTTACATGTAAAGATTATCCAAATGAAAAATTCCACTAAAGGAGTTCCAGAATAAACACCGCTCAGGCTAGTACCATTCTTCAAACACCCATGCTAAACTGTTCCCCTTTCGTAAGACATTGTTAAAACCCTTTATCTCACTGCTTCATTTCAGAAAGCTGTTCCAGAATCCATAAGCTTATGCTGCTTCCAAGTTTGCTGCTGCAGTTAAGTGCAAAACTGAAAAGGGAGAAGCTTTTCCAGGCTAATAAAAGAAAATGGCAGTTAAGTGAACTCACAGCACGTATCTGCTTAATGCATGTAAATGTAGTCTAGTAATTCTTGGCTCTAACAGCTACCCTGCTAGCGGCAGGAATCTTAATGTAGTCTCAAATGAAGCCTGTAACAGCGCATTAGAGTAATCTCACACTTAAGGAGCAAAAAAAAACCCTTAAGTGACCATTCTCAGCCCCTAGAGATCCAGATGTAACAGGAGATGGTGTTCATTAACTGTGAGTAACTGAATGAGTTTGCATGTGATGAGCACTAGAAAACACAATGTTCTCCCAGCAGCAAAACAGACACAGGCAGGGACAGACGCCTGCAGAGCTCTCAAGCCAGAAGTATGCACAAGCAACAGGAATCTATGGCACTTGTAGGTTTGAAAATAATTTTAAAGCTAATACATTATGCCTTAACACATCAACAAAGAGATGCAGTCACTCACAAGGACCAGAGCACCTACCTGTAGTGAAGACTGATCCGTATTTACAAACAACAAAAAAAGCAGAGGATCAAGTATGTCTTTCAGAGATATGTTTTTAGAAGTCTGGAAAATTGAAACTAGCAAAATTACCATCTTTCCACCAGCTTTGTTTCCAATAGGCTTAACATTCTGATATGAAAAAAGAAACTAATAATCAACTTGTAGCAAGGGATCAGTACCTTCATCTAAAGCTTTCAATGCTCAAAGGTCAGTAGTAGTTTTGAGTAACCGATTTCTTTTTGCAAGAGAAACACACATATCCCCAATGTGTTTCTAGTACCTGATCTATCAACACAGCAATTTTAGTGTAACAAAATAGCTTTTGAGAAGCGACCTGTGCTGAGACATACGACAAAGGGCATCAACTACAAACTGGCTACAGACCTATTACACTTGGGCAATGCTTGTACAAGCAGTTCTATCCATCCTGCTGTATTTTTGATACCACTTGTGCAGCTTAAGATGTCTGATAAATGAAACTATACAGCCATGTACAGGCTATGACACTTAAGACATTTCTCCTCGTTATCTGGAAAGCACCTGACACAAGCTTCCCATCAACAGACGCTTTTTTTCAATGCAAGGTTTAATGGGCCACTGCCTACTTCATTTTGCTGCCTCTAAGTTTATCCTGTTGGCACTTGCCAAGTTGACATGACAAATCCTCAAGCAATAAATAGCCTGGCAAAACTCCCATATTCAGGTGAGATAGGGCGTATTTCAATTATTGCTATTAGCATATCCGAAGGAGCCACAACAGCAGGTAGCAACCAGAATTGTCTTATAAAAGAGCTCTGTTTCTTCACAAACAGTTCCACTGAACCAACTGATCTGGTTTAGTCACAAACGGCTTCGTGAACAGTAGTTTCGTGAGAGAAAACCTAGGCTCTGAAGAAAGCCTACCAAAAAGGCACTAAGCTGATACCAAGAGGGCCTGAAACCAAAAGCTAGGTATTGTGAATTGCTCCCGTTCACTTCTGAAGGGCATTTTGCTGAAGTAACTGAATAGAAGAATATTCTGAGATTGAACTAAAAGCTCCAGTGAGAAAGAGTGGGACAATTTCAGGCTTAATCTCTTCCTTCAGAAGTCATCCTGCTTACATGGAGAAAAAGATACCTTTCAAAGATGCAAATCTTACCATCGCTAACACACAGAAAGCATTTATATGCAGCCATTCAGGCCAACACCTCAAGGCTGCTAAGAGAAATCAGAATGAAGAAAATTCCTAATGCAGGAACTACTGTCATTTCCTTTGCTAACCAAGATAACTACAGCCATATTCTCACTGCTGTGAAATGATGTCCAAAATGACACATTAAGAAACAGAGGGATTGTACTTGGAAAGCAAAATCCAAACTCATGAAACTTGAACATACAGGACCTTACAAACCCTATCTTGAGCTTCATGTGAACACTTGGTATTAAGTCTTACAGGCCATTCAAAGAAGGGAAATCTTAAGTACTATTATAGCAGGTATGTTGATGACTAAATATTCCAGAAAGCCTACACATTCTGTGAAGCAGCATTTTCAAGACATTTCTTTGTGATTTAAGGTACTTAGAGTGAAGTTGCAGCTTTCAGGTGGTGTTTTTTCTAGAGTGCTCCAGTTTAACCTGGAGGACTTTATGACCAAAGAACTAGAAATATCCACAATATTATAGTACAATAGTATGTCAGTGGTATGTTTGACATATCATTATACAATAGTATGCTAGTGATTATGTTTGACAGCTACTTTTCAAAACAAACATTTCACCCACATATGTAAGAACACCTCTGCCACCAATCTTTGTTAATACCATTTTAAAGTCTGTGTATTTTCACTGTTTGCATTGGGTGATACTGTCAAGATGCAAGACTACTAAAGTTCCATTCACAGGATTTCCATAAACACAACCAGTCATCTTTCATCTAATTTATTTAAGTTCCCATTTTTTTCCAATTCCAAATAAAAGCTAAATACAAGTTTTAAACAGGTAAGCACTAGTTTTATCCAAAGGGAGCAGGCTTATGCAGTTTTACTCCAGTAAAGTACTCAACCCTTAAGCAGAGCCTTCTTTGTCATCAAAACTATACAGTAGTCTTCCTTTTATCATTGCACAATCTTAAAATGTTCTGTCAGAACCAACTTTTGACACTCCAAACACTATTTTACATTGTTTTATAACATCTATTCCAAAAAAAAAAAAAAAGAAAACAAAAATCAAAACAAAAACCTCGATGGTTTTTCCGTAAGAAATGTTTTAGAAACCAGTATTTCCTGCACAGTTCACCTGCACGTTTACAAGTCTCAACTCTCAAGAAAAAATAATCCTCTACCAACATTGTTTCTGCAGCTATTATTTTACTTTATTTTTAGCTGCTTTAGCAACTTCAGACTCCAGGTCTGCCTCATCCATACAAATGCACTCAACTTGAAAGAATACTTCATACAGTTATACAGCAACTTGGGGAAAGAGATCCAAAACAAAAGTGCCAGTAAACTTAGACATGGCCCAGCAAAATAAAAGAGGCAAGAAGTGCCTACACAGTAAATGAGATGCCTTCTTTTTTTCAAGACAGATTTCTTTCCCACATTTACTTCCTATTATAATAGCCACTTTTCTGTTCATTAAAAAGATTGATAGTGCTCTTTGATACAATCATTAACAGCAAAGCTGTAAGGCTTTTATACCCGTTACATTCACTTCTCACCCTCCGAATACTGACGGTTAACATTACAGATGTTAGGGGGCATGACCAGCACAAATGGGAACACCACCACAAATGATCACCTTGTGCTTTCAGATACATTTGTTTCAGTGTACAGTCCCTTCACATTTTAGCAAGATGCTGATGCAGTGCAGAAGGTGCAGAGCATCCTCTCTTTCACAAGGTCCATGCAGAAAACATCTAAAAAAAATTGTAAAGTTCTGAGATACAAATGATAAAAATAATCCAGGATGATCAAGGTTCACAATGCATAGTGTTCTGAACATGAGTCCATTTTTCTTCTAAATTCTGAAAGAATAAAGTGGTGAGGAAAGTGAAAATCCACTGCTGCATTCTGTGATCTTCCCCATTTTGCTGGCCAGAACCTTACTCTGGCATGTAAGGACGGAGGTGATCCTCTATGGTACCAACTGTCCAGTGAGTGAGCTGCTCCTGTGGCAGGTACAGGCAGATGCTGCATAACTTGAAGATTGTAGCTTTGTTTTTTGGAGTCTAAAGGCAAAAAAAAAAAAAAAAATAATCTATTAAACATGAAAGTTAACTCAAGACTAACTGGCAGATGCCCGGCAAACCCAATCCTCAGCTTGCCTCTGGTTGTGGAAGAACAATACAGACATTTAAAATCCACTGTTTCACTTGCATGAACAGCCTGAACTCACTATTAGGCTGACATCTACTACCTAAAGTATTTTCACTATTCTGTTCATTCTTCACTTGAATAATTTCTACATTATCACCCAAGTTAAGCCAATTTTTTTTTTCCAAACCACTGTTAAACCTATTTTACACCTTAATTTTTAATACAAACCCCTTAAATTAATTGTGTGAATGCATCTGTGGCTCACAGCTTGGTTTTGTACATATTAATCCTATTTATAGCACAGGTTTCCTCTGAGACTGTTGAAATTCAAGCATGAATGCATGAGCAACTTTTCTACCTCAGTATTTTGCAGCAAGATCACTGATGTTCCCCAGAAGAAAAAGCATTTTGCGATTACCTGCAAGTGCTGTCTGTCAATGAAGAGAAACACTGACTGGTTAGGGTTGTTGACAACAATTCCAGTCTTGTCCTTTCGGCTCAGAACATGCAGAAACTGTTTTTCATAGTCACCGTGATGAAATTCAAACTTGACCTGCATTGTGTGAATGAGGGGAATAAAGCATTTAAGAAACTAAAGCTCACATTTAACCAACTGATTTCCTCCCATCTGGAGCTTTACAACCACTTTTGTTTCTTTCCTTCTCTCGTCTATGAAAAGCAGAAATTGGGGGCCACAGAAATGACAGCACACTTGACTCTTGGCACAATTTAAGAATTCCTAAGTTTCATTCTGCCAACACTGACATCAGTCATTGCAATGACGTACTAACAATTCAAAGGTACAACTTCAACTGCATTTACAAAACTGGATTTAGCTTGTTGTGGCAGAATATCCTAGTGCATCAGTAATAACAGCACATTGCTTCAAACTACTACTGCAGAACTGGCACGGAAAATACATATAACACTGTTCAAAAATCTGAATGCAAAAAGCTAAATTCAGCTACTGAAAAAAAATTAGTCTAAAATGTTTGAAATTTATTTCAAGGTAAAATCATACTGCAAGAATTCCATCCATCTCAGATTCCCTTTAATAAAATACAGTAACTTGGGATACTCTGAAAACCTTAATGACACCATCATATTTAGACAAAGATTCAACTGTACTAAAAGCCACATACTAACATGATCCATGCACCTGCAAACACGCCATTTGCAAAGGTCCTTCAGTCACATAAACTTTGGAAGTGCTAAAAAAACAGTGCATAAAGATAGGAAACAGAATTTGGCATTCAAAACACTGACTGCTTCATAAACAGAGAACACACTTTAGCATCTACAAAAGATGCATAACTTGCCAACGAATTGGTTAAGAAGAAAGTACTTATTCTCCCCTCCAAGTGCAAGTTACTGAACGAAGTTAAACAAAAATAATTACCTGAACAGGCCTAAAGGGTTCATCGGATCCCTTCCACCGAGAAAACAGGAGACAGACTATCTTCTCAATATCATTACGAGGCCAAAGAATGAAGTCCATCTCCTGGGTACAGCCAATCACATCCTGTAAGTAGCAAAGTTCTGTACTTAGATTCCCTCCATTAGTAAAAAATACAGATCAGCAGCTTATCTACACAAGCACACAACTGAAAGGTGGTATTTATTACCATATTTGTGTAATGCTCCAGTTGTATTACTCATAGCCCAACTAAAAGTCTTCCTTATCTTCCACTGAAATTTAGTATCAGTATCCAGTTAACATAAATTCCCTTTTAAGGAACTTTTAAGAAAACATTAGCAAAGACAATCTTCCAATATTTGTAACGAAAAACCATTTAGCTCTGCAGCAAGAGCTGTTGCAAGAATTAACACTATACCTAAAGAACAAGGATGGCAAGAAGATATAATTCCCTAGGCATAGTTGAATGAGACAGATGAAGGGTGAAGCTTGAGCACTATGTATTTAAACAGATCTTAAGAATACATATGCTGTTACCCTTCAAAACAGACCCCATAAACACAAGCCCACAAAATCCTCATGCAGCAAAAGAGGAAAAAAAAAAAAAAAAAAAAAGGCAGGATTAGCCTTAAGAGCCACAAAGAGCAGCACAATATTGAAAACTAAAACTCAGCCAAGTGTAAACAGGAACTTTACCCTGCGCATAGACTGGTAGCGGGGTGCATGAAGCTGTACTACATCCTTCTGCAGAAGCTCTAAGGAACTTTCCAAAGAATAGCTGGAATCCCGCACACCTTTCAGGATATTTTCTTCATAATTATTGGTCATGACTGGTATCACTTCAGACACTTCAAAAAGCGCTGACTTTTTCTTCTGAAAGAAGCACAGGTTACATGAAGATTATAATCCTTTCTATGCAACTATAGTAACAGTTTGTCAGGATTTGTTATTTTCTGTTAGCATTCACATCTGAAGTACACATCATGTCAATTAGGACTTTGACACAAACAACACTAAAACATACATGCAAAATTTTAGAAATTAAACAGAATCAGTGCAACAACTTTCATAAAAAAAGATTAACATGTTTTTTGTAGCCTCCAAAGCTGCATATTTACATGACAATCTTGCATACAGTAAAGCTGTATCTGAACATGAATAGAACTGCCCTTTTATCATGTAAATACATTACTTCAGGCTGACCAAGACTCCTCTGCAAATCAAGCAACACTTTTTTTCCCCTTTGCAATACTCTGAAGCTGGCCTTTTATGAAAAGGGAAGTCTTTCAAAGCCACACCTGGTAACTGTGTGATCAAGGTCCAATCTGAAGTTAGCTGTAAGTCATAACCTTAGGAGGATTATTTTGATTTGCTAAGCAACTTTTATAGTCACTACAAATATCTCAGTCTCTCTCAAGCAAGACCAAAACATTATCAGGGAATTTGGAAGAACAGTTTCTGCTGCACACAAAGTTGCTTAAAGTCGTGTATTTGCTTCTAACAGATATACAGCATCTGCTATAGCTTACAGCTCATGAGAAGTCTTGACCTATTTAAGAACTACATGACAGGCAAAGCCTATTTTATCAAATAACCCCCCAAGCCCCTGGCCAGAACATACGTAATGGGCAACTACGTGACAACCAAGCTAGGCTGAGCTGAACTCCTACTTGAAGCAAACTGGCACTGATGGACATCTTCAGTTCACTATAAGCAAGTTCTGTAGGATTTAGAACAGGCATCTGCAACTAATTTCTACAAAGCAACCAGAAAGTACTACTAATGCTCCAGCTGAAACCATTACTAATTTACTAACCAAACTAATTATTACTACTGCTTTAACATTTACATTTCTTTCTATTTCTGTGACAGTACCAGGAAATTACATCCCACTATATTCATCTGTTTGCAGTAGAACTGAAGAACAAAAGCAAACTGGACTCAAGAATTAAGTAAACTTTTCAATTAAAGTTCAGAGAACAATCTTCACTAAAAAGCACACAGCTATTAAAGCAAATGCAAAAACTATACATTTGAAGGGATTAAACAATTTCAGTGCTCATCTACATGAACTTCGCACATTATAAACTCTGTTACCATTTGCTTCTATCTTCACTTCCTCATCATTTTTTTCAGCACATTCTCTTACTACAAACACCTACTTTTCTTCACCATCTGTGGACAGAAACTCTCCTACAACTGTGGGTCTATAGTTAGCTTTAGAAGTATCACCAGGCTCTCCACCCTGGCCCACACACACAGCATTCAGCAGCAGCAAAAACAGCCAAACAAGGACTTCCTCTTTTGCTTCCCTGCTCCCTTTCAAAATGGTAGCAGCAGCTTCACATATGCCTGCACATTTGGGCCATTTCAATATTGCATTTCGCAACTTCTCCCTTCAACTGCCAGGTCCTCCCTTCTGCTTTAACCAGATAAATGCAGTTACTTTAGCAATTGAAAAAAACAGATCTCCCTTTTCAACTCAACTGTTCATAGCCAGCAATTACACAATTCAGACTCCAGTTCGGCTCAATACAATATTAACTTTGAAAAACATTTACCCAATTCAGAAATTATCAAGTAATCATTTAACGGGGCACTGGCACCTCTACATTCCAAACCTACAAATACGTGAAAAGCCAAAATGACAAACATAAGCTAAATAAATATGGTGATTAAAAAAGAAATTACAAAAATAAAATGGAATCTATTAAGGATAAACCATAAACTGCAATCGGGCAGCAAGACTTTACACAGCATAGTTAATAACCATCACAACAGACAACACAGCACGAAAGAAAAGATTAAAACTAAGTTACCTTGTCTTTGAACACAAAGGCAATGTACATCTTGAAGTCAAACTGGTCAGCTAAAGATTCTTTTTTCTTTCTAAGCTGAGCACGAAGTCTGTTCAGAGCTTGTTTCTTCCGGGAGTTTGGGTCCCCCATTTTGTAACACAGGTGGTACTAAAGCCTTTGGAAACTGTCGCTAAACTATGGGCACCTTTTCGTAAGACTCAAGTACAACAGAAACAAGTCGTTTGATTCCTGCTAATATGACTAAACAGACAAAACGCTAATGTAACCCAAAACCGCACCTCAGGCAATATTTTACGAAAATGGCCTTTCGGAGGGGTCAAGGAACAAAGTAAGTAGTTGTCCAGCCATGGCTGGAGAAGGGATTTTACAATAAACCAAGAAGAAAAACCCCTAAGAATTTTGAAGACAAAAAAAATTTAACAGTTTAGCTGCAGGAATAAGTGGTAAGAAAAAATAAAAAAAGAACCAACAAACGTTATCACAATTTATGTGTACAACAAAAAGCAACTGGCACAAGCCCAATCCATGGGGAGGGAGGTACTTTTGCTCTGCTTAAAAAAGAAAAAAAAAAGTGAAGCTGAAATTACAAATTGCGTTTTACCCCAACCAGATCCATGACTCTGATTATTATTATTCTCAGCCTTCCACTACTGCTATGTTGCCCGCCTTATTTTTTTTTCCCCCCTTCAGAATTATTACACTTGGTGGAGAGCAGAGAAAAGGGTGCAAAGGACGAGTGCACATCCTAGGAGGTACATTTCTCTGCCAACAACAAAATCAACTACAGACAACACAGTGATGGCTTGCAGGGGAGCAAAGAGAAAAAACAGCGGACTCATTTCTAACTTCATCCTGCTCATCATCAGGCACATCACTGACCTGCGGCTACTGCTGCCAAAGAGAAGAGGGATCATGATGGCCATAGATGAGGGCGGGCAGGGGTTTAAGAGACACTATTATCTCACCTAGAGACTAGAACTCAAATTAGTGCCCCAAACCCAGGCTCCTTACCAGTGGGAGAACCCTACATTCCCCAGCACCTCACACACTTCCTGGGCTGCTGATCCCCCTGGTATCCTTCTCTCTCAGCTGCTGCTGCGCTCAACAGCGAGCACGGTTAGCCGAGGCTGTGCATGGCCAACGCTTCTCTCTTCTCCTTAGGCCTCTCCCTATACAGAGTGCAGAGGCTGCAGCAGCAGGCCGGCGGCCCGTGCCCAGGGCAGCGGGACACCCCGCAGGAGGACGGTGTCTCCCCTCTCACTTCATGGTCACGGCTTGGGAAACATGGGAGAGTTTTGCTCCTGCTTTTCTCACAACACAGGTTTTTGGTGTTAAATTTTTGAGAGGCTTAAAAAAATAAAAAATTGCAACTCTATGTTGCAATTTTAAACCTCTAAAGTACCCTCCCCCAAAAAAGTAAAACCCCAATTATCAGGTTATTTTCCTCCTCTCTCCAGACATTTTTTCCCCACCCCTGGTGTTTGATTAGTCGGGGTTAATAAGTTTCTAGATTAAGAAATTCGTCGGACCAAGTTAAGAAAAGGGCGGAAAAGTATTCCCCCCTCCTCCTTTCGTGAGGAAAGGAAAAAAGGAAAACAAAACCAAAAAAGCAACCCCTCCCAAAACTTCTCCCCCCCCACTTAGGCAAGAGACTGAGACTCAGATAAGAGACCGAGCCCGTGGCCCGCTCGCTACCCGCAGCCGGCGGGCGCAGGAGGAGCAGTGGAGGCGGCGGCGCTGCTAGCAGCACGGAGAGGAGCCATGTCAAGATAAAGCCACGAAGCCGCAGAGCCCCCCCATGCCTCCTGCAGTGGACACGGTGACCGGGCCGCCCGCTCTGCCGCTGCGCAGCCCCAATCTGGTCCCCATAGTCTAGCTCAGAGCCCCGGTGCCGGGGAGTGGGGAAATGGTGGCGGAGAGAGGAGAAGGAGGAGGAAGAGGCGGCGGCGGCAGCAGCAGCGGAAGGAGGAGGAGACGGCGACGGGTCTCTGCGCTAGTGGCTCCTACGGAGGGCGGCGGGCATAGAGATCCCGGAGCGGCGGACAGGGACGGCAGGAAGACCGATGAAAGAGCTAAGGCGAGCTTCTCTTCACCCAGGCGGTCCCGGGACGTCCTCGAAGGCGACCGGCAGGAGTGAGCAGCAGCGCCGCGGTGTGCGCCGGTGGCTCGGCACGGGAGCGAGCGCGGAGCTAAGCTGCGCAGCAGGCACCAGCCACTCAAAATGGCAGCCCCTGAGTCACACAGGCACCACCCTGCCCGCACAGCGCAGGCGCGCTCTGCCGGCGCGTACCAAGCGCTCCAGTCCCCAGGATGGGGGGAGTACACGATGGAACCTTGTGCTCCAGGCAATAAGGCTCAGCGGTAGCCTCGTTAGCCACGGGCACACCTTTTGGGACAAGCGGAGAGCACATGCACCGGCGGAAGACCCCCGAGCCGTCCTCACGGTAAGAGTTCGGGCCGCACCTCCCTGCTCCTTCCCCCCGCCACTGCCACGCCTCGTGTCACCGCCCTCGTGCCCCATGTGACGCTGGGTGGACAAAGCCCCGGATGGAGTTGCACAACAGCAG
The DNA here is from genome assembly GCF_963264785.1 of Psittacula echo. Classification (NCBI taxonomy): domain Eukaryota; kingdom Metazoa; phylum Chordata; class Aves; order Psittaciformes; family Psittacidae; genus Psittacula; species Psittacula echo. The sequence goes on along the minus strand of NC_137737.1, from coordinate 98,041,381 downwards.
TGAGGCGAGGGATGGGGGAGCTAGCGTAATATACAGCGGCAGACGGCTGCTCATCGAGTGTTGTCGCTGTGTCCTCTCCCGGCTACTGCTTGGGAAGGGAATGCTTAAACGTGTTTCCACCTTAAGCATTATAATTTATATTGGAAAACACACCTTTTAAGTCTGGTAGCAGCAGGGCTTGTCCAGTTCTTTTCATACCTGTGTGAAGTAAACTGTAAATTAAAGAATGTAAATCCAACGTTTACTAAAAGTTTGCATGGCGATGGCCTGGCTCAAATACTGATCTCATATGTTCTTAAGGTCCTTTCCAACCCTAACTATTCTGTGATTCTGTATATAATGTGCTTCCAACAGGCTCTGTTCCTCTGTGGTGGTGATTGCAATGCTCCCAAGGAGGCGGGCTAATTGTTGTAAAGCAGTAATTGCTATTCCAGAGATCCAAATCTAATCCTTGGAGAAAAGTAAATAGAGAAAAGTGAGAAAAGTAAGTGGGTTTATCTCTCTGCTATGAGGAAAGGCTTGTTCCACCCTCCCTGCAATGGAAGTGCAGTGAGGACAAACCTCACTTTTACCTGGGGTCTTCCCCAGAGTGAGAAGGAAGAATTACTGTCTTCAGCACTGGGCACAGGCATTCGGTGCACACCCCTCCTGTATCCCACTGGGAAAGCCTCACCACTCAACCCAGACTCCATAGGTTTCAGTCTTTTTTTCCCCCTTTTACTTGTCCCTGCTAGTTTCCCGTGTTCTCTCCTGAGAACTATTTCCCCTCTAGTACTCCTTTCCTTTACACACTTTCCCTTTGTTATTGACGAGTGAGCCACCTTTCTGTTGGATTTTCCTCCTGCCTGCCTTGCAAGCAGCCACCATGTTGTAGCCCTTAGACCTTGTTGTCCTCACACAGCATGAGTCAGCCCCTCTGATGCAAACACTCCATCTCGCCTTCTCTTTCATAGGTGTTACCCAGGACGCTCCTCTCTTGTTTGAACAGGAACAGAGCAGAAAGGGAGTAATTTTTTATCAACTTACAGACTGGTGTTCACTCCTAATGGCAGTGCCGTTTGGAAATCACCCTTTGTTTGGAGGTAAAAAAACCAAAACCTCTACACAGGAATACTCTACTGCTGGGACTATTTAAAAATGCCAGCATTTTTAAACTATATTATCATTCTGGCCTTAATGAGAGCTGTGCTTAGATACCTTTTTCTTACAGTCATAGCGCTTTTGTTTGCCGTGCCGCCCCACACGGCATTTTGTGCTGCAGTCTTGTGCCTCCTGCTATTTTAAGCCATGACTCACCCTTGGCCTGTGACCCTCTTTGTGCTGGCACTGCCGATGTGAGGACGGGCGGGTGCAGCAGCACTGCGGGACACAGGGATTACCCGGCACAGAAGACCCTCTGAGAGAGCTGGCGCCTTTTCTGCCTGCAGAGGAGAAGGGAAGGAGTTTTCTTCCAGCCCAGTAACTCCAGCTGCCCTCTCAAGTGAAGGGATGTGGCTGCGGCGACTGCTCTTTGTCACAAGGGATTGGGCAGCTGCCCAGCCCCGTATTGAGGAATGCAGCCAAAATAATCTGTCAAATGTAGTGCTGGCACTACAGTTTTTCTTCTGGAGGACTTTCTAGAAGAGCTATGAGGACTATACGTACTTAGAGGAAATGCATATATAAACACACATACATGCAGAGGAAACAGGAGATCGAGTACAGAGTATTAACATGTTAAGCAGCTGCCAGCTGTCTCCTGCAAACTCTGGCTGCTCAAATCTTTCCACAACATTTCAGGAGGGGATGTGGAACTGAAATCACTCCAGGTTCCTTGTGTATAGATTGCTGCTTCTCCTTATATAGGCAACTACCACCTTTACCAAACACAGAGAAGACTTTTTTTCTTTTCACTCGTGGGCTAGTAAAGATACCCTGACAGTGGTTACACAAATGAGTACATCAACCAGCCAAAGTATGTTTATTATACATATATGTGCAGAAATATCTGCACTATTAAAGCCATGAGTAGTAGCTGAGTCTTGTCCTACATTTATAGTTTGCTGCTTTTCTCCATCATGCACAATGATGGAGCTCATACAGTAGGAAAATACCAGTATCTTGGTTAAAATATGTATTTTTAAGTAACGTCACTGAATGGAGAGTTAAGAATTATCAAAATAAATATTTATATACAACTGACCCATAATTCTCTTGAGCCAATAATTGTATATTATTGTTATGCTTCTTACTGGTTATGCGATGTACCATTTGTAAGAGAGGCTTTGTGCCTGAAAGCTGGTGTGTGTTTTGCAATTACAATACTTGGTCTAATGACAGACTGCCTTTCTTCAAATCTAGTTTAAAATTATGTAAGCTTTATCACGAAGAAGAGAGAAATGTGCATGGTATACAACAGAAACCTGACAAGTAGGTTGTGGCAGTATATGCAAAATACATAATAGGGGGGTTTTTAGGCTTCAGTCCCATTAGCACAGCAAAAACAGTGTTCCTTGTGCATGTTAAATCCAGGCTGAGCACAACAATCAGTAGAGTGGGTCAGGTTCTGTTTGGTTGTCCTGGGTTCAGCAGTAGCAGTCATTTTTTCTCCTTCTTAGTAGCTGGTGTAGAGCTGTGGTTTTGACTTTTGGCCTGGGAACAGCGCTGATAAAACCGATGTTTTCAGTTGCTGGTCAGGATGTTTACTCTGACCAAGGACTTTGTGAGCCTCATGCTCTGCCAGGGAGGAGGGGAAGCCGGGAGGAAGCAGAGACAAGACACCTGACCCAAACTAGCCAAAGAGGTATTCCATACCACAGCACATCATGCCCAGGATGTAACTGGGAGTTACCCGGAAGGGCTGGATCACTGCTGGGTGGGGGCGAGGTATCGGTCGACGGGTCGTGAGGTGTTGTATTCTCTCCCCTTGTCATTTCCTTTATCATTATTATTATTGATGGTAGCAGTAGTGATTTGTGTTATACCTTAATTACTAAACTGTTCTTATCTCAACCCGTGGGGGTTACATTCTTTTGATTCTCCTTCCCATCCCTCCAGGATTGGGGGGGGAGGAAGGAGGGGGAGTGTGAGTGCTGCGTGGCTGGGTTTAAACCACAACATTGGTTAACACAGCACAAACAAGATGGTGTCCTTTAGTCTTTCTCTTGCTCAAAGTGAGGAGGACTTGGTAGGTTAGCATGTAGCTGCAGTCCCGTGGTCTCTGAGGAATGAAATGCTTGTGTATCCCTAGGGACTTTGGTCTCTGCAGCAGAGGGGGTAGACACTGTTCAGCTGTCATCCTGGAAAAACAGAGGATCAGGCAGCATGGGCAGTAAATCGCGTGGAGGTAGGAAGAGACCTGGCCACAAAATTACATTCCTTGGGAGAGAAGGTGTCTGAGTAATGTAGTTGTGAGAAGTAGTGTGAGTTTGGAATATCTGGTTGCTTGTGTATTTTTACCTTTTCTGCTCTGAAAATCTTTAATTTTCTATTCACCATTTTATTGTTTCCATGCTGTTTTCAGTGAAACCAAACACTGTTGTTTTCTTCATGTTTCAGTTGCGTAATAACTTGTGGAGTTTTCTCCTGTAAGTTAAAAAAGGATCGGTAACTTTATAGAAAGTCCTTGTTGTCTTTTTCCCCCAAAATTATGTGATTTCACAGTCTAATTCCTGTTTTCATAATTAAATGTTTACTCATAAGCACGTGGGCAAAACTGTATGCTAATACCTCTGTTCTTAATTTCCAGCTCAATAATTAATTAAAATGTAACAATTTCTAGTTAATAATTAGTTTGTAACATTGTATCAAATTGATGTATATGTTATAGATATAGTTAGGAAGAGATAAGCTGGATTCTGTTATCTTTCTGACTATGCTTTCCATGCATACTGTGCTGGCTGTGTATGTTAGAAGTCAGCCCTGAAGCTACTTGCTTCAAAAACAAAACTATGATTAATTCAGTGCCAAATGTTTATGCATGAGACAAAAGTAAATTAGTATTCTTTATAAATTCAAACAACACAAATTAGATGGCAATTAAAACTCTTTCATATACTTTGGAATACAGTGTGATTCACTGTTTTCTGCTTTTAGAGAAAACATTTGTTTCTAAGACATAACAGGAGTGCTTTTGTGCACAGAAATGGCAATGTTTAATGCATAAAACATTCCTTATATCATGCTGTCGATGACTGTATATGTGTTGCACAGCTACTGCTACATAATTAAGCTTCATTCATCACTTCCCTATGTCCTGCCTTCTAGTCATAGGGCTGTGGTCACAAAAGCGGCCATATGTTGTTGAGCACATGAGGTATTGATCCTAAACTTATATCTACTGTCGTTGGGTTTGTTTCACCTAAATTAGTATAATCCTTCCTTTGGAGAGAGTTTCATGCAGCCTTCCATCCTGGTTAACCTAAGGAAAAGAAGACAAATCATTAACTTCTTGTCGGTAACACACGAAACACTCGTCTATACGATGTAAATACCCCAGAAACAAGACGCTGAGGGACTGGAAGCGTTAGGCACTGTGATGCCACGCTGCCACCTAGTGTCACCCGGCAAATTGCGGCGAGCCCTTTTATCCCTCAGGTAAATGGCCTTTTAATTGGGCAGAAAGGCCAAAAGAACAAGAGACCCGAGAGCCACAATCCCTGTTTATTGATTCAGCTATCTCAGGGCTTCCTTTCCTGCAGCCCTCTGCAGGGCTTGCACCCAGAGGAGAACTGAGACACACATAAATGTCACCATTCTATGATTCTATGATTTATGTGCTTTAGAGGCACAACACTGCACTGGCTCCCTTGGCTCCCTCCACAGTAGTTTTCTGCATCTAAAATAGTAACAGTAGTAGTTTATGTTAAATCAAAAAAAAAAAAAAAAAAAAAAGAAAAAGAAAAGGAAAATGTTTGTGATATTTACTTAATAGTGTCGTTTATGAAACACAAAATTACAATGTAGTTTACCTGCACTTACTGTAGCAGGTAGAAATAGAGTCCTTAAGTACCCTAGAGCTAGATAATTATCTGTGGGTTAAAGAGCCTTGACAAAAGGCCTTAACAAAAGGTACAATGTGACAGTCAAGTAGAAACACCATTTTGTCAGTACTTGATTCAGATAGCCAGGTCCAAACTTTCTCTGTGTAATGCTGAGGAAGCTTCCACACACCGGAATCTAAGCAAAACCGGACCCCAGAGGTAGTAGAGACTACGTAATGCCTTCCCACCTATTCCCGTGTTCCCAGATTCTTGGAATCATAGAATCAGCTAGGTTGGAAAAGACCTTTAAGATCACCAAGTCCAACCTTTACCCCAGGACTGCCAAGTCCACCACCAAACAATGTCACTAAGCACATGAAGAACTCCCAAGAAGCCTTTTTTTCAGCTGTCATTTGCTATAAAAGCTGATGACATTTATTAGTAGCAATGGAGTATAAAAGCTCTAAAAATTACACATACTGCCATGAATAATCTAACAAATTGGCTAGGCTGTATGGGAAACCTCACTGTGTTTACTTAGGCTCATCTGAAGTGCAAATAGTTCTAAGTATTCATGACAGAGAGGTTTTTTTTTTATGAAACAAAGAAGCTAAAATGCATTATATTGCACTCAGTCCGAATAAATATGTATTTTCCTAGCACTGGGTTGACAGAATTTTGCATTTAAAATGCCATAACCCCTATTTAAAGTTAACCTTCAGTCATAAAAATGGGAATTATTACAATAAAGTATCTGAGTTTCTAGTTATCAAGGAAATTGTATTTGCTGATGTGATTTTCAAAGTGGAAATTAAGTCTGTGCAGTTCTGGTGTCCTCAACATAAAAAGGACATGGAACTGTTGGAACAAGTCCAGAGGATGGCCACAAGGGGCCCTCGGGATCAGGGGACTGGAGCACCTCCCGTATGGAGACAGGCTGAGAAAGTTGGGGCTGTTCAGCCTGGAGAAGAGAAGGCTGAGTGGAGACCTCATAGCAGCCTTCCAGTACCTGAAGGGGGCCTAAAGGGATGCTGGGGATGGACTCTTCGTTAGGGACTGTAGTGACAGGACAAGGGGTAACGGGTTCAAACTTAAACAGGGGAAGTTTAGATTGGATATAAGGAAGAAATTCTTTACTGTGAGGGTGGTGAGGCACTGGAGTGGGTTGCCCAGGGAAGTTGTGAATGCTCCATCTCTGGCAGTGTTTGAGGCCAGGCTGGACAGAGCCTTGGGTGACATTTCTGAGAGTGAGGTGTCCCTGCCCATGGCAGGGGGGTTGGAACTAGATGATCTTAAGGTCCTTTCCAACCCTAACTATTCTATGATTCTATGATTCCTTTTTGTAAGATTTTTGTATAATAATACTAGTTTCCCACACACACAAAAAAGGAGGAGGTTCTTTAGACAACTCTAGAAGTACTTTCCAAAGGATATTGTGGGTGTTGAAAGTTTAAATGTGTCAATGGGAAACTGAACAAGTTTATGCAAGAGAGATTACCTTTATTTCCTTATCCTTGTTTACAGATTTCTTAATTCATCCTTGTTTATATTCTGCCCTTCTTTCTTTCGTCAGACCATCACATTCCCCTTAAGACATGCTCTTAAGTAGTATACAGTTTCTTCACAAACAGAAGACTGGCAGAGTGGCATGCTAAATAAATGCTTCTCTCTGTAATGATCCCAATTTCTAATAGCTCCATCAAGTTGCCTGGAGAGGGTGTTGATAGCTGCTCTAAACTATGAGACCTTCACTGCAAGGAATGTGTCCTTAACTGTACAACCATTTACTCACAAGTCAGCAGCAGATTCTATTATCATAAATAAAAGATAAAAATGCAAATATTTGCAAGAACATAATCATAAAGTGGCTCCTAACAACCTTAACAGCATACCTTATGCATAATTAATGGAGACTTGTAGTCAATATCATATGCAAAATTATTGCTGTTTATCAGTTGCTGTGGCTTAACCATGTTAATTTTCTCCCCTTTTTTTGCAAATTGTACTGTATTTAGATAGGAGTGATGACAATGAAGTGGATACATGGTTCAATTTGGTTTGGTACATTATCTTTATAAAATACGGTGAGTTTGGGGAGTCACAAAGCAGTCAGACAGACTTTGCATCTGTTTTCAAGCTACAAGATTTTGAATATGGAAGCAACAGACCTTCTATGCAACCTTTCAATAGCTAAGATGAGCACCAGGCAGTGCTTGTGTGTTTCATGTCCTACAGCTTTACTCAGTCCAGGTGACTCCAGCCTTGTTACCTAAAATTTAGTGCAAAAGAAATACTCTCTAAGACTTGTTTTGGAGTTTTAGAAAGCAGGTATTCTTTATTCAGTGCTGGGAACACACGGGATTGCTCCACCTAGTGTGTCCACTCAGTTATACAAAATTCATTCCTTTTATTGTACAAAACATGCATATACAACACATTTCTTGGAAAGAGGCAGTCTCTCCCAAGAACTAATTAAAATATTTACATTCACATTCCACATGTGCCATTAATTGAGGCTGGGGTCCTTTGAGGGGCTCTGGTGGTCTTTTAGGGTCTGCACACAGTGTCCTTCAGTTAAACTCTGATGATGAGCATGTGCTGTTCAGACATGTTGCATAACTTGTCATGGTAGTTTCGTGCAGACTACCAGTCTGAACTGGTTACAGTTCCTTCTGTGGAAACCAGGTTCTTCTATTCTTTCCTGTTTTGTTCTTCAGAATGTTGACTTGTCTTGTTTATTGCAGATGTTTTGAAACAAGACCTTGCCACCAGGTTATTTATAGAAGCTACATACTCAGAATCAAGTATTTTACAAATAATTCAAGGGATCCAGTCTCCCCTTTTCTTATGAGAGTTTTTGATGGATCGTCATCAGAGACCCTCGTACTAAACCTTTGTACCTAATTTTAAACCATATTTGATTATAACAACTACAACATTGTATCACCATACAGGCAAGGATACAAATTAGGATAATCAAGATTATTCCAACAAAAAAAAATTTTAAGCAGGACAAGTTTGGCAGCCAAGAGGTAAGTTTATCCCATATTGTCCTGGGTTCAGCAGTGGCAGTCAGTTTTTTTTTTTTTTTTCCTTCTTAGTAGCTGTTGCAGCACTGTGTTTTTGACTTTTGGCTTGGGAACAAAAAAAACTGATAACACCGATGTTTAGACTGACCAAGGATTTTGTGAGTCTCATGCTCTGCCAGGGAGGAGGAGGGGCCGGGAGGAAGCGGGGACAGGACACCTGACCCAGACTGGCCAAGGAGGTGTTCCATACCACAGCACGTCATGCCAGGGGATGGAACTGGGAGCTACCCGGAAGGGCACGTCCCCTGGTCGGGCGGGCTGTCTTTTCCGGCGGGCGGTATCGTATTCTCTTCCCTTGTTATTTCTCTTGTCGTTGTTATTGTCGGTGGCGGCAGTGGTGATTTGTGTTATACCTTAGTTATTAAACTGTTCTTATCTCAACCCGTGGGAGCTGCATTCTTTTGATTCTCCTCCCCGTCCCTCCAGAAGCGGAGGGAAGAAAGGGGGGGGGGGGGCAGTAGACTGCGTGGTTCTGATTTACAGCTTGGGCTTAAACCACGACAGTTCTTTAAAAAAAAAACTGACTGCCACTGCTGAACCCAGGACAGTATAAAAAAAAAAAAGAAAAAAAAAAAACCGACTGCCACTGCTGAACCCAGGACACATATTTCTTGGAATCCCCAAGAAGTGTAATCTGTGGTAATGCCATGTAAAATTTTAGTGTGATCCCAGATCTGTTCCAAATCCGTAGTAATTCTGCCACTTTGATCAATATACATGCAATAGCTGTATTTATGATTGTACAAACACTGCGTTGTGAAGCCAATAACAAATCAAGGGCCATCCTGGTTTGGATCACTACTTTTGACAGCAGGCTAGATACTTCAATCTGCAAAGCCTGTATGGCACAAACGGTTTTATTTTCAATGTTTTCTATTACTGTTGAAATGTTTATTATGGTTTTCTCTAATTCACTTATCCCAAGCCATGGGAAGAACCATCTCATAAAACCAGGAAACCCATAGCGTCTGTCAGCTATAGCACTACGAGCCCTGTTCACTGTACTCCTTGTGGGTATGGTCTGTCAATAATTGAGATGTTAGGAACTAAAGCTCCAAAGGTACATGCTCCTCTCCATCCTAAGGTAATATTTTCTGAGCAGTTGTGCCACATAGCCAATAACATCCTGTTCCTGCTGGAACTAGAAGACCAGTGTAATTCAGTCGTTGGAATTCAGGGTCTATGTTTGTCATGTTAAGAAAGTGTCTCGTTACAACATGAGAGTTTTCCCACAGAGATACAATTTCCTGAACTTACTAAACAGGCCCATGTACTATTTTCTTCTAATACAATTGTTTTTTTCCATTACATTTCACACTTTTTGACACTGAATCTTTTCAAGAGTGGTATTGCTCCAAAATATGCTATTTGTCCAAGAGCCATTAAGTGGAAGTGGGATTCCTGTTAAGGATAACCTTTGACTAGAATCCTTAGGCACTGGGTGAAATCCAACAATCTCGTTTTTGTACAGGAATTGGGTAATATTTTGGATTAGAGATAAGTGTATAGTTTGATTCCATCAATTACCAGTTAGCTCCATAGTTGCCAAACTTATCACGAACATTATTCTTTTAGACACTTTATCTAATTAATTTGATTTTTAAAGGCAATTGTTGTTTAATTTCTCAAGATTGTGGAATCTTCTTAACTCATGAATAGTGGATCCAGGATCCTTTTCCTTCTACCTTTACTGCAGTGTACATGGTCAAGAGAACTTGGAAGGGACCTTTCCACTTTTACATCAAAGGATCCGAGTTCCAAGATTTTACACAGACTCAATTTCCAGGCTGGAATAGATGAGCTGGAGAATGCAAACCTAGAGATCTGTTTACAACAACTCGTTTGTTAATTTCCAACATAATTTTTCCCAAAGTCACCAAATATTTAATCACACCACTTTCCCCTTTTACATGCATGTCTCCAGGCAGGCCAGGTATTTGGTATGGTTGTCCATATAAAATCTTAGAAGGACTGGGGTGGTATTTTCCTCTAGGTTGTACTCGTATTCTCACCAAAGCAAGAGGCAGAGCCTGTACATAAGTCATAGATGTTTCCTGACATATTTTTCCCAATTGAGTTTTGTGTTATTCTTTCTACCATTCCACTCGACTGAGGTCTATATGGTGTATTTTTTATTCTTTCTACCATTCGACTTGACTGAGGTCTATATGGTGTATTTTTTATTCTTTCTACCATTCCACTCGACTGAGGTCTATATAGTGTATGCAAATACCAAGAAATTCCCAATATTTTACTCATTTGTTGAACTACTTCTGCTATAAAATGCGAACCCATATCTGATGACATTCCCAAAATAATTTCAAACCATGGAATCATTTCTTTTAACAGCATTTTACCACTTCTGTCACTCTTTTAGTGTGCATGGGAAGGCTTCTGGCCAGCCAGGAAATGTGTCTGTTAAAACAAGCAAATATTTCCATCCCCCTGTTCTTGGCAGTTCAGTCAAATCTGTTTTCCAAAACTCTCTGGGTAAATTATCTTGTTTATTGGTCCCTAATAACATTTTATTCTGAGTGTTAGGATTATTTTTACTACAAATTTCATCTCTTTCTGTGACAGATCTCACAACTTCTATCATATTTCAGCTAATAACAGTTTTCCGTAGGTGTTTCAATCAATTTTTAAATCCCCAATGTACTCTTAATATGTTCCTCTTTCACGATTTTTCTCATCAGAAAGTAAGGTATTACTATTTGTCCATTAGGGGTCACTGCCCATCCCTTTTCCTGGTTTTGTGCTAGTAAAGTGTCAATTAGTTTTTCATCTTGAAGGTCATGTTTGGGTTTTCAGTTAAAACAAGTCTCTTTTCCGGCATTAGAGCTAACACTTCACCTTTCATTTCAATGCCTTTTTCTACAGCCACTTTTGTCGCTAAATCTGCTTATCTGTTCCCCTGTTCTTGAATGGTTTCTCACAATTGATGGGCTTTATAGTGCATAATAGGTTTTCTTCTAGGAAGTCTGACACTGTCTAATAGCTTCATCATAGCTATGTGATCATAGCTTGTGGTCAGCATCTTTGACCTCAGCCCCTTGTGCTGAAAGTAATCCTCTTTCTTTCCATATGGCTCCATGGACATGAAATACTCCAGAGGTCCATCCAAATACAGACATCTTTTCCTTTGCTCAATTCCAAGGTATGGGTGAGAGCTATCAGTTCTGCCTTTTGTGTGGATGTTCTTGGGAGAAGGGCCTTCACTTCTGTTACCTCCTTTGCAGCGATCACTGCACAACCCAACATATGCTTCCCTTCTCACATAAAAACACTACCATCTGTATATAGAATCATAGAATAGTTAGGGTTGGAAAGGACATCAAGATCAACAAGTTCCAACTCCCCTGCCATGGGCAGGGACTCCTCACACTAGACCATGTCACCCAAGGCTCTGTGGAACCTGGCCTTGAACACTGTCAGCGTTTACCAGTTCTCTGGGCAACCCATTCCAGTGCCTCACCATCCTCATAGTAAAGAACTTCTTCCTCATATCTAACCTAAACTTCCCCCGTTTTAATTTGAACCCATTCTCCCTTGTCCTATCACTACAATCCCTGATGAAGGGTCCCTCTCCAGCATCCTTGTAAGCCCCCTTCAGATACTGGAAGGCTGCTATGAGGTCTCCACGCAGCCTTCTCTTCTCCAGTCTGAACAGCCCCAACTTTCTCAGCCTATCTTCCTGGGGGAGGTGCTGCAGCCCCCTGATCATCCTTGTGGCCCTCCTCTGGACTTGATCCAACAGCTCCATGTCCTTCTTACGTTACATAGTTTGTAGTCCAGTTCTCCTAACGGAACATCCTTCAAGTCCAGACGACTGGAGCAGGCTTCTTCAATGGTCTGTAGACAGTCATGCTCAGATACCCCTTCTATCAGCTGGGCTGAAAGAAACATGGCAGGATTGACAGTGGCAGTTGTTTTGAGCATGACATCATCCTGTTCCAACAATACCATTTGGTATTTCAACATGCTGCTAGGGGACAAGCAATGCACTCTTTTCTGCTCCAATACTTTAAGAACCGTATGTGGAACATATACTATCATTTTCTGTCCCAAAGTGAGCTTATGAGCCTCCTGTACTGTTGTTACAACAGATTTTAAACATCCTGGTCATCCTTGGCTTAGAATGTCCAATTGTTTGGAAAAATACGCCACAGCTCACCTTGAATTGCCTGGAAGCTGTGATAAAGCTCCCAGCGCTACTCCCTGCCTTTCGTAAGTGAACAATTCAACAGCTTTAGTGGGATCAAGGAGCCCCAGAGCAGGAGCTTTCGTTCAGTACTTGTTTTAATCTTTTAAAGACAGCCCTGCCTTTTTCTGTCCTTTCCAGATGGGCGTTTTACAGTCGTTCTTTAGTATCTCATGTAACGGTTTAACTAAAAGCCAGTAATTTGCAATCCACAGGCGACACCATCCGACCATTCCCAGAAATGCTTGCAATTCACACGCACTCTGTGGCGCCGGCAGGCGACAGATGGCCTCCTTTCGTTCTGTGTTCAGCTGTCTTTTGCCTTTTATAATCTCAAGGCCCAAGTAGGTTACAGTTTCTTACACAATTTGTGCTTTTTCCTTCGATATCCTATATCTGCTGAGTCAGAAAATTTAACAGGCTGATAGTCAATATGGTACACTGTTCTTGAGGTTCTGCTGCTATTAGAATATCATCTACATACTGCAGCACTATCCCTTCTGTATTTTCTTGTCTCAGTAATTCCAACTCCTTAGCTAGTTGGTTTCCAAACATTATATTGCTATTCTTGAACCCCTCTGGAAGGACTGTCCATGTGTATTGTGTTTTCCTCCCAGCCTCAGGGTTTTCCTGTACAAAAGCAAATAGCTTCTGACTCTAAATCAAGAGGTGTGCAGAAAAAGGCAGCTTTCAAATCTAAACCTGTAAATCAACCTTGCTCCCCTATAAGGGCAGTTAATAAAGTGTACGGGTTGGCTATAACAGGATGAGTATCTTGGACAATCTTATTTATTGCCCTTAAATCTTGAACTAACCTAAGGTTGTTTCCATCTGCCTTTTTCACTGGTACTATATTTAGATTTACATTCTTTTAACAAATTGTATCTAAGAAATTTCTGAATGATTGGCACTAACCCCATTCTAGATTCTAATTTTAAAGCATACTGTTTCAACCTTACCTGTATTGATCCTGGTTTAAGCTCAACTGTTACTAGTTTGGCATGTCTCAATCTCACAGGTATTTCTCCAGCCCACACAATTGGGAGTACTGCTTCTTCTCTTTCCTAAGAGATCCCTGGGAGATTTCACAAAGTGAAAAACGTATCACAATTCATCATCCCACTTTCCCTCTCTTTTCAAAACCAACATTGACTGTAACAACATGTCATAATCCAGTGTTCCATTCTTCGGCCATTTCTCTCCACTAATTCGTACAGCAGCCACCACTGATTGCAATATTTAATTAGACCTTGTCTCCCTGCAGTCCCTCCTTGGGGTCCTCCAATCTTTTCCCAGCGTTTCAGGAGACATCCCAAGGGAGATTTCTTTAAAATTCCCCCATCCCCAAAGGCTTATTACCCATTATATCACGCTTACAATGCACAAGTACAAACAACAAATTTAACACATAAGTCAATATTCAAATTGATCCAGAAGAGCTCTTTGGTGGGACTCTAGCCCACAATTACCAAACCTAGTGCACAAGAAACCCAAAATACCCAACTGCTGTGTAGGGTAAATCCTCACAGCTTAGGTGGATGGGAATTTCCATAAACAATACCTTTTTTACTCACCAGGGATCTTACTTCAAGCTCTCAGGAATCAGGGCTCTTCCCAAGGAAGTCCTCGGTGCCAGCTGGACGTTCTGCAATCCCAGGGTCCGTAGAGGTCTAGAAGCACTTGTCCCAGCTGGGTCGCCAAAATATTACCTAAGATTCGACGGAAAAGAAATACTCTCCAAGACTCGTTTTGGACCTTCACACACTATGTGGAGCGATCCCCCGTGTCCTCAGCGCTAAATAAAGAATGCCTGTTTTCTAAAACCTCAATACGAGTCTTAGGGAGTATTTCTTTCGCGTCGAGTATGAGGTAACACCTAGGCGCAGACTGCACCAGACAGCCCTGTGCCGCTCTCCAACGCACTGGCAGGGCCAGGATGTGTGGTTCACAGCTGAAGTGTCTCATACCCCAGTGCTCTACTCCGAGTGTTCCCCTCACCTTCCTAAAGGTGAGGATCTCTCCTCGTACCGCCTCCAGCAGCACTGACTCCACCCGATCAATATTCCCGCTTACCTCACCCGTCTCAGGGCCCCTCAAACCGCCCGCTCCACTCCGCCCCCCTCGCCCTCCGTCCTCCCTCCAGTGGCCCGCAGGGCGTGGCTCCGCCGGCAGGATGAAAGAGCGCGGCCCACGATTGGCTCGGAGAGCGGCGTCTGATCACGTGGCTGGGCCCCTCCTTTCTCCGCGCTCCTTAAAGCCGCACGGCGAGCAGGGAGCGGGCAGCTGGTTGTGTGCGGTCTGAGCTGCGGTTGTGCGTGAGCTTCTGGTGGTGGTGAGCCGGGCCGAGGTCGGGGAGTTCGCTGGGTGCATGCGGTGAGTTGAGGAGATGGGGGCAGCTCTCAATCTCGCTGGAGCTTTTGGGAGCGAGGTGGGCGCAGGTTTTCATGGCGGCGTTTGGGTCTTGGCGGGCTCCTGCTTCACTTCCCTATTGGCCGCGGCGGCTGGCTGGGAGGTGCTCCGAGGGCTTGGTTGGCGGGAGTGGGGGCCGTCCCTCCGCCATCTTGTGCGCTCGGCTGTGGCAGCCTGCCATGTCTCATCCCTGTAGGAAGGGACAGCGGGACTTTGGTTCGTGGTGATGTCTGTGGTGGGCTGCTGTGGCAAAGACGCTGTCAACGACACGGGGTGTGTCCTCGGGCTTTGCATGTCCAGTGCATGTGTCGGGAAGGGACCCCGAGAGCCGCGGGGTTCATGACTGAATGTTTAATGCTGCCGTAAAAGTTGAGGAGCGGAAGCTGTAGTGGCCTGTAACTAGTGTCCTTGAGCTTCCGTTGCAGCTGAGTGTTAATAATTCTTACTTTTTTTTTTTTTTTTTCCCTAGTGATCCTATGAATTCCAAAATGAAGCAGAAACAGAACGCAGAAAAAGCAGGACCTTTGCAGGTATAGGCTTTAAAGTCGTGAAGCTAGAAAATGGGGTAGATAGGGGATGGAAAATGAATATCAAGAGTATCTCAAACACAGGATTTTCTTTGTGCTGAGGTTTGCACTCAGTGTTGTGGGAAATGGTCCCTCTGACACGTGTTTCATATCTGCTGGAGGAATAGAAAGTGATCTTTTGCAATGTGCTTCCACCTGGCTTATGACCTGTTGGCTTGGGTAACCTCATGACTAGCAATGTTGCTTGGGAACACTTTGTCCTGCTTGGGCATACGAGATTAAGGCTGCTTTTTTTCCTTACTGCTCAACAAGTCTTTTTTACTTCGACACCGAGCATGCTGTCTTTCCATATGGCTTTGGTTTTTAGGTACTGGCTACCTGCCCTAATTTGGTTACTGAATCAGTCTGGCTGCTAGGGAGTTGTAGAGTGGGTTCTGCAGTCTGCCCTTAAATAGAGCCAAAGAGTTAAATCTGTCTTGATTGATCTTGAGCATGCTTTAACTGAAGTATTCATGCAGGCAGTTATGTTTCTGAAGTCACCCTCATGAATCATAGTTGCTGTGGAATTGGTGGAAATGCTTAAATAATACAGGTTTTCTTAAGAGGTGGCTTATCAGAAGTTACTGAAGTTTATACCTATTCTAGTGTTACAGTATTCCTTTGTTAAACCTTTTAATGTAGGCCCTAATTGGAATAGTAAATATACAAATAGAGGCTAATAGCCTTCTGTAATGAGCAGTAGAGTTACTGTAATGAAAACCTCTGGTATTAATGAAAATTGCCAATTGTTAAGTCTGACATATGCACATGGTAATCTTGTCCTGTAGTGACTCTAGGGTATAAGTTTCTCAGTGTGGCTTTTTGTGCTTTCAGTGTGTTAACTCAGGTATTAGTTAATAATTTCTTGGCAGAATATTTTTAACTTTAACCTTCAATGGCAGCAAGCAGTGTCTGACATGGTGTGATTCCTGTTCCTACAGCAGTTAGTGTTTGGCCTTTAGTTTAACAGTAGGGTGATCGGTGGCAGAAACTACCGTGGGAAATGCAAGCTCTTGTCACCTCAAGTACAGTGTGAATCGGGAACTTTCTCACGCTGGTATGGCATTGTACTCTGGCTATTCTTGCTTGGTTGTCTGCCATTGTTTGCTGTCTCATGGTGGCTGTGTAACCAACCCAATCAGAAAGCTTTAATGCAGGAAAGAGGTATTTATGCATGACAGAAAAGATTATAAACATACTGTTTATACAAAACAATAGCCTATCTGAATCGAAGCAAGGAAGCTTTAGATCCCTTTTAATGGGTAATCGAAGCAACCCATATATTTAAATAAACACCACTTGAGGGTGTGTTCACAGGTAACCGAAGCAGGTACTGCCTGTGACTTAGCCACATAAACTTGCAGTTGCAGTCACTTTTGTCTGTGTCTCCTGAAGTCTAAGACTGCTGTTGTCAAATACAACTTTGAGAGCTTCAGCTAAAGTTTATGTGTCACTGCATTGTAACTGACCTTGAAATCCAGTTGGAGTATTTCTGCTGGAAGACCTTTTCAGGTTCCTTCATGAAGGGGGCTTCTCAGAGGCAAGGACTGAGCATAGCTTCATGTGATTAAGATCTGTCTCTGCTACAAATAAATAGCTTTCCTTTATACAAGCCTTAACATAGGCTAGAGTATCATCTTTTTGTTTTGAAAAGATGAACCATGTGTTATCTTAATAGAAACATGACAAATTCAGAAGCCTTATTGCATGGAGAGAGAAGTGGCAAATGTCTGAAGTTTTATTCTTCTTTCTAGAAGTACCTCACAGACACCACAAGCAGTGCTGCCCCAAGACGGACTCTTAAAATGATCCAGCCTTCAGCAACAGGTTGCCTGGTTGGCAGACGTAATGAGGTATGAATTAAAAGCTAACTTGTAGATGTGTAATTATTTCTACTTCTAGTGAAATGCTTTTGAGCTCTTAACTGGGAACCAATATATTTGAAAAACATAATCTGCTAATAAGTGTGACACAACTTAAGCTTACTATTGTTTTAGTAACTAACAATATTTAAAACTAGCAATTTCTAAGTACTTCAGAAAAAAGTTTGATATTTTTTTGTTAAACCTATGGGTATCAAGGAAGATGTCTGTAAGTTAGAACTATAATGCAAAGAAAGCAGGGCTTACAAAGACTTATTTTCAGTCATAGTGAGCAGATTTACAAGTCTTTGGGTTTTTTTTTTTTTTTTAAAAAAAGCTGAAACATTGCTCTGAAGTTAAACCTGCCTGTGTTCTATGTAGAAGAAATCTTCAGTCAAAAGGAAATGCAAGTTAACCTCAAAGGCTTGTAAAGCCGAGGTGGCTGTGGTAAAGGAGCAAGAAAGTGAAAATATTAATGATGCTGTTGAAGCCATAGATCTCATGATAAAAGGTATGTGGTAATTCCTGAGATGTTCTCTTGAACATTTTACGCTTCTATTGGAATAGACCTTGAAATGCTGTTCCTTTTGTCAGTTGGATATGGGCTTTGTGGTGGTTTTTTTTGGTGATGCTTAGCAGGAATTAATGATACTTATTCTCTATACAGGGGTGTATATATTTTAGTGTAGATAACCAAACTTGTTCTTAAGTGTTGGCTGCCAGTAGCTGAGAAGTGATGTGTGGAACAGTGTTAAGTCCCGTACCTGGCTTGGCTATGAGCTTTCAAGTGACTAAGTTGACATGAAAGCCTGTTCTGGCATAGTGTGCTGTGTGTGCAGTTTCTCGGAACCATTAAGCCCAATATGGATCAGTGACTTGGTAATAAGACTTGTGTCGTCTACAAAGTACATGTTAAAAGACTGGCATTTGCAAATATGACCATCTGTATAGCCATTAATATATTGTAAGCTCTTTTTTCTGTAAGTTTATGTTTCTAGTTGTAAACTTGCAACTAATTTCTGGGAAAGCAATACATGGAATGAGCTCTTACTATCACAGTTTATAGAATACTTGTATACAAATTAGATATCTTCAAGTGATCCCAAGAATTCAGTCTTAGCACAGGCTCACTGTAGTTTCTTTCTTCAGAAAGTCCTTCACCTCAGTATTGGAAGGAACTGGCTGAAGAAAGGAGAAAGGCTCTGTATGAAGTACTTCAAGAAAATGAAAAGGTAGCTAGTGAAAGATAACCAACTTCCTTACTAGTGGCTAGTGTCTTTCTATTATAACATTGTATTATTTGAACTCAGTTGCACAAAGAAATTGAGCAGAAAGATGGTGAAATTGCCCGCCTGAAAGAAGAAAATGAAGAGCTGATGTCCCTTGCTGAGCACGTGCATTTTATGACCAGCATGATTGAGGTACTTACAGGACTTTTCAGTTCTAGAATGAAAATGAGAAACCAGCAAAGATACTTCTAATGAATCATGGCTTCTTTTTTGTGTGCTCCCAGAACACTCTTTTTTAAATTACTCACCTGTTTCCTGTAGGATTGCTCTAATCCAGAGGCATAGAGCCTGTAACAAGGAGTTACCAAGAGGTACATTTCCTGAAAGGGAGATTCAGCCTATTGTCAAAGCATAGGCTTTGCATGTTAGAGATGGTGACAAGGGAAAGAAGGGTTCTTTTTCACTTTGAGATGACTTGAATTCAAATGCTTAATAGACTCTGTGAGGCTGCTGGCTAAACCAGGTGTTTGTACAGGTTGTGCCCTTTGGGGAACTAAATTGGGAACAGGGACACATGAAGAGGGCCAGCAAGAGAGAGAAGGAAGCACCTCTGCTTTTTAAAGTCAAGATTTCACTGAGGAATTGCCAGTTTTGTGGAAAGGTCTAATGCATGAAGTCTGTAGTGTTCATAAACTTGTAAATTTCAGAACAGCTTCCTCTAAGGAGTCCCTGGGGATAGGTAGTTGTGTCACTGATTCCATGACTCCTCTACCAGGAGTAGATAGTTTGTTATAGCCTCTGAAGCTGTCATAAATAATAGCTATGGAACCTTGATACTACAATTACCAACTAGGTGGTTTTTGTAGGGATTGAGCTCTCAACTGGAGTATGTTGCTGGATGCCTGGCAAATACTTTGGTTCTGATTAGACTGTAGAGGTGGAAATAAAATGAAAAATTATTGCAAGCAACTTGAAGTAAGCAAGTTAGTTTTTAGTTCAGTTATTTAGCTCAGTCTTGAGAAACTCCACTAATTTGGTACACTTGAATTACTTTTTTTGGTATTCAGGGAGTGCTGCTTGCTATGATTAACCCACATGCAGAAGTTAAATGACTTAAGGAATTAAAGAACTAATATACTTGGAAACTTCTCTACAGGTCCTCAACGGTTTGCCAATTAGTTGTAAGCTGCTAACTTCTGAGGCTTTAATGAGCCTTAAGGCTTCTGGTTGTTTGATGCATCACTGAAGAGCAGCCTCTTAAAGTCCTATTTTTCTTCCACAGATCACCTTAAATAAGAAACTCTTAATTTGATCAGTGAGTGCTACAAACTGCTGGGTCTTCTTAACTCATCTAGGCTTAATGTAGCTTCATTATCTCTGCTTAAAAATTGAGCCTCATCTGCTATATAGTAACTTTTCTAAAATTAAACCTATGTAGTACTATAATAATACTTAACTTGGGAAGCTGTTTCCTGTATTTTAGGTTGCCTAACATAAAACTTAAGGAAGACCTAACAGTCAGTAAAGCAGGATGATGTGGTCTGTGAGTTAGAGGTAGCAATTTGAGTTAAATAGAGTGTCTTAAGATTTTTGTGACTGAGGAATGTTTTAATTACACAACAATCTCCAAATGAAGATAATTAGCTTGCTTAATTTAATATGCACATTCTTATTTCACTGGCTGTTAAGTAGAAAGCATTAAATTTGCTGTCTCCTGGTTTTTTTCCTAGAGGCTAACTGGGCAAGCACCTGACAATCCTGAGGCACTGGAGAGTCTGGCTCTAAAGCAGTCCAAACAAGAAAATGAAGAGCTTAACTGTGCAGATGATGCAGACAGTGCTTCTGAGGAAGGACCATCACAAGTAGCATGTGGTGTACGGGGGAGTATATCAGATCTTGCTTCAAAGGAAACAAATAATTTGCAACAGGAATGACAACCTTTAAATAGGCTTATACATGTGGCTTTTAATTGCAGACTTCCTCTTGAAAGGATATACTAAAACTTCTCAGGTATAGGTAACTCTTGTGGAAGCATTACAGATGTTGGTTTTAACTGGAATTATGTGCAGTGAGAGTGCCTGGATACTGCATCCAAAACTTCCCACAGGCTGTGCTTAGTTGCTTGTATAAAATGCAAATATTGTGTATTTGAAATTGTTGTGTAAATATCAGTTGGTCTGACATGATACATGAAAGTTGATAAATAAATCTTTGCATTATTAAAACTGCCTCTTATTTGAATGAGAAATTGCTAGTTCTAGACTTAAGTCAGTTGTGACCACTGTAGGTGGAAGCTTTCAAGTTTTTTAGTAAATACCTGGGCAGTTTTTAACTGACTTCCGGAATTCTGGAGAACAGAACGGTTTTGCTGGATAGAGAAAGCAAAATAAAACCTGTGTGCTGTTGGTGAGGCTTCAGAAAGTCAAGAATAGGTAATAAAGAGTCTAGATTTATGCTTTTTGGGTTTTTAAATGATTGCCTCTGTCTTTTAAGAGAGCCTTTTCCAAGATCTGTAGATCAGAGCTTAAGTAGAAAGTGTGTTTTAGAAATACATTTATTGGCTTGTGAAGAAAAGGTGGTGTGTTCTTGCTCCTAGGAGCAGCTGTACTGAAAAATTGTATGCAGACAAAGGAACTGCCTGCACTTGAGAGCTCTTCTGAATGGAGACTTGATATCTGTTTTGAAAGTACTGCTCTCGTATTTACCAAGAGATAAAGCACCTTTTTACCAAGATAGTAATGTTCTGAAGGGTTTACAGGAATGTAAAGCACACTTTGGAACCTTGAGCATCTTACCTGGCATTCATATGAGGTGAAAAATGCTTGCAGTTGAAAACACTGAAGTAGAAAGAGTAAGTTAAGTACAGTTTTCCAGTCCTGAGTGAACTCAACAGTTCTGTAACAAGGTCTTAAAGGGCTTTAAAAGGTGGCTGCCTTTGCAATATCTAGTGAAGATCTTAAAGTTGAGTGGCTTTCAGGAGGCAGAGGTACTTGGAGAGGTTCTTGTTTATGAGTCCATCAGGCTTTGTGAAAATGGGTGCTTCAGGGTATGCATGAAAAAAATCTGGAGTTACTGAATGAGCACCTTTAGATTCCTTCCATATCTTACTCTCTCCCTGCCTCTGTGGGTAACCTAATAGATTTTTCACAATTTATTTCAGTTGTGACATTTGGGGAATGTCAAACATTATAGGAAGTAATACTCCTGTCTTCTGTTTCACCTTGAATCTGGTAGCCACAACATGAGGCATCATGTTTTCCCTGGAACTTTGTAAACAAAGGATTACATCGTACAGTTTGTGCTTTAGAGCATGCTTAGATTTAATCCTTTCAATTCAAGTGCAGAAATCGTGACAAAGGGGTGTCCTGTAATTTGTACTGATGCTGTGTTTAAGAGAAAACAGCTGTATGCTGGATAACTGCTTTGTAGAGTAACCTTTGTTTTCTGTTCAAAAGAAATAGGTGTTTGTCACTTGACAGCATTATCTATCTCTGTTTCTTGAGCAATCTTAATGCCAGCAGTTCAACAATAGTAAATAAGGAAATGTATGAAACCTTAGTTATAACTTTATGCAGTGCAATTCAGTTTGAGATATTCATAGTTAACAGATGTTTTTCAGAGGTGGCTTTGTTTTTAAACATCAGGAATATTTTGCATTTGCAGAGACTGCAGGAGGGAGGAAAACACTATTGCATAATAGCTGACCAGTGCAACTGAGACAGCAAGAGCAACTTGTCTTCCACAATTTTACCACCTGCTCTGTGAACTGCTGTAATATGGGTGCTGCTGTTAGAACCAGGATTTGCATGCATTATCTGCATCTGGCTTTTCCTTATTTCCATCAAGATGGGCAAGAAAAATGCTTATCAGACTTAATTCTTGTGTTTTTTCTTAATTTTTTTTTTTTAATTTATTTTATTTAAATAAAGGACTCCCATAAGTAGCTGCATCCCTACTTCTCTTGAAATGGATTGTGTGCAAAATGAATCGTGCAAGTTTTCCTTGTAGCCTGGTGGGTATATTGCAGCATTTGGACCACCTGAATTGAAGGAACTTTTTACAGCAGAAAAACGTGTGCCATGTAGTAATGCATAAACCTGCACTTAAAGCCTTCAAACCAAGGCTATTATGGTTTTATTAATTTGAACTCATTACAGAGAATAGTTTGCTGTATCAACTCCTGAAAAAAAGATGGTGCAGGACAAGACTGGGTGTGAAAACTCAAGCTGGGGCATGGAAATAAAACCCATGTACATGCTCAGTTTCCATCATTGAGGTTTTGGACCTTTGATTGAACAATCTCCCTAGGCCTATTACGTCAGAAGTATAATGTCAGAAGGTTTATAATAATGCATTAATCACTGCTTAAACATGTTCAAAAAGGAACAAGTTTCATTTATTGTCCTGAAATTCCCAAGCATTTTCTTTGGAACATGCATGCAGTAGAATGATGTTACATAGCCTAGGAACTTTGTATGCAGATGTGAAAGTCTTGTCAAATGTGTAGTAATTGTACAGAAATCTATGTAATTAGTTCTTTTACAACCATCTGACCTTTTATCTTTGTTTAATTATGTAGGGAATTTCATTTACCACTGAAACATAGATATATAACAGCTGAAAATCAGCGTCACTGAAGACAAAGACATTTCATATCTAGCTAAATTACAGAGACCATACTGTTGAGCAGAATAAAATAACATTTCTGGAAACTAGCTGCATAATGTGATTCTTTCTGAGAAGTCATAAATGCTTTTGTGCACCAGCTTGACCAGCATGCTGACTCCTTTTCCGTGCAGGGAGTATGGCCACAGTCTTGTTTTTTCCTGAAGTATCCTATGGCTGCTGAGAAGTGGGATGCTCCTGCTGCATCCCAGCACTTCTCCCATAAAACATGTGCCCCAACAGGATGATTTTAGACATGTAAGTCTGAAGTGTGGGAAGATGGGCTATTTGCAGATGTCAGCTGTTTGAAAAGGGAGCTGCTGTTCAGGGATAAGCAAAGTGAGGTGGATGTTTGTGGGAGGAAAAGCTTTTAATTGGTTTAGCAGAAAAATAACAATTTTGGTGTAAGCATCCATTGTACTTAATGCATGGAGAAGTGAATTGGACTGTAATAACTACTTGACTGAACAACTGAAACTGGTGTTTGGCATTGTGTTGCTTACGTGAGGGTCCACAGTGTTGTCACGTGTTGCATGAGTAGCGACTTGGTCATCAGTTTTTTGCAAGGAAGCAGGATGCATATTCCTGTACTCTTCCTTGAGGGCTGTCTGAGGTTGTTTTATTTTCAGAAGTGGTTTTGAGATTCTGAGCAGGTGGTTTGCAAATCTGCCAAGGCTGTGTGTTTCCCATGCTCTGTTGTTCTTGGGACTGAATTGCGTTGTTATGATTTTCTTCAGCAGAAAATGTTCACTGTGTATTGCTAATTCCTCTTTCCAGTCTTGCGACAACACAAAGTAGTTCAGCAAGTGCTAATGGTATTCTGAGAAACTTTAGTTTGCTGCTGCTCTGTAAATCTGACAGCTGAAATAAAATGTGATTTGCTGTGTTCAAGGTTAAACCCTTGGTTATGACCATATCTCTGTCATACCCCCAGGGACACTGCAGCCATTTGGAGAGGGTGCTATGCATCCTATTATTGGGATAATTCCATTGCAAATCAGGAGTCCATACTTAAGATATGTAGTCTGGCAGTTGTATTGACTCCTGATTTTGAATGTTTAAAGTCAGAAATAACCTGGATATAACAGACTGCAGTATAGGATAAAGCTATAGTGGATGCTTTTTCTGAAAGTATACTGGGGACAGGAGGAGTCTTAATAGTAGCATGAAGCTCTGGGCAGCCCAACTTACACTGTGGCTGTAGCTAGAGTAATATAGAGGTACTATGGGTTTATATCTACCAGGCAGAATACAGAGAGACAATAACAGCATGGCAGGGGTAGTGAAAACCACCATAGCTACGAAAAGCATGAAGTGAAAATAAGCCACCCACAAAAGCACCAGGCAAACCCCTTTTCCTGGTGTACTTTTCCTGATTAGCAACCTGTCTCCTCAGTCTGCACTGCTACCGGGTTACTTTGGTACAGGAACTTCTTCCTAAAGTATTTTTCTGGGGCAGCCCAGAGCTTTAAATTTGTTCTAGTCAACCTGCTGCAGCCCTGAGAAAGAGGATTTGTCATAGAATTGTAGAATGGTTTGGGTTGGAAGGGACCTTAAAGATCATCTAGTTCTAAGCCTCCTGCTGTGGGCAGGGATACGTTCCACTAGGCCAAGTTGCTCAAAGCCCCCTCCAACCTGGCCTTGAATGGTGCCAGGGAGGGGGCTTTAAACAACCTGATGTAGTGGAAGGTTTAACTTACTGCCTACTTCTTTGCTCATTAGTAAGCATCCTTCTTGCTACATTCATCTCTACAGGTCTGTGTTTTCCTGTTCTACAAAGGAGAAGTTTTGCATTAGTGTGGTAGTAAAGGGCAGCCCTGTCAGCTCTGCAAGCATAAAAGCATGTAATTTATGAGACAAATATAGTGCTTGTTCCTTTCTATTTGCCTTCTGGTTTTGGAATGTTTAAAGTTTGTTCACTTTTTCAGGGGTTTGTTACCCTGTGGTCATGGGGATATTGTTTGGTTTTGTTCTTAAATTGAGAGTGTGATTTTATATGTTGTCACAAATCATGTTAAAGCATGATTCTTCGGTAGCTTTCTAACACAGTATTAACACTCAAAGTGAAATTTAGCCTCTCTACATCTGTGTCCCAGGTTCACGCTCATCAGTCTCAGCACAACAGGAACTGAATTTGGTCTAGCCACTCCCACTTAAATTCCTGTGAATTTCCTCATTGACTTGATTGACAGGAGGATTTGCTCCTGCCTGGTTCATATGAGCTGTGTACATGATTTTTAATGGTTATAATGGTGTAGCAGATCAGCTTTAGGTTAATGGACTTCTGAAAAGGTGGATTTAAACTACAGTGAGATGAAAGTAGCTATACGTTCCATTTGGCATGGTACCTGTATGTATGAGCAGCCTTGTGCTCTCTGCAGCTTTGGCTCTGCTCAATAGGCAGTTCTGCATTCCCTAGGTCTGCGTCATGGGGCTGAATGTCTGCAAGAGGAAAAGGAGTGTCTGTCTGAGAAGAGTGTCTTCACTGAAGGAAGAAGTAGCCAGCAGAAGTCTGGTAGCAGCCCTGGAGCCCGTTCAGCATATTTTCCACTAGTCTTTGTGAAGCCTTTCTTGATTATCTTGAAGGATACGCAAAGCTGGTTTGCTCCAAACTTAAACTAGGACTAGCTGGAAGTGTAGGGTGCTAGTGCTTGCTTGAAAGTGAACTCTGCTCCTTCCGAAGTGACAGTTGAGGATGTAGCACCTACAACTGATGGCATTGTGGCTTTTGTGCTAACAAAAACATGTTCTGTGCTGTGATAGCAAACTACAAGCAAGCCTTTGACTGATGGTATATATTACAAGTAGGAGATTTTGGCAGAAATAGGAGTATAAGAACATTCTCATCTTCTTTTTAAATACTGTATACCTCTTGCTGATGTTCTGGGGTGGAAGCAAGGGCCTGCACACATGCATTGAAGCAAGCAGAGAAGGAACACTGAACAGGCACACTCCTCCCCTTGTCTTCCAAAATAGCATTTTAGTTTAAAACTGTCTTTTTTAAGAAGTGCTTTGGTTCACCTCACAGAGGTACAACTGACAGCAGTTGTTTTCACTACACTTTCCTCTCTACTTTTTCTGCTTTTGCGGCTTGTGTGTTTGTTTCGATTACTAAAACAATTTGCCACATACCCCCATCTTGTCCAGCAAAAAGGAAACACAGGTGTTGCGCGTATTAGGACACAAGCTAGTGCTGTGCCTTTTCACCCCTGCAGAAGTTGCAGTCCTCTGCCCTCAGGCAGCAGTCCTTGCTACCGGTAGCTCACTTGTTCTGATGTTTCTGCAAGTCTTTAATATTCTTCTAAGTCTTAAAGTTGATCTGGTATAGAACACAAATTATTTCTATGCTGTTTCACTTGTTCTGATGTTTCTGTAAGACTTTAATGTTTTTCTAAGTCTTAAAGTTGATCTGGTATGGAACACAAATCATTTCTATGCTGTAAGAAATCAGCAGGTGACTTCATATAATTTGGCTAAACTGAGATTGTTGTAAAGTTTTGACCTAACAGTTCTCCCCAAATCCAGCTGCAAGTAGTGGATGTAAGAGCTACCTATGATACTGGGACCTGACTCACATGATGTCTGAAGGTTGTATGAGCCTCACAGGAGAGGGGCTGCTGATAGAAAGAGGGACTATACATATGGACTGATGTGCTTAGTAATTAAAAAATAATCTTTATTATAACTTAAATGTGATAGGAAATATGGTGAGTACAAATGCCACAAAACTAAAAGAAAAAAAAAAAGAATAATAAAAACAAAAAGAAGCAGAAGTCAGTACAAAAGGACACCTTGGAAGAATTCAGCTGATGAGAGAGGTGTGGTATAAAAACCATAACATGGCTATTTCACCTGCTGCAAAAAGGGTCTATCTTCCTCAGTAAACAAGCATTTTGAACTGTACAAAATGTACTTTTTTAATTAAAGGAAGAATATATATTTATAAATATACAGATATGTACACTGTTGTAACATTCACAGTAAAAAAAACCCAAACAAAAGGGCCCTGGCCTGCCAAGTGTTTGGCGCACAAGGCTTCCTTTTGATGTGAACTGTTTGCAATCTTTTCTATGTAGCCTATGCAAATTTGGATACTTCAATTGACATCTAAATAGCATTTCATGCATAATGAACACAGTACAGGAACACTCTTCCGTTAAATTCTGTTCACCTCCTCTGTTAACTTAAGGCTCACAATCAACAGTTTGAAGTACTCGCTGTTTTTCATCCTTGCAGTGGGGAGGGGGGGAACGCATTCACTTCACCCTCTGTTTATTACTGCCTTCTAGGTCCACTTGTTCTAGTTCTTTGTATTGAAATGACTATAAAAAGCTATGATCCACTAATTAGAGTGTATGAAATCCAAGCCTGCCTGCAACTTACAGGAGCAAATGGCTTTGGGAACTCACTCAATTAGCTGTATTCACTCCTTCCTGGAATAAATAAATGCACTTTACCTTTTCATTTAGTTTTCAGAAACCTACGTGATTGATCACCCTCTCAAATCTCTGCATTAATAACAGCTTGTTGCTGGAGGGCAAGAGAAAGGAAATAAAAGACCAGTGAAGGCATTTAGAATGAGTCACCAAAGTGACACCTCCCAGGGTTTACATCATGCTGTTTCTGGAGGCAAAACTTGGAAGAAACTTGCTCTGTATTTCATTAATGAGAAGGCCAAGTGATGTTCTCTGCTGCTGGAGTGTTGGTGAGAACACCAAGAGAAGGCTTCTTTGCAGTCCTGTTCAGGTGGGCTCCAACTTGTCCTTCTTAGACACAGTATCGCACATCTCAAGCTTTCACGACAACTTCAAGGAAGTAAATGCAATACTCAGTAAAACAGAAGAAGATACCAAATTCTAAAAACTCACAGAGGTTTGTTGAGGGTGAATAACTGCAATTACATCATACGTTATTGATCGGTCAGGATAGTTCCTCAGCATCCAGCTATTCCATCATGAGCTGCAAAGAGGAGCCAATAGGAACCCTTAAGCTGGATTTTAAATGTTGCCTTTCCTTAAGAGGTCTGTAAATTGCTACATTTGAGGGCTTTCTCCTAGAATTCTTCAAAGTCTTCCTTCTGCTCCCCACACTGAAGTGCAGCCTCATCCTACTTTAACGCCTGTTACGTGTAGGCAGGCGCTTTTCCACCTAAAAAGCTGTGGCAGTTTCAGTTCCACGGCGGCTTCCAACTCTAACAAATTCCCGGGGAAATTTGTCCAGCTGTTCATATGCCAGTCTCCCATCTTCACCTGGATGCAAAATGTTAATGCATAATAATGTATTACGTCATTGCCCTACAACATTTAAAAGGCTGGATTCTCTGCTGTTAGGAAGTACTGTTCAGCCACTAACTTCTTCCCCTTAAAATTCCTCTTGCTGAAGGCAACTTCAGAAATTAAATGGAAAAGTTAAGCATGCTCTGACTATTCAAATTATTTTATTTTCTCATGTAATTTCCTGGTTTTATCTACAGCAAAGCAGAGGCAGACGTAACTTGCATGATTAGATGACAGTATCTGTACCCTTGGCTTACTAAATGACCTGTGGAACTTGTCAAGATCTCAGTTGCAGCTGTGATATACTTGAGGGAGATGATGTTTATCTACTTCTACTTTGGACAGTACAAAGCTTACCCAATTCTCACTTCCTAGCACTTTAAATAAGTGAGTCTAGCCACTTCTTCACTTATACCACTGAAAACCAAGAAGCAGTCTATTTGCTAAATTTAACTATTTGTGTCTCTCAAACCCTTTTCTCTTAGGCACTGTCATCTGTGTGCACCTCAAGATAGGATTGAGCCTAGTGTGCTGAATTGGCCATTAGGAACCAAAATGCTCTCTCTGTGTTGTCTGGAGATCTCCCAGAGATTTCAGAAGTGTCCCTGCCCTAGTTGTTTCATAATGTGAGCACTGACACATCCAACAGCAGAGTGAATTGCTGTTGAACTGGTGAATGAAGGAGAGTATATTTGAAGAGTCTGCATACCTAAAATTACAGATGGGTGCACACGTGGAGTAGAAATTCATGCCTGATATAAAGGCCATTAAAATACAACTTTTCTCTACTGCCCTGAAACTGTACTGGTTCGAGTACAGATGTCCTGAAACTGTGCGGCCATGCTTGCAGTCACACACTGCTATGCAGCTAGATTACAGTTTAATGAACAGCGTATCTCTTGTCTCAAGGACAAATGAGGGTCAATGCAAGGTGCCCGAGTTAGGGTGCGAAGGACTCGCAGGCTAGGGTCTGCCCAAATAAGCACATAAATGAACACTTGGCGGTGCTGATGGCATTTGAGAGTGTACAGGGGTGATAGGAGGGGATCTCCAAGAGGGGGGTTTATGAGATGCAGAAGGCAGTCTGCTCATCCTGCATCCTCAGTGCTGCTTGGTTTTCAAATTCTTTATGAATTATTTCTGTTTGTCAGCTTCTCCTTTGCTGTTTTTAATTTTCTGCTTCATCCTTCAGGCTCACACAATTCGATCTCTCTTTCTGGCTCATTTTCATGGTTTTCAAAATGAATGATATTTAAGAATATATATTTTCTAACCTGTTCGAGTCTCTAGGTAAAGCTTTCTTTCAATTTAGAGTCTTATGCTTGCATAACCTTGGGTATCTTACATACTGCTTTGTCAAAAAAGAAAATTAATGCTGCTCTAAAACAGGCAACTCACCAAGGGCGAGCAGGGTTTCGGACGCCACTTTTCTGATCTCTTCATTGTCAGACTGACAGAGTGTGACCAGCATTTTAATACTCTCAGTAGCCTGGGAAGTGCAAAAGATAAGATAAACTTTGTTATCATCACAGAGCCTGGCTGGTTTTGCCATGGAGCTTCTAAACCATTCCCAAACAGTACAGTATCTGTAAAAGGGAGCAGTGCAGCAATGCAAAACAAAACCACTATTGCTGCTGCTGTTGAAATTCCTCTTTTGCTGTTTGTACCTCTCAGATATCCTTTATTTAAAGTAAAGCCAAGAGCCACAATGAATTCATTGTCTCTTACCTTGAGGAACCTTAAAGCCAAGCAAGCTGCTTTCTGCAGCTGGAGGTTGGGCTGGGTTAGTGCTTCACAGTAATAAATCAAGGCCTGGAAAAAGATAAAGAAGAGCAGTGATGAAAATATCTGTGTCTGTATGGAGCAGAAGGAGTGTGGAGGCATTGCTGCCCTGCTAAAGAGAGAGGGATTGCTAAAGTGAGCACATGGGATGGAGAAGCACAGCCCCTGCTACAGGTAATATGGTGGGATAATTCCCTACAGCAGATAGGGAATTATCTGGAGGACAGGCTACTAGTTATTGCTTAGTAATCTCAGGCCAGCTTTTGGTGAGGAACAGCTCACGTTAAAGCAAGCAGCACAGTCTGGCATCCTTGAGAGCCTTTCCATATAAATTGCCAAAGAGCTTTAAATAGGCCTTGGAGTCTAAATAGCTCAAGAGCTGACCCTTGAGATGGTCTCTCTAATGCAGAGATAGCAATGAACAGTATGGGATGGACCCTAGGGGGACTGCACGTATCTATTATGAGGTTAGCACGAGCTGCTAGACCACTTTAGTGTGTGGCTCTAGAAATTAGTAGCTACTGCTGAGCAAACAAACCAGTGTGAGCAGCAAATCTCAGCAGCAGTTGGCTGCGCAATGAATTCAACTGCAGCATAAGGCTGCATAATGCTCTCACACAAGGCACCTTGTGGTTCTTCCTGCAGACAGTGAACCAGGTATCACCTACACATGCCTGTTCCAGGAGGAAGTTCTATTTCACCTGAGATGCTGCCTCCATGGTGCTGGGGTTGGATGGAATGAGATACCAAGAGGCTACAAAACTGGAAGATGAAGTGGGAGGGCAAGCAAAGAGGGGATTGGATCTACAGAGAAGGGCAGCAAAGAATGAGCTCCTTTTTCTCCTCTCTCTGCCTTCTTTCCACCACTTTTCCTCTTCCAACTGCCTCTTATTTCACTCTCTCCTGACAGGGAACAAGAAGGATAGCTGAGAAAAGCCTGCCATGAAAGGGTAGAAGCCAGCCCCTAATTTCTTCTTATTCTTCTTCTCCCTTCTCTTTCATTTTTGGGTTTAATCTGGCCCTGCTTGTTGCTGTATATCTGTGACAGATCTCAAAACTGAGCTGTGTCTGCCCAAGGTAGTCCATCCCTTCCAGAAATGGTGGGAGGTCCCATAGATGCCTCTTTCGGAAAAAAATATAGAAATCCCAGACCTAATTCTTTGCATGTTGGTGATGCTGGGGATTATTGCCTTGAAGCCTTGGGCTGAAGCCAAGTATGAGACAGGCCAGCAGAAATGCTGAAGTGTGGAAGATAGCTGGAGAGCACAGCAGTCAGTAAGTACCTGCAGTTTTGGTTAGTACCTGTTTAGTGTAATGACAGGTAGAAGCAGACTGGTGTAATGACAGAAACAGACCCGCATATTTGCAGAAAAATTGGATGGGAAATCCCCCTGGGTAAGTTTAAATCAAGCTTGGAGCAATTATTTTATATGTGTAGACATTTGAGACACGTAGGCAGAAAAAACGTCATGACAATACAGGTCTCTTATGTGATAGGTGATTTTCTGCCACTTACCTTCTCCCTGAAGTGCCTGTTTTCTGCAGTAGCTGTCAGAAGTGATGCCACAGTCTCACTGACTTCATTTTTATTTTCATTGAGGAGTAAAGCCAAAGCTCTCAAAACTTCTTGCTGTGGTGGAAGGTTATTGGAGTTTATTTTGGCCACGTTTTGCTGCAGCTTTCCATCTTTCACTGACTGCAGCACCTGAACCACAGAGGCTAGAAGCGCAGGAGAAAAGTCCTGGTTATTTATTTCATCCTTTCAATATTCCAGATTTCCCTGCCAGGAATCCTCAATTTATACTATGCAGACAAAGTACATGAAAAAATCCCCCTCTGAGCAATTGCAGTATTGCAGTATGTCTGCATGGGGAGGGGATTGTTTGGGCTGTAAATTGTGCTGGTTTCCCACGTGTTTTTCCAAAGGAGATGAATAGATGGGTTAGGTGGGACACTGCAGCATTTAACGCCTACTCTGAGCTAAGGGCCTACCTGTCAAATCTTCACTTTCTGCTGGAAGATGCAAATCCTCTCCATAACAAGTGAAACCCACATCCTTGTCAGGGTACTGCCTTCCAGAGCATCTTTATGAGAGCTTTTCCTAGGCAGATTGACGTCTGCCACCCAGAGCCATGTCTAATTGTTCCAGAGGAGGGCTGAAATACCTTTTTACTTCCAGGTTTTTGAGTAAAACTCCCCAGTAAGCCCAAATAATAATGGAAAACTAGGCAGGGTTCCTCCAGTTCCCTCTCAGAGAAGAAAACTTGGCATGCCAGGGATTGCAGTGTAAAACACTCTGTGAAGCATCTGCTTCTCTTTAGCTCTCAATGGCAGAGCCTGTCAAATACTGAAGTGCTGTGATACCTTGGCTCCTGAGAATCACTCAGATCTCTTCATTAAGGATAGTGAAAAACTGGAATGTCATCCAGTCATCCAGGCAGGCACAGAAAACCTCCCAGCCCACCACCATCAGCCATTTCCTAAAAACTAATTTTCAACATAGTTTTTCCCATTTGAATATGGAAATAGAAATGACTGAGGATGTATCTGCATCAGCTCCTTTCTTTCAATGGGTTCAGGTGCATTTGGACTTACTATCCAAGGCACTTCTTTTGTAAAATTAGCCTCTGGGCTGAACTGTTCTGAGCTGAACTCAGAAGGACACCAATGGACTCCCCTGTTAGCCACCAGAATTTATATATCCTACCTTCTTTTGCGAGCTGCAGCAAATAGCTTCCAAGGTCATTAACACTGTGGCTGGCAAAATAGTTGTAATACTGAAAGACGGTAATGATCTCAGAGGACATGCTGGAGTAGAGGACAGGCTCCGTCCGATCCAGGATCTGAGACACCAGGATCCTGAAAACTGCAGGCAGTCATGGATAAAGGGAGGTATCAGTGAGAAAAACCAGCTGCTGGCAAAATGCTGCAGTCTGCTTTAAAGCCAGAAAGAAGGAACCGTATTTGCAAAGCCAGATACTTCCCAATGTTTCTAACCCCAGCTGTGGTTAGGTTACCAGCTAGACAGACCTTCTCCGTTCCGAGCTCTTACCACCAGAGGATATCTTTGTAAGGATGAACTTCTGACAGTTTACAGATGGCTAATGCAGCTTCCTATCCAATCAATACAGTGTTCTTTCTACCCAAATGATACCCTGAATCACTAAACACGTATCCACATGCACTGCCAATTACCACTCTGCGATGCCACTGTACTTCACTGAGATGCGCACAGAGGCAGGATTTGGCTTTTGGCTTTGCTTGGTTTTATGTTCCTGCATGAGCGTGTGGCATGAAGAAAACTAGTCTGAGGCACTGTCTGTGAGAACTGTAGCATGGAGCAGGAAGGAAAACACTGCTCTGGGTAGGCATCTGCAGTGCAGGTGCTTACTCCTGAGCAAGTCACCCCACTTCCCTGTTATGTCCCACAGAGAGCTAGTCCGTATAGCTGGAGTTTGAGATGTGGAGCCTGTTTTCGGATAAACTCACTGAATGTGTATGAATGTCATCCCCAGTGCACTGTAATGGCGCATGGACATTATACGGACACATAAAATTACATGTGAGGATTCATACTTCACCCTGTACTTTGGAATAGACTTACTTTCCAATTAGCTCATAAACATCATTA
Organism: Psittacula echo; assembly: GCF_963264785.1. Lineage (NCBI taxonomy): Eukaryota > Metazoa > Chordata > Aves > Psittaciformes > Psittacidae > Psittacula > Psittacula echo. The sequence goes on along the minus strand of NC_137737.1, from coordinate 98,007,710 downwards.
GATCATAAACATCACAGTATTTGCTTTTCTGATGACTTCACCTTTTTCTCCTATTCTGATCTCACTATTTGGGGGCCAAAACTGTTTCAAGAGTTGTAGCATTAGGCTTAAAATAAGATCTTGAAGCTGTGATGAAACAGACCTCCAAGGGTTTGGAAAACAAAGCAATGAAGGTCAAATAAAGCCTAGTACACAACTGTTTTCCATTTTGATAACTGACACTTTTTTTTCTGCAGTAGTTGGTACCTGTTTCTGCAAGTCCTGGACACTCCTCATTCACAGTGGTGGCAAAATTGATATCGAGCTGCTTCATCATCTTGTCTGCAGATGTGTGATACACTCCTGAAGGGCCAGTACACTTCATCCAGAAAGCCAGCAATGATAGCTTCTTGTGGAACTCTGGAATTGCTGGAGGAGAAGACAATATGAACAATGAAACAAAGCAATGCTAGAAGCATCAGCTTCCAGAAGAGAAAAGATGGTAAGAGCAAAGGAAACCTCACCTACTGATAGACAGTAACTGTTTGGTGCATTGCCTTGTGCCATTACCTTTACAGAGTGTGATTATGTGCTCACCCCAAGTTTGTGACATATTTTCTCTATTTCCCATAGCAGGATGTGAGAAAATTTGCTCCTGATCCAGTTCTGGGCATTCACGTCTCTTCTTTTTAAATACCATAAAATGCTAGGGAAATACCACAAGCAGTCTGCACAACACTGGTCCCTTCCTAGCACTGCTTTGTGGCCTTGGGTAAGTCACTCAATCTTGCCTCAGTTTTCTGATAAACAAAGTGAATACACCATGTTGTATCTACATATCATGTCAGAGTGTTCATGAGGGTAACTATGTGCTTGTCAAATTCTTCCAAGGTATTAAAATAGATGCATCGACAGGAAAAATAACTAAATAATTCTCCATAAAGATGACAAAATAAAATTGATAAAATGTTCAAGAAGTTGTATTATGCCTGTAATAGTTATAAGGCAGATCCTGCCTTTCCTTGGGAAAGAGGAAAGAGAGGTGGAGGAAGAATTTGGCTCTTCAGAGGTGGCAGCATCCCCACTCCTTCACAGTGGTGGTGGACCTCTGTCCATATTCTGCACAACAAGCAGGATAGGAAGTCCCTTCTCTTCTCAGTTGCTTGGTTTTGGATACCAGAGCTGAAGACAGAATAAGGTCCCTGACCTGCTGTGGTGACTGCTACATCTGCTGGTAGTTCATGAGTTGGCACTTACTATGATGGCATCTCCTCCAGTGATGGTGACCTCTGCACAGCGCTCTTTTCAGCAGGCACACATGCCCAAACAAACCATTTTCAGAAGGACACCCCCTAAATTGTCTCTTACCATCAGTAAGGGAGGTGATGTTTCCCAAGTTCTCACTGCTGATCTCCGCGATATTCTCCATCACGAGGATCTGCCTGGACAGCTTATCCAGGAGGTCTCTTGCCACAAAAGGTGTTTTACTGGAGAACACAATTTGCTGGTGGAGACAAATGGGGAGAGAGGAAAAGGAGTCAACCTCAGAAGAAAAAACCCCCCTGAAACACCTGGCAACTGAAGTGCAATAGCAAGTTCACTGCCCTGGAACCAGGGCATCTCCTTAACTTTGAAAGTTATTTTTCTCTGGGATATTGTATGGTCATGGCTGATATGCATTGTTGCTTTCATCTCGTATAACATCTACATCCAGATCCAGACACTTGAGTATCCAAGCAGCCATTTGCATATGTAATTTCTGATTTACGCACTCTGCAAAGCTAAAGGAATCTATCATCATAAGCCTTAAAGCCAGAACAGAGTATTAGTCTGACTTTCACATAATATAGGCTGCGGGCTTTCAGGACATACCTGCCTGGAGCCACACCAATGGTCGCTCTTTCTCCACTCCATTTCAGCTCCGATGAACTACTCAGGTGCCTTTATTAATTTGGTGCTTTCTCCCTGCTGCTGACATCTGCACGTCACTCTTCAGCAGTCTGCATAGATATTGTTCATATCCAATCTGCTCCATGTGTGGACAATAGCTCGAGCTCACCTCCCCTAGCTGAATGTGTACTGGGTACTCTTGTATTTAAACCAAAACCCTCCCTTTTTCTCATACTTGTGAGTCAGCAGTGTCCAGCTCAGCACTAAAGGTAGTGGAATTTGGCTTGCTCTCTCTTGCTTCAGTGGGCCTTTGGGAAAATAAAGCTAATTATATCTACAATGGAAGAGCCAAATAATCACAAAGAGGAAGTTGCAATATGTTTTGATTCCCAGGGAAACCCTGAAGCCCTTGCTTGCTGGAGTGGCTTGCTGGAGGTTTAAAATCACATTTCCTGTGCTCAGGTTCCGAAAAACGAACAGCTCTAAAACGTTGTGCTAGTTAGCTGTGAGCATGAACAGACAATTTTGATGTCTGCCGTGTGTCAGGGGGCTGTCATGTGCTGCCTTCACCGCGTCTGTTGCAGACAATCCACCTCACTTGCACAAATTCATTTCTGCTCCTGAACATGGAGGCCTTGTCCCAGTGGGGCCACAGGCTTCTGGTTTGCCACTGAAGACGTGGGCTGCCTTAACCAGGGGCCTATTTCGTTAGGATGTCCGGGTGAAGCCAGTGGACATTTGTAACCCAGAGCAGGGGCTGCTCTGCCAGGATGGAAATCATAGAAGCATAGAATGATTTGGGTTGGAAGGGACTTTAAAGATCATCTAGTTCTGACTCCCCTGCCCATGGCAGCGATACCTTCCACTAGACCAGGCTCCTCAAAGCCCCATCCAGCCTGGCCTTGAACACTGCCAGGGATGGGGCACCCACAGCTTCTCTGGGCAACCTGTGCCAGTGCCTCACCACCCTCATAGTGAATAATTTCTTCCCAATATTTAATCTCAATTTCTCCTCTTTCAGTTTAAATCCATTTCCCTTGTCCTATCACTACATGCCCTTGTAAAAGGGCTGCTCCAGCTGGTTGGGGGTGAAGGGTGTCACCGCCTTACCCCACACAGCTGCCGTCCCAGCGCTGTGCTCACACTGCCTCCCAAGAGCAGCACAGACCCTGCTCGTACCTCACGTTACAGGCACACACCGGTGCCTGCAGGAAAGCCTCGCATTTCCCCAGAGGCGCTGTGCTGGTACCTGGATGAGCTGCGTGCAGTACTGCAGGTGCTTAACTATGGTGACATCCAGGCTGTCGTTCCCCGTGGTCAGCGGCAGGGGGCTGCCGGCCACGCTGGTGCCCACGCCCGTGTCCTCGGTGAGAGCTTCGCTCAGGTGCCCTCTGGCTTCCGGGTGCTCCGTCCTGTAACTGGGGAGGACGAAGGGAGGAGGGGTCAGTGCAGGGCCAACCACGGCCGTGGCACACGCACACGCACACAGACACGCTCACTCGGGGTGAGAAGCAAGAAGCAATGCTGGAAGCAGCCACATCATACCGCGAAGGAGCAGCGCTGCCTGGCCGGGCGCCGGAGGGCCGTACCCACCGAGGGGACGGCTCTCTGGACCCTGACTGGTTTTCCTTGAGCGATGCAATGCCCTCAACAAGAACCCTTTTTAACCTGCAGGCACTGTCGCTTGCTGGTGACAGCTTCCTCTCATCTGTTGGTGAATCACCTCCCCAGTCAAGATGGACTAAGCGCCCTTCGTGCCATCCCAGGCACCGAGCTGCTAAGAACAGCTCTGTACTTTCCTTCTCCTCCTCCTACCAAACCTAATGCTCGTTGCAGAAGGAAAGGAAATCCGCTGCTGGTCAGAGACATGATGTTTTCGCATGCTGTTTCAGGCACAATTTGTATAGCTTGCTTTGCTAATTGTTTCTGTAAGAGCGTAAAGCTAGTCTCGCTGTGTTTTAAATCCTTACATCCAGCATTGTCTTGTATGAATGTGTTTAAACGCAAAGCCTGAGGTCAGTCCCCAGATGGCAAGTGTATTTGGCTGCAAGTTCAGAAATTTCAGCGCTTGTAATCTTTACACTGAGTCACACACTTACACATCTAAAAATGGAAGCAGGAATCTACACTGCCTGGGGATGAGCCAGAGGGGAAAAAAAGAAAATGTAACTTCTACTTTCGCTTGAAAGATTTCAGTTGCTTTCCGAGTTAGCTTGTAACTGACTTACAGTTTTGCTGCCTAAGTTAAATTTATGCTATAGCGCCTGGTTAAAGCCAGATCCTTAAATCAACACAGGCTGAATGAGCTCAGTGCCATTTTAGTAAGCAACACCATTTTCCGAGTTTGCCTTCCCACCAAGTCATATTCTGGAGAAAAGATACGGAGTGTGGTGGTGGGAACTGCACGGTGGCTGCTTGTTTGCACTCAAAAGCCTTTTAAACAGGCCACGATAAGCTGCAAGAAGCATAGCTCCCTGGTTGGGAAGCAAGGGGTGCCAGGGAGCCATGTTCTTTTCTTTTTTTCCAGCTCTAGCACTGCTTATATGCCTGCCGGGCATTGTGTCGGCTGCAAGGATGCAAACATGCTTTTAGATCTAATGACTGAAACACAGCATCTTAAGGTCACACGACAATGACAGATCACGGCACAAACACCACAGCTATTTCTTTTTCTTTTTTTTCTTCTCAGAAAGACCAAAAGTGATGAAAGAAGGGCAGGTAACACGCAGGGCCATGAACAGAGTACCAGTCATCACTCTTACATTCCAAAGGAAACCTACACCATGCTGCTTATATCTGGCCCTGTGTTATTGTTACTGACAAGCTTAATCCACTGCAAAGACTCATTCGGCTAGAGAGAAAAGACAAAGGGAGGGGGGAAAAACCACAGAGGAATTAGTAATTGCATCCAAGGAAAGCCAGGTCCAAACCTATGTCAAGGAAGAGGCTCTGCCAGTATTGATGTCAGCTTAATTTAATTTAACCTTCTCCTTTGGAGGACAGATTGCATATATTTAAACAGGGAAAAAAATGATCCTGGAAGCTAAAGATTTTGTATGCAGCAGCCACGGGGAACCCTCTGACCCTATGAACTCATCAAGGATTACTCAAGTCTTCCTTGAATAACGTGTGCACCGGGATCCCCTGTTAGCGACAAAGAGCTAGGGTATCAGTTTGGCGTAAGCACAGCTGGCAGTTACTACAAACTTACCTATTCTTCTCAATCTCAGTATCTGAAAATACCGAGTCTGCACCTCCTCCACCATTACAAACCTCCACACCACCACCATCCTCATCATCAAAGTCAGAGGTGTTCAGGAAATCAAAGCTCTCTAAAGCACTTTCAACTGTTAGACTTAAACTGGAGGACCTGCTTCGGCTTACTGCTGGCTTGCACTGCAAAAGCAGAACGAACCAATGAAAACCCCAGATATTAGCTACTACTGAAAGAAAAAAAAAAAAAGAATAAAGCTTAAAACTTTCAAATTCTTCATTTTATTTTTTTAAACTTCATTTTATTGGGTGTTTCATTTCAAACCTTCATATTCATAGCACATACAATCAAAGCCTGAGAACTGGAAAACCCCTTCCATTCCTCCTCCCCTCCCCATCCTACCCACTTTCCTCCCCAAAGGAAAACCCTCAAAGGCAAAATTTGATGTGTTTTATAGAAATGAAGAGTACAGCTTGAATCCAAGTGACTCAGCTTTCAGTGTTCTCCAAGAGGAGAGACAGCAATTAACGCAGTGGAAGTTGAAAGGGGAAGGCATATTCTGTAATTAATGTTCTCCAGCTACAGAAGCCAATTTCTAGATATCCAATGGCACTGTGGGATTTATTCCAGATGTAACTCCAACAGACCTCAATCAGGAGTAAACGTAGTCCCATATCTGCAGATTTATTCATGGGATGAGAGGACTTTTGTGGCCTTCAAAGCCACAGGGCTTATCAAGGAAAACCCAATTCAGGCATCAGAGTTGACAGAGAAAGCCAGTATTGTAATCGGAAATTAGCAGTGGTAGAGAGGGGGGAGCCATCCCATCTCACTACTGGGAAGAAACGTGACAGAAACTGTGCTGTTGCTGCAGGAAGTATCAGACGCTCTGGTCCCACGTGGTGACACATCCAGACATGCCTACAGAGTTGGTTCCAGGATCATCTTGCAGGAGCAGATGTAGCTTGAAGGGTCATCTCCATTGGTTTGTGCAGTGACTTCAACACCTTTAGCACAACAGCCAGGAGCCACCAGTGCTGTTACACGAGGCACATCTTCTAGGCAGGAGCCAGGACTCTGTCTCAGCTCATAGAAAGAAATGCATTGGCCTCTGAGTTGCTGCTGACTCAGCACCAGCTGCTCTAGAGCGGAAGGGGTTTGGAGTTCTGTTTCCAGTTCATTTGCACACAGTATTAAATTTATAACGGTTGTATGTTAGCACTTGACTCTACAGTCAGTAGCTGGTCAAACACACTTCCCAACACCTCCATGACACAGGTGGGTGCTGTATCTTGATTCCTGTGCCAGCACTGATGGTTTTAGTTATCATTTCTTTCAGGTATTCTTTAGGCAAAAGCAAACAGCAACATGTGGGCTTCTCCTTTTCTTTGCCCATCTAATATGGCCAAGAGAGATTTCTTCAGCCACAGCTGGATTCCAGCTCAGCCTTTTTGCATGGGGAGCCCAGCACAGCTGCTGGCGATGCTGTGTCAGTCTGCAGGCTGATCAATAGGTGACACCCAGACATAAGCAGATCTGGAAGAGGCGTTCATCTCAAGTGTACAGGAATCCTGTCTGCATACATGTGTCCTCTCCCCCCATCCCATCCTTTGTAACTTCAGATAAAAAGAGTGTAAATAAGCAGTCTCCATTGTCCTTCTGCTGTTTGGCTAGTTGAACTCTTTGTACAAGCTGCAGAGCAGCCAAAAAGTTAAAAAGTAATAGTGATGGTAGCTTTGCCTACTTGAACCTCCTTGGGAAATAGTGCAAAACCCAGGGGCTACAGGCTGTTAAAAAAACACTTAACTTGCGGAAGTTAACCATGCAGCTGCAAACACCAATGGAAACAAGGATGTTAACAAAGCTTTTGTGTAAAGATGATTCTGAAGGAGAAACACTTCCCTCCTTCCTCCTCTGCCATGTTTTTGAATGATGAGGCTTAAGTGATTAGCAGACCAACTTGCATATGAATATGAAGCATTTGAAATGATTATTTCCCATATAATACTCTTTGCACAGTAATGCCTCAAGAGTTGTTATTCGTGGAACAAGATACCAGTCACAGTGATCAGCAGTAAAGGTATTAACAACACACATGCAAAACCCCTTTCTTTTTGTCAACACTTTCTGTCCATCCTGATGTAATGACAGGGTGTCTCTCATTTTAAAAATGGATGGGGGAAAGAGAAAAAGGCTTGAAAGAAGCCTAGGTGATGTGGGGATGGCAACATTTAGCAGGACTGGTGCATCTGAATCCATTTGGCAATTTAGAAGATTCGGATTCTATGGCTGCAAGGCCCGATCCTCAGCTGGTGTAGTTTTACACAGCTCTACAGAATACACCCACTGAGGATGTGACCCGTAGACTTTAAAGATAGAAGGCTGGCTATAATCTGATCTCCAGTATGGCACAAGCAACGGATTCAGAAGTGGTTTCTCCAGAGAAGGGTTTGATTTAATTACCCCTCTGCCACTGCACCTTTTTCTTTTTCCCCCAGGTTTTGAGCATGTTAAAGGTCCATTGCTTGAGGATACAAGGCTACAGTAAGCACATTGACCACGGAAGGTTGAAAATTGAACACTGTGAAAGGATGCTCCAAGCAGGAGCAAGTCTACTGCTACTGAGGAGTTTTACAGGTCTCCAAAAGCCCTAATTAGATGTTTGCGAGGCAGGGGAGGAGATTCTACCCACTCAGATTTTCTTTAGGGTAGTATTTTCTGAAAACGTACTCACTTTTAGGATGTCATCTAGATGCATCACCTCCTGGTCCAGGTCCTGAAACTCTTTATACTGCTCTTTATGTGGCTCAAGAGCTAAGAGAAGCCCTTGCAAGGCTTCTTCAATGCTTCCATCCAGATAAGACTTGTATCCTTCTGATTCCCCACTAATTGACCCCTCGCACAGCAGCCTCTCTGGGGTCATGGGTGCCTCAGCTGATGTCAGCCTTTTTACCAGCTGCTTTGTGATGTTGCCCTCATAGGTATCCAGCTCCACAGGCTTGAGTTCTGAACCTTCATCCGTGTCCTGCAGGAGAGACACTGGGACACTTGTTTCTAGGAAGACATGGTCGCTCCCAGCATCGGAGGTCTTCCGGCAAACTTCAGGAGCTGCCTTTGGGTTGCTCTTGTTCTCAGTCACCGCGGCCTCTCCCTGGGATGGCAGGTCCTTCGGCTCAGCGACAGAGTCTCTGCGGGAGTCACTGCTGCTACAGTCCAGGCTTGAGCTCTTGGAGGAGTTGAGAGCTCGGTGCTGCGTGGGGGTCGCAGTGATGTCGGGGCTGGAGCTGACGTGAGCAGAGGAGGGCTCTGCTGAGTTGGCAGGGGGCATGCGGTCTTCATAAGGCAGGTCGCCAAAAGTGAAAGAAAGAGGCCGTTTCTCGGTGGTTGCCGTTCCATTCTCAAAGACATCATCTGGCAAATTCGACTGAAAAGGTAATAGAGAAGGAGAGAAAATGTTTTTCATTAAGCACTGGAAAGAGGGAAAAAATACAGTGTGTGCCTGCGAAATAAAAATGTAGGGAATAGGAATAAGAAGCATTCGAGACTTGAAAGACGGGAAAGATATTTCAAATCCAACTTCTGCTTTCATCTGGCAGTGCTCCTGATTTCAGCAGGAAAACTGCTGGAACACTTGGGCTCAGCATCTCTCTGGTAAGCAGAGAGCTCTAGGAAGCACGTCCCAGAAGAGAAACCCAAACTCTGCTTGTCCTACCAGATTCCCTCAGACAGCATTTCCAGTGAGCTGCTCCAATGAGCTGCACTATGTCTGTTTTTAATGGAGTTTAAGCCACCCTGTCTGCATTTTCCTATCCATTATAGATTTCTGTTGTATTTATTTTCTGACTTCTAAAGTAGCAATCCCCAAAATTTAATGCTGTTTGCTCCAAAAGTTTCTCTAGTCTCATGGCATTTAAATGGTAACATTACTGTGCTATTGCTTTTCTGTTGAAATTTTGTTCTGCATGTGGGTATCTCTCCTAATTCTTGAGCGTGAGTTATATAGAAGTCCCATTCGACAGGAGTTTCTGCCAAAATGAAACAGAATTATGTGGTGATGTATTCATGTGTGTACAGGCCACTGATCATTCAGGAAGCAAAACCAGCATATACAGACCCAAAAGGGATCACGGCATGTCATATTTCTGACAGACCTATGGAGAAAAATCACTACAGGAGTCACAACCTGCCTATCTGACCTACAGATCTTGCTCTGTTTTGTGGCCAACTCACAGAAATGCACAGCACAGATGAAAGGCAACTACTATTTTGCTGAAGATTTGCTGGAAAGAACCACGGACATGCACATGTTGGTAAGGTGCATAAGGCTAAAAGTGCCAAAAATTCGCATTTTTTTTCCCAGCATTATTAGCAGTCTTTTTTTTTTTTCCCTAAATATAATTATACTTGAAGGTTTATTTCTTCTTTTCCTCAATATGGGTATGCTTTTAGCATCTGAAAGTCATTTTACTAGGCAAATGTCTAACATCAATCAGTGCAGCAGGAGATTTTTAGAGAATACCATTAGCTTGTATTCCTGCCCTGCTCTCTGCCCACAGATAGCTGGCTTCTGATCATTATCCCTGTAGAAACCAAGAGGAATTTTGATTCAATGGGAGCAGCATGGGCTCACAGTCATGTTCTCCCCTCTAATCAGTCAGCAAAATGAGTGAGTTGCAACAGAGAGTGACACACGAAGCATGCGGGGAAATGGAGATGCCACATGGGGACTGACAAAATCCGTCACCAAACATAAACGAGGACTCACATATAGCTCTAGCTTTGGGCTTAGCCTGAGCGATGGCAGGTCACTAAAAGAACGACTGCGACGAAGCTTGTCAAAGAAAGTGTCTTGCAGAGCATCTAAGATTGTCAACTTTGGCCTGTCTTGAAGGGGATGCAGCCATTTCTTCAACAGTTAAAGCAAAGAGGGGGTGACGAAGGACAAGTTAAATGAATGCTTTATAGCAGTGTACTAGATTACAGGCATGGGATTCAGCACTTGTAAAATTTGTATGTGTACAGATGGTCTATTCAGTTTATACGCAGTCCTGATTAAGCATTCAGGATTTGATTCACACAAAAATGTGGGAGCACCCTATGAATATCTTAGGTACGGGAACAAATTTTATCATGGGATACATGAGAAATACTAGTGCTATAATGGTTGTTTAACTACTGTTACAAAATGAAGACACGTTTTAAAAAGCTGATTCAGGTTTTCTAGCAGTCAGGCAAGAACAGGTATGCAATAATTCACCACATAGTTTGAAAGATGCCAAGATCACAGCCACCTTTTAGGATTAGCAGCTAGGAATGCACTTTCATTGTAAGTATTTGTAAGGGTAACCTGCTGCAAACCAGGAGAAAAAAGCTTCGATGTGTAAAGCATTGAAATATTTGCAGTACTTGAACTGCTCTAGGGCTTCTCATTACATAAACATGAAGCTAAACAGAGCTTACAAAGAATGAGTGGTCCTTGAAGGTTGGTGTTTCAGGAGTGCCTTGGCTGTACATGGACATTCTCCTCTGGAGAGCAGATGCCTTGCTCACATTTCCTGCGGATGGAGTCAAGTCTTCAACATCAAAGGGGCTATGGACAGAGAAAAACAAAAGGTTGTTAGGCTGAGAGAGAAGGAAGTTCAGGTCCACAGAAAGGATGTTTGAAAAGGTGGTTTATTAGCACATCAAACCCCAGAGGTAGCAAGTTCTTTTAACAGAAATGTTTAAAAGAAAATGTTGTTAATTAGACAGCAGGTTCCCAAGTGTGGTTTTCTGTTCTGGTAAGTGTTCTACTCTCAGAAATCACTTATATAGCATAGCTATTCTTCTCACATGAAAAGTATTCTTGGATTTGAGTTGCCAAGTGTCACACATACTAATGAGAAAGGTGCTCTGCTATTAATAGAGCTGTTGCATTATAAAGGAAACCAGCAGCTGTTATTGCTGACATTATGTTTATTGTATTAGAAGAAACAGCATACATGACTGTAAAAGTTAAATACATCAATGCTTCTTCATTTACCTATTTCATTAAAATGCAGTGAGAACTGGGTTTGAATCCTAACACTGTGCTGACCGGTGCAGACACATATGGCAATGCTAGGAGATTTTCTACCACTCTCATGGTGAATGAAATCCTTAAAAGCCAGCTTTTAAAGACGGGCAACTTCTGATCTTGGCTAGGCTAGCGTAAATCCAGGACAACTCTACTGAACTTTACATTAATATTAAAAACATGAGTGAACATATGAGCACCCAGTTCTGTCCCTCTTTTGAGCTTAGGGAAGAATTTTACACTTAGGCAATTCTATGATCTCTCATCACTATATGTTTCACATGTCTCTCAATGTCAGTACTTAGCAAACCTAATTTAACAGCTGAAACCAGGCACAAAACCCTTTTGCCACAGGTAACACAATGAATCTATGGCTGGCCATGAACTGTTTCTCATCTCCCAAACTTGGGCCACAATTCCTTCCCCATCTGTCTCAGCAGTAAGCAAAATAAAGAGATGAGACCACATGGATGGACCTTTTCTCTTCAGCTGAATTTTTACAGTTGCTTAACCAACCAACCAGTTGTACTTACTACCAGGTGATTTCAAGGTTCAGTTTTATTGTGCCAAGGTCATTAATGTCCACTGCAACCACCTGAGGCCGAGCTGCAAACAGGTCTTTTGTCTCACAGGTAACACTTCCCACAAGGATATGAGTTGCAAGTCCTTTAACTTCTGTGACCTGTAAGAGACCAGAAAAAGACAAAGAATCACAGATCGGTTTGGGTTGGAAGGGATCTTTAAAGCTCATCCATTTCCAACCCCCCTGCCATGGGCAGGGACACCTTCCACTAGACCAGGTTGCTCAAAGCCTCATCCAGCCTGGCCTTTAACAGTGCCAGGAATGGGGCACCCATAGCTTCTCTGGGCAACCTGTGCAAGTGCCTCACCACCCTCACAGTGGATGCAGCAGTGATGGAAAGACCTATGTATTTCTCCAGATCAACAGATGCTGCTTTCTTATCTGAGCAGTATTAACAAACTCATCAGGACTGGGATTTTTTGGTTCTTTGTTGTTGTTGTTGTTGGTTTTCCTGAATGCTGTTAATAAACAGGTTTCCAATGCTCCCTTGCTTTGATGTAACTGATCTGAGTTGCTGGAGACTGATGTGAGGCAAGGGTCATGTTAGTGTGGCTATGGGGAGAGTTAGGAAAACCTCTCCACAGGACTCCCAAACTGATAAGTCTCGTAGTATCTAGGATGGACAATACTATAGTACTTCACTCTAGTAGGTATGTTGGAAATACTAATGATAGCTCATTTCTGAAGAGTTTAATTATCTGTTTCTGTGGGTTTGCTGATAGAGCGTGAGAAGGCAGCTTCATGACTCCTGCCTTGCTTGCAGGCAAAGGAGTCAGCATGTGTACCTTAATGGATATCAGTCCAACAATGAGAGGGAGGAAAACCATTTCTTCTCCATCCCAGCTCTGCTTGCCATTCACTTCTATTTTGCCTTTCAGTTTCCATCGCTGGCGACCGTAACGCATGAAAATCTGAAAAAGAGAAATCCTCTCATTTTCTTGAGAACTCTGCTCTCGTGATGCACAAAAATCAGAAGCAGAACTGGGGGAAAGGGTCAGTAAAATGTTGGAAGATTTAGTGGTTTGGTGCTGCCCTTCAGCTTCCCATCAAGCCGAAAGGAAAAGGTCTATCCTGCAAGATCTCTGCCTCCCAGCTCTCCTAAACACTTTTGGTAATGTACCTCTTGCCCCAGCTTTTACCTTTGTGTACCTAGATGACAACCAGCTGCAGGAGCTTTAACTCTATTTACAGGAAAGCAGCAACGAGGGGGGCAGGATGAAAGCCCCCATGATATTTCCTAACATCTACAGCTTGCTGGATCTGCTGCCTTCCCAGGCTGACGAGAGGGTGGATGAGCTCATGGGAATCCCCCAGCAGAGGCCTCGCCAGCCAGTGAGACTTTGGCTGCCTGGTGATGAAAATGACAATGCAGTAAGACAATTTGAAGTGATAAGAGCAGCAAGCCCGTTTTGGGCTGCAGGGTTGGCTGGTAGAGACCTGTACTGACTAATTGGCCCCACAGGGAAAGCACACACTTGCAGGCATGAAAGCGTCAGGAGAGATTTCTCACAGGGCATGAAAGTGGGAACAAATGAATCAATGATCAAGACATCTGGGAAGTACAGGTTGGGGAGATCCATTACCAAGCCACTGTGATTTATTGCAGGGTTAGCTCTGTTCTGGATAGAGCTGGAGGCTTTTACTTAATATTAATTAACCTGCTGATAATAGTCTCCACTGGAATGTTGCACTGACCAGAGATCCTGACACAGCCTCATAGCAGGTAATATCTGGGTCTCAAGAAATGGTTATTCTGTGTCTTTCTGCTGCTCTGCTTTATGACGAAGTAAAGTCTTAGCATCCAGTAAGGATGTGTTCAGTTTGCTCTACATGCATGGGATGTGACATATGCATTTTCCAGGGGAATTAGAAAAGTTTGTCACAAATATGATTTTTTAAAAGTTAGAAAGCATAAAGAAAACTTGTAGTCCTTCTAATAGACGTTATCCAGTGCCCTGACTATAATTTTCCGGTCTTCTGACAGATGCCTTGGCAAAGGCAGACATAAGAGAACTATAAGGTTTTTCAGAGCATATACTGGAAAAATAATTGCTGTTTCTTGGGGTGCTGATGTGAAAAGATTTTATTCATTTTGAGGTAAAAAGCAGCAGAAATCTGCCTTCTGATTCTTTTACTATTAAATAAACCATAAACCAATGCAAACATACCTCATATTGATCTCCTGGGCAGAGCCGAGCGAAGCCAGCCAGACCTGAGAAGGAAAGACATGAGGGGCTATGGGAGGGCCTGGGCTCGGTGGTGTCCGGCAATGGGTGGCAGTGGGGTGCCCGAGGCCACTGCTGCTGTGCTTGGACAGAAAAGGGTGGCAGCACCCTACAGCCCACTCAGCCACTCGCTGGGAAGTATCTATAGCCCCCCTCTTACTTCTGCCTCTCTTTCCCCCAATCTTAATTTTCTTTCTATTTTTATTGGTACAAAATTAATTCAGTTGGGACTTCCTGCGTAAGAAAGACTTGCACTTCCCATCTGGTTTTCCTGACGAGCTCAAAGTTTCCTTTTATATAATAATTATAGAAAAAGAAAAAACAGCTTCCTGACGTCATCTGGCTTCAGAAACTCAGCTTAACACCCTAACTGTCACATGGTGCAGGTGAGCTGCGGAATACCACGCACTGCTTGCTTCCTAACACTAATCAGATGGAGCTATACATTTTAACACAGATTCCCTTTTAGTACATCCTAATAGAGAGACAGTAAATGAGACAGGCTCCTTCTGCTTGGCATTTCCTTAACAGTATCATTCCCATACTAGCTGAGTATCTTTCAATAGTAAATACATCACAAAAAGTGACTGACATCTGTAAAATGAGATTTATCCCATCTTTCCCCAGAGGGGGAGTAGTGCAGCAAAGCACTAGTGTTTGCCTGATCTTTTTACTATTTTTTTCTTTAAGATAGGACATGATGATGCTATTTCTATACTGGCACTGTGCATATGAAGTGAAAGTTTCCTGAGGGACCATGCTGAAATCCCAGGGAAGCTACTGTCCCTCTCCTAGCCTTGCGACCTTCTCTTCTACAGGACTGAGCTGGTGGTTCTTCATTCAGAGGGATCCTCCCCTTTCTCACAGATCTCCTCAGTAGGTAGCTGCTGCACTTGTTTTGCTGTAGAAGTTTACCCAGCTTTGCCTGGGTAAGCCTAAAACTATGCCTCTAGTGGTGTTGCAATGCCTAAAGAAACCATCTTGAGGATTATGTACAAAGCCTGTGGCAGAGAAAGGAATGAAACCAAAATTGCTGGGATCTTCAGGCTGCATTTATCTTGAAATGCCATGACTGAACATATATGGGTGTGTTAAAATCAAAGCAAGTATGATGAGCCCTAGTACTGGCTTTATTTGCTGGGCTGAATTAGTCCCAATCCCTGAATGCAGTTGTGGCCTGTCGCTGTGACCTGCTGATCCTCCTCTTCCATTTCTTTGACCAGAAAAGAGTTTTCTTCAGTCATCTTACTGTGTAGCCCTTACAGAGGGGCCCTTGCACAGCACTCATATTACCAATTCCTTCCTAGTTTATTTACTGTTTATAAATAATTCAAGCTTACTAGCACTTCACTGCTGCTTCTTTCTCCCCAGGCACGCTTTTATAAGTGAATTTGATCTCTGCTGGGATACTTCACTGAAAGTATCTGAGGAAAATAAAAGGTCCTTTCTTTGCTCAGTGGATGGGGTTGGAGGGTGGGGAAGCACAGCTTAAAATTCCACATGGATGTTGTCTGGAGTCAAAGTCTGTGAGTGGTGACTGGCCTAACCAGGCTGGTCAAGTCTCTTCAGCCTGATGAACAGGGGGCTAAGAGCTTACTTGATTACAGGAGACACAGTACTTTCCTAGTAAACAACTTTTTGGTAACTGACTGGCTTTTGGGGACTAAACACATGCAGGAGCCAATGGCTACTATACAAGCACCATGCTTGTAATGTAAATGGAATGGGAGAATGCTCCTGGGGTGTCAGCATAAGTAATTAGGGAATAGGGTCCTTACATGGCTGTGGTAAGGTGGCAGGGCCACCTGAAGCTCACGCAGCCTGTACAGCCCTGCCCATGTGCAGGATGCTGGACATGTGGACACATGGACTGTGGTTGTGGTGCTGGGCTCCGTGCTGCAGAGCCCCTGGTGCATCAGGCCAGTGTATTGCCTTCCCTGTGTGAGACAGCTAGGCATTTCACCTCCTGCTGTCTTGGCACTTCCAAGAGGTGAAGGGGCACTTCCCTATGCATCATAACAGGACACACTGATTCCAGACAGGAACTTCTAAATTTCCACTGTTTAATTTCAACACCTGATTAATCCCTGAGCAATAATCTAAGCCTGATGAGAAGTTTATTATCTTTATTTTGAAAAATAATTAGGCTTTTTGGGGGTTTTTTTTGAATACCAGTTGTAAAAACAGTGTGGGTCCCCTGCTTCCTGACAGCGCTGTGTAGTTTGGCTTGCTTTCAGTGTAAGTGACAGAGGGCACAACGTAAAAATAACTTTCACTGGAATGGCTAGGAACAGATAAGCTTTGGGGAGAGGAATGCTTTGATTTTAAATTAGATCCTAAAGTTAGCTGGATATACTGCAGTATAACTTAAGGGAGGAGCTTGCTCTGTGATCTGCAGGCTTTTGTGCTAGAGCTGTTGTCAGCTTTAGCAATGGCTGGATTGTCCTATTGTATTCCTGTTCCTAGGGAAAACTATCTAAATAGAAATCTTAGATGTCCTAATTAGAGAATACTTAATGATACAGCATTTCTCTTTGCTATTTTCTAATTTGGGCTTCTTTATGTTATGAGAACTGTGTTCAGAAGTAGCTGTTGTTCATGGTTTGTGCTCAGCTCTCGCACATGAGTGCAGCACCTGACTTCTCGAGAGCCCATGAGCTTTGCTGGAGGATTTGGACAGAGAATGGAGAAGGGGCCAGAGCTTTTTCAGCACAGACGTTTGTGACACCATGACATCTTCTGCAACATGTCCTGCTGTCAGGAACTGTGCATTGCACTGCATTTACAGCAAGTAAAGCAACACTTCGAGGGACCTGTTGTAATGCAGTGCCTTTTCTACACTACATGACCTCATGTTTCCTTCAGCATGTTCATGCTATGATTCTGCTGTGAGTTTTTGTATAGCGATATCTGACTTGGTCTCTGTGTGTTCATCTGTCACTTTACATCTATGCATCTTTGACTGCCTTTCCAGTACTGAAGAGTCGGGGCTTTAAAACCTGAGGTTTGGTACTGTGGGATGGAGCTAGGAGAACTCTAACAGCTGCTGCACTTGTTTCTCTCATATGGGAGCACAGAGTAACTATTTTAACTTAATCTAAGCTAGATCATGTCAGTGCAACCACGAGAAACAACTAACCCAACTGTGACAAGGCAGGCAGAATCAAAGCCCTGTATTAGATTTATGAGCTTTAAAAAATGCACCAGCAGATTTTTTAAATGGCAAGATTTCAAGTGAAGAATTAAGAGTGCATGAGTATTTAGATGCTGATTTTGTTTCATAGAACTATTTTCAGGCCAGTGATTGAAGATCCAAAAAAAGATATCCCCCCACAATCTCTTCTTTAAGAGTCTTAAAGAGATAACAGGATTAGCAATACCCGGTGATTCACTGATGCTTCAAGTAAAACTGATTCCATTGTATGCAAACCTATCAAGTCCCCTGTCATAAAGACAAGGAGGAAAATGAAAAGGTAGGTGCCACCACACAGCTATCTAGGTGTTTAAATGGTAAACTACCCCAGCTCTTTGCTTTTTTATGTTTGTTTGAAAATAGCAGTAATCAGGATCAGCAAAAGTAAAGGACTTAGAAACATCTGATGTCAAATTAAGGAAGTTTTGAAAGTCAGCTCTGTGGGCAGTCACACCATTTCCCAGTCATCTTCTTAAAGGATTATGAAAAGGCAAAAGGGACGGCAGCCTTCGAAACTGAATTGCTTTGGCTATCGGGGGAGTGTCTGGGGGAAGTAATTAGCCTTGAAAACAAGAAGCAGCATCTCAGAATGTCTCTCTGTTAGCTTCGATGTTCCTGGCTCTGTGATCCTTTCCAGTGGGCAGGGGTGTAAGCTGGGGGTTTGAGGGCTCAGCAATGCCTGTGGTGGGGGGAAAACCACACCTATCATAAATACACATCACAGCAGCGTGTCTCAGTGCCCTGACTAGCGTGCACAGCGACTATTTTGGAGAAAAGAGGGAAAGGTGAAAAGGCAATTACCTTTCATCTTGATGCAAAACTCTCCCAATAGGTTCTCCAGCTCTGCTTCTATGGTACACATGTTCTGTGTTGGAAAAGAGAACAGTGAGGTCAGACAAACCCTCTTTCTGCCATTTTTTCTTTTTCTTTTTTGTTTTTTTTTAAGGTCTATTTGGAAGGAAAGATTCTGTTATGCAGATGAAAGCTGTGTTGCAATAAAATCACTCGCTGAGCCATCGTTGCTCTTTAGCTACATCTGACCCTAAAAATGGCAGCTGAGCTGCCTGCTCCCGCCAAAGCTGAATGTAACCCCGAGCTCTTCTTCTGTTGCACTCTGATCCTCCCGTTGGCACAGGGCAGTTGTGGCCCTTGAAACGTAACCTGGTCACTCTCCCATTCTCCTCCAGCCAGGACATGTGCCAGCAGCAGCTCCATGCCAGAATGGCTCCCAGCATGATTTAACATGAGCTACATTAAGAAAAAAAGCCTCTGTGAGACGTTATTGGACCCAATCTGGTTCTTCCATCAGATTTAGGAAGATTTAGGATGTTTGCAATGCTATTATAGACCCTTGTTCATCTACTGCCTGTTTAATAAAATAGATCACAGTAAGTGGATTACAGTAAGTAAAACAGGATGGGTTGCAGCAGATATCTGTATGCATGTGGGTTCCAGCCAACCTGCTATCCCCAAATTTGCAGTGGCTGGAGTATAAGTAGGTTCAGGGCAGTTTTATGCTTTTTTCTTGTGCAGCAGTTCCTGGGTATAACCCTGCTCTCATGGAGCATAAACATTATTATTTCAAGGAACTCGCTGGGCCCATGTACCCTCTCTAAGTCACCAGGTATTCAGTTGAAGACAAATAAGTAATAATTCTTTGCTGAGTTTGCTTTTAATCCTTTTATCTGGATGAAATTCTCCCTGAAACCAGTGACAAAGTTCCCATGGCCTTCAAACAGCGTGAGAGCAAAAAGACTAAACTGATGAGGCTGTACCTCTGTGTACTCCTTGTAACTCCTGTTGATTTCAGTTAAACTCTCCCGAGCTGCTTTGCTGGCAGGAGACATTGCGAAGGCCTGCTTCATTTTACTGGCACCATCACAGAGACGTCTTTGGATACAATAGGCTTCATAAAGCTCATCCACCTAGTGGGAACAAGGAAAGTGTATTGGAAAAAAACCCCATGAAAATAAAACCAGCAATGAAGTAATTTGTGTTGTAAGGAAACTCAGCCAAGCTGTTAGATCCAATGGAGGGGCTGAGCAAATGAAGCTGTGATACTGTTACAGTCGGTAAAAAAGAAACACATGATAAAAATCACTTCCAGTGTAAAAATCTCATTACAGTAGATGCTGCCAGCAATTCACCTGCTTGCCCTGCTTGCTTTTAATCATAGCTACTCCCTTTCCCCCATATGTGGGGCTATGTGCAATCATAACTGTAGAGCAGGCATGCAGCAAGCCTCTCAAATATATTGGTGTGGAAAAGCTCTTTCAAAGGCAACTGCAATGTTCACACTGCCAAATGGAATTGGATGCATTAAATGGCACATTTAACAGGGCCAGCAATGTCTTCTGTATTGCTAAGGTCAGCTGTGGATCAAGGCTGTGGCAATATTTGACCAACAGGTAGTGTTGGAAGGTGGGAGTTATTTTTGGAATTCTCACTGCCCATCCTCCAGAAACTGGAAGTCATAGAATCAGCACAAGTAAGGGGCTTAGAAACAGCAGATGTCATATTAAGAAAGTGTTTTGAACTTCAGCCCCTCAGGCTGATAATATCCTTATCATCTTCTTAAACTCCTTTGGCATGACATGGGCACCCAACATTTCGTAAGCACTCTGATTCCATTGTATGCAAACCTATCAAGTCCCCTGTCATAAAGACAAGGAGGAAGTTTTGTAAAACCTAGTCACACGCTGCTCACCTGGATCTAGCTTCAAAGTGCAATGGATTTACACGTCTCAAGCTTTGGTTTCCCTTTTCCCTCTAATCCCTGCTCTAAATGTATGTATTTATTCCATCTGAGAGGTTCAGGAGGAGTCCACAGTGGTATAGCTGGTGAATATGTATGTTTCCCAGCAGAACTTCTCTCAATGAAAGCATGCAGTACCTTGACTTGTTAGTGTACGACTTTTTGTTGCTGCATTAGAGATAAGGCTGATGCAACAATCCAGGGATGTTCCAAATCCTATATTCCAAGCCTTGTTTAACCTCTAACAAAATGTGCTGTTGCTTATTTGTTTGAAACAGGACTGGTCTTCCTGACAGCTTCAAAGCCTTAGGTCGTCTTTTCCAAGGCTAGCTTGGATACCTGGTGTCTGAAGCCTCTGACTTGAGGGATCGTTAACCAAAACAGGGACTGCTTTGCAAATTGAAAGAGTTCAGCAAAGGGTAATGGGGGCACAGGTAGCATTTTGCCATTTCAAAGTTACAAAATAAGCTTCTTGGAGTCACCTCTATGTCTTTTGCAAGTCAGCAAGCTAAAGACAGCCACTATAAATAGCTGTCACTTGGTATTTAATTCTGCCATCAGGGTGAAGCATTTGACTAGGGTGGATGTGTACATGGCTAGGGCATGCTCATCTGCCCCCTAAATACACAGGGTCTGCTGCTGTGCTTCTCATTTTCTTCATTTTGGTTTCTGTATGGCATGGGGCAGAATGCACTGCTCTGGCTCTGATTTGGTACTGCTGAAGAAGACCTTCTCTATTCAACAGAGCCTTGGGCAACATGGTCTAGTGTGAGGTATCCCTGCCCACGGCAGGATGGTTGGACCTGGATGATTTTAAGGTCCTTTCCAACCCAAACTGTTCTATGATTCTATGATTACAAAGAAAGATGTTTCTTTACCTGCCCAAGCCCGTAAGCTTTAACACAGCACAGCTCAGTTCCTTTTGTCTCTGTTGCTGTGGGTTACAGAAAGTGAACTAATGTACTCAGCAAGCTTGAGTAATACTGACCAGCATTACCTCTTGTGTTTGGTGCTTTTCAGTCCTGTAATAAGCCCAGAAACCATTAAATCCAAGCAGGCTGGAGTGGGAAGGATTTGGAAGGAAATGTTCTTTAAGCACTAATTTTGCCATTCATGTTGCCAGCAAGAGAGAAGGTGGTTTGGGGAACAAAATTTCAGTCTATTGCCTTATGATTTATATTTTTTTTCTCAGCTCCAAGAGCAAGAGAAAACTCAAATTAAAAGGTAGGGATGGGTTGTTATAATTGGATCACTTCAAGCTGCGTGAATGCTTTTCAAATGACTCTCAAAAGACATTTCCTCCATCAAAAATAATTCATTCTTTTGTCAGGCTCAGAAAAGCAACTAATAGCTAGCAGATATGTTTATAAGTAGAAGAATTGGATTTTGCCCGGCTGTAAAATGTATTAGTATAAATCACAAGTACCTCTACTGAATACTCTCACCGATGTGATCAAGTGGATGTGGGCCCCAAACCATGCAGCAAAAGCGTTAGCAGTGAAATCCAGGAATAAATCCAATCTAGCTGCTGCACATGGTAGAGACAACTGCTGAATTAAATTACTTTCAGATGCAACACTCCTTCTACCTATAGTTTAACAGTAAGCGTGCACTGAGATAGATTTTCCCAGCCAGTGTCAAACCCTATGTTCTGTCTGTACTAACAGCGGGTGGGAGTGTCTCAGGGCACGGCTGGACCTCAGGGACTACAAACCATGTGGAAGCCTTTCTTTGGCTCTGACCACCAGCCCATCACAGTAAAAATACTGAATCTGGGAGAGGCTTCATCAAGTGAGCCTCCCTGGAGCAGAGGGGTAGCAGGAGGCCAAAGGTTTGTTTTCCTAATAACATAGGAGCAGATGCAGAAGAAAGATGATAGGAGTGCTCATTACCTTGCTAATGTGGAACTCCAGCCTTCTCATATATCTTTCGACTGCTTTGATTTGCTGGAGGAGAGGAAGAGGTAGAGGGTGAGGCACATGAAATAAATCAGGAAGATACCACCACACTAGCTCTGCTAGTCCCCATGGATCTGAGAGACGACTCCTCAAAACACAGAGGGTTTTGGTGCCCATGCATCTGGAATCAGCTGGCCCATCTTACTACCATTAATCTGCTGCTGACAGTGGAGTTCACTGTCTCGCGTACCTAATATATTTTCAAACAAAAAAGAGGTTTTCTTTGATGGGATTTCTCCAGCTTTTTAAATTTTTAAGCAACGCAGAGAGCCTTTTTAACCCAAAATACTGTACTTTCAAGTACTTTGAAAAGCTGTATTAAAATTGATCAGATTTTGCATTTCAAAATCCATTCTCTTCCTTAGCAAACACTTTCTGACAGCAAAACCAAGCCTGGCACTTTGACTGAAAAAAGCACCAGACTTGTTCGGGAATCATTCTTGAAACTTTTCCTTTTGTTTCACCCAGATTTTCCTGCAGGGAGAAATATGTTCAGTCTTTCCTTCCCCAGAACTGGCAGGAGCAGGAATGAGCCAGGGCTTGACCCGGCTCCCACAGAACCCCCAGGGGTGCCCCTGCCAGCCTCCCAGCCGCCTGGATCTGGCAGGGCCATGTTGCACAAGGTGAGAGCTTTAATGGCAGGCAGCTGATGGCAATAGGAGGTCTCATTTCTGTGTCTCCCTCCTCCCCTTGGCAGGGGTCTCCTTCCTTCTCTGTGCCTCTCCCAGAGCCTGTTTAACTTGATGGACCCTGTGACAGGGCTGAAAAGGTAAGTTTGATGCTTGTTTAGTGAGCACAGCTGGTTGCCAGAGGTTCTGGATAATATCCTTGGGAAGAGGAGGGGAGTGGGACTTCTTCCTTTTCAAGAGCAAATTGTCAGATAACTTCTCCCTCAGCAGTGCTGGCCTGACCAGTAGATCCGGCTGAGAGGTTTCCCATGCCAGCTACCTATATACTTTAAGGATACTAACTTCCTTGCAAAACCAGTGTCAAAGGGAGTAACATACCTTATCTAAATCGTACAGGACCCCCTGCAACAGAAAGCACAAAACTGTGATTAATTTTGCAACACAACAGCACTATGAGAAACTTGATGAACTATGAGAAATTTGATGGACCATGAGAAAGTAACGTTTGTCAGTCAATAGAAATCAGAAATTGGTCACAAATAAGATCAGGGCTGGAAGGCAAGAAGAGCATCAGCGCAATTTCCCTGTACCCCACTCCCACCCCCTGGCTGCCCCACCACCTCGAGGAGGTTCACTGTGCATCCACACAATGAAAAAGCATTACACGTACCAGGCGTGAGTTTCTTTTCATGTCTTTTAACTGAGTAGTCAACTTATCCAGCTCTGTCTGGTGAACTTCCAGATACTCACTGTAAACACAAGCCAGAGAAGGGACTCATGAACTCTGCAGCACACAGTGAGCTGGCTGCTGATCATCCTAAAAGAAAATCTCTCCAACAAATGTCTTTCTTTACTGGATATGTTTTCAAACAAGAACTCATCCACGTCAACCTGTCCTAAATGCAGCTCCCTGCTGCCTTTTGGGGAATAAATAGGAGCCAAGTATTTAGCTGTGTATTAGCTGTATATTAGCTGTGTATAACACTTACTTAGCTTGGTGTTCTCCTCTCACTGAACAGCCAGTTTCAAGTTTGCTAATCTGCTGCTTACATTGTGGGCTGGTGCCTTCCAGTTACTGCCCTTGTATCTGGCTGGTAAAAGCCCCGTTATCGTCTGGGATGTTATCTCAAAGGAGATAGGATTCTAAGAAATCCTATTTCTGATAGGATTCTAAGAAATTCAGAGTAAAGAAAAAATAATCTAATTGTGAAACCCCAGCCTTTGGGAGCTTTCCTAGCAATTTCAGTGGAAATGGGATTCTGCCCCCTGTATTCCTGGTAACCATGCAAGTATTTCAGATCCTAAGCGTTACAATCCAGGCTCCAATAGGTATATGCTCCTCTCCTACAGTTAAGGATCCCTGTTCCTGTGATACGTTTCTCTAGGCTATAAAATGCCACAGAAAGTGTCAATTGGAAGCAGGATAAAGGCTCTTACTCCAGGCCACTCTTCAGGGCTCGGTAGACCTCTTCCATCCTTTTAGGCTGGGGCTCTTTGGCCGTGGTGCTGTTCTTATGGCCCAAATTATGCATTTTCTTCACCTTTGCTTGGGGCTTCTTGAGCGCAGAGGAATTTTCAATAAAGGAGTTACACCTGCAAAATGAACATCAAAGAGGAGGAAATCCCTATAAATCACAACCGGCTCAAGGGAGGCGTAGCTTGGAGAAATCTTCTGATATTATCTCTGCTAGCAGAAAGGAATCTGGTGCTGTGCCTGCCAGTTGAAGGACTGTGTTTGTTTACAGGTTAAGAGGTCTGAGCAGCCCGGGACATGCGCTGTAGGCTTTTGATGTGCCAGTTGCCTTGCCGAGATACGAATGCAGGTCTGGAAATGCCACGCTGAGTGTGAGGCTCATCAGATGTGTCTCTGGCCTATACTGTGCCTGTCCTGCCTCACATTGCTCAGCCACAGCCATAAAAGAGCTGAGCTACACCCAGGTACTAAAAACAAAGGGGAGCCCAGATAATCTGAGCCATAAAATGCGGGGGTTCCTGAGGAAGATTTGGCTCAGTTAAGAGTGCCTCTGGAGGACAGCATCACGCCTCTGGTCTTGAAAGTGGACCATACTTAGCTCTGTATGGAAAAGGGAGGATAGTTGTGCTACGTATAAGTGAATCTCCTGGGGACAGGTCAGCACCTAACCACCATTGCTGGCTTGACCTGACAACAGCAGGCGGCCCTTTGCCTGCTGTTCCTCAGCTGCTAACTGGTGATCCAACACTAGGAGATAGTGATTTCCACAAGATAGAATTAATTGTAAAGTAGCTTTTGGGGGCACTGGGGACTGAACAACTTGCTAAGTACCCGATTCAAAGCCCTAAATCCTGTCTAGCTAAAGGGTAGTGCAAGGAAAGGCTCTACAGCTAACCTCCACCCTGTTTCTAGCAGGACATGAAGGCAGGCAGCCCTGCAAGGGAAACAGAGCTGTTTTGAATTCATAGCAGCACTGCAAGGGAAAAACTGTCTTTTAGGTATGAACAGTCTTAAACTGGGGGCGGTGGGAAGTGTGTCGTGTTCCTGCACATGTCTCATGTTGAAAAGATCACTGCATAAGTTAGTAAATTAAAATCATTCTCTGAAATGCTCTCACAGCTCTGAGGCATGTGAGGAAGCCCTGCATTAATGGAGGAGAGGCAAACAGGCACTTGGGTAGTTAAGGTAGATCTTAAGGTAGTTAAGGTAACATCTTAATTGTACAAACAATACATAGAGAGATTTTTGCCGAGAAGATTTCCTCTCACAAGTCAGGGAGAAGGCAGTCCTCTCTCACCTTTTTTCCACCTTCACCCCTAAACCCCAGCGCTCCCTTAGGACCCGACTTGGAAATTCCCCTTAGAAAGCACAACACTTGCCTGGAGCGTCTCTCCTGAAGCCCGCTGAAGCCAGCGAAAGACTGGCTTCTAATAATCCCATTAGGACCTCCTGGAGAGAATGAATGTGATCCTATTGACATGATTTCAGGGAGCCTGGATGATATTCCTGAAAAACAACAGAAAGCAGGTCAGTGACGGTGGAGGATAAGAGGCAGGCAGTGAGGCTGGGGCTGCCTGGTGTCCATTAGTTATGGTAAAGGGTAACCAAACCCCAGGAGGAGCCATGAGCCAGGGCACGAATTTGTTTGCATTGTCAAATTGTCCTGACCCAAAAATAAAATGGTCCTATTTTAACTTCTGACTTATGGCCCAGGATCTACTGAAAACGTGCCAGAGACACTGAGAGGGTCTGAATGTGGGACTAGGAACCAGGTGCTTCAGCCTCATAGTCCCAGTGCCATCCCTGGTATCTGCCATGTCTGGCATGCTTCTCCCCAGTCCTGGTGTCCCCATCTGCTACATCAGGATGTCCTGGAGATCACTCTGGGAGGGTGCAGAGCTCTTAGGGCACACTCACCATCTCTGCAAAGTGATACTGCATATAATAAAATTTTTAAAAGAGGGTTCATTCAGCATGAATCAAGTCCTGCAGCTCCCCTTTGATTCTTACTCCTTTTCCCCATGACTGTTCCCACCTGGCTGCTGAGAAGGAAGATGCAGCAAGTATATGCACAGCTGTGGCATTCCATGATGAGAGCGGGATGCTCTCCATCATGAGAGGTGGGTAAACAAGCTTCAGGTACCATATTCGCTGCATATCACACATTTGGGAGGTGGCTTCAGCATGCTAGGAGGAAGCCCCTGCTCTGTGTGTTTGCTCATTTCCAGTGCCCAGATCAGCATCTGCACCAAACTAACGTGATTTCAACCAGCACAGAAATAGCAAACAAGTGGCATGGTTCATAACAGCTCCATCAACTTGCTGCTGCCACGAGGGTAAAGGGGGGATGCTTCCCTCTTTCTCTACTATGAGGGTGGTGAGCCACTGGAACAAATTTCCCAGTGAAGTTGTGGCTGCACCATTCCTGGCAGTGTTCAAGGCCAGGTTGGATGGGGCTTTGAGCAACCTTGTCTAGTGGAAGGTGTCCCTACCCACGGCAGGGGGGTTTGGAACTAGGTGATCTTTAAGGTGCCTTCCAAGCCAAACTGTTCTACGATTCTATGACTCCAGTGCTGGGCCCAGATGGTCCCAGTTCATTTCTCTCCAACAGCTGGGTCAAGGGGTGAGTTTGGTGCCATGGCAGGGGCTGGAGCTGCCTGCAGGCGATCGAGAGGATACCTTGTGAAACCATGACCTGCAGGCTGAGGAGGTGAGAATCTAAATCATCCTCTCATCCTCACAGATGAGGAATGATCACAAGAGATCAAAAAAAGCACCCACCTGTGAAGGTGACAGATTTGTAATGTAAACCTCCACCATCAAGCCTATTTATTAAAGATAAGCAGCAAAGCTACATGGGTCCTACACAGCAAACACTCACCAGAGAAAGCAAATTTGGGGAAACACTGTGCACCCTCCAGTTATGTTTAATTAGTAGCACTAAGCTGGGCAAATACTCTTTATTATCAGTAGGTGCCATGGCGAGCTACTGCTTCTCCGTGGAGAGGACTGCATTGCCTGAAATGCTGCTTTATCAGAAGTATTTCTGCAAGACCTCTGCTAGGAATACTTCTTTCAGTCCCAGCATTGCCAGTGCTAGTGGTAATGTGAAGCTTTCTCTATTGCACAACCGAAACAGTGTACATCTTTCTGTTTCGGAAGCAAGGGCTGCAGTGAGCATGTGAGTGGGCATACCACCTGGGCTGCAATTGCAATTAAGGCCAGTTCTGTCTGCAGGCTCAGGAGAAACTGCAGTGAGGATGCACTTTAGCTAACTTGCACACGGGTAAACATGCTCCAGCCACAGCTGGAGATACTTGATTCTTCAGGGAGTGAGAGCCCACATTTGGCCCTACACTCACCACCAGCTCCTTTAGGCTCCCGGCACACCTCTGCAGAGCTGAGCCCTGCTTAGGCTTGCAGCTACCCAGCACCTGGATGAAGCTACTTTGCAGCTTCCAGGGTCACACCTCACATCCCAGTAGATGGCACAGCATCCACCCATGCCAGTCTGACAATTCAAACCCAGAACCAGCTCCTGCGAGACAAAGTGGAAACCACACCATCACAGTACTCTGGGAGTCTGTCTAGCAAGTTCCCTTTGGTTTTGCAAATAACCCTAAGATGCTTAGGCTTCGTGCTGAATGCTCCCATTTGCATACAAGGATTTGCATTAAAAGTGGGTCCAGAGAGCCAAGGAGCAGAAAATCCCTCGCAAGTGTTCAGTGCTTGCATCATTTTATAGGATGGTTAACACACATCCTGACAGCAGCTGGAGACCTATGAGGGCAGAAGCTAAACAACACTGACAGGCAGAGGAGATTTAAATACATAAACATCAGCCATTCCTCAAAAAATAAGAGGAATAAAACCAGCTTGAGGTTGGGTGTTAATCATGATCACGTTTGCTATAAAAATATAATTACTTTAGATACAAAACTCAAAATGCTAACATCTTCCACACAATTAATATCTTCCATATTAATGTGAATGAAAGATGAATGGATTTCCCTCTGAACAAAATCTTTGTGTCCGGATGTGACCACATGCAGACAGACTGGAAGTGTTTTGATTTTCCTTTGGGTAAACTTAAAAAATCAATAATTTTGGAAAAGGAATTTACTTATTTTCTTTATTTTGCTCAAGCACTCAGATGGCTTTGCAACGCTTTAGTAGCTAAGACTTTCCCAGAGATACCAGAAGGATGTGTGTAAGAAGTGCAATTGAAATGCAAATTGAAGACCTGCCTGGAGCTGCTTTTGCTTTGCTTTTGCATAAAATGGTCAGAACACAGAGCACAGATAGGCTTGTACTCTATGTATATATTATATATAATCTTAGTGATTAATGTATGTTTGGTTTCTGTACAGAAGAAAACTGTGATAAAAAGAGGTAACAGTCAGAACTGATGAAATCTCCCAGTTACTTTTCAGTTTGTCAGATTAGAGGTTGACCCTACCGTACAAACACAATCTGTTCTTAAGATTTAAACTTACATTGTTGACATCTCAAATGCTTCCAACTGACCTTACAAAATAACACTGACTCCACCAGCAGCAGCCTCTTAGCCCAGACTCACATAGACACCAGCTGTATATGGGTACCACGTCACTGGATTATTTATGACACCTACATCTAGCAAAGACACTTTGAGTAATGAGTATTTGTCACATTGTTGTAATATACTTTGCCTCTTAAACCATTTCCAGGCCTTTGTGCTGTCAACTAAATAGACCTACCTCTGCATTTAATAATACAGTTGTATTCTGATTCTGCGCATAGATATAGTCACTGGCATAATTTCAGTAAGGCTCAGTCCACAAGACTTAGCCAGATCTTTTACTGACCTGACTGGTATCCCTACAGATGAACACTACTAAGGGGATTTTGGCACTACTTCAACGTAGTGATCAAGTTTCTAAGTCTACATTTAGTAGTTATATGACATAATGCTCCTCTCTTCTAGATACAGCATAAACTGCTCTCAATATAAAGCATATTGCACATCTAAAAATGATACTAAATGCTTTTGAGATTTGAGAGATCCACCTCAGCAGTGGATGCACTGACCATGCTTACATTTTTAAACCTATCTAGCTAATGAACCACTGATGTTTTATTTTAAAAACAGTCACCAGTCTGCTTACTGCTAATGTAGAAACATAATTAATATAATTAGTACTGCCCGTGCTAAGTGCATGGCAGCTGAATGATAAGCCCACCAGTGAGTCAAGGGATAAGGTGAAATCCTATCAGTACTCTTTCCCTGCCCTGTTCTCTGACAGTTTGCAGCAGGGAATGGCAGATAATTGATGATGTCTCTGTCCCCGGGGAAATAAAAGTCCCCTTTCCCAGCTCTCCTTTCAGACTGGAAATGGGAAAACAGCTGAGCCTCAGCTAATGAGAGGGGAAGGGACTATCAAGGCCATCACATCTATAGGGCTGCCCTCTCTTTATCACCTTCAGCAGGAACCCGCATCTCCCATAATGCAGAAGTATTTGACAAACAGCATGGACATCAATCCAAGCTAAATTTAGTCAGAAACATACGTGCTAAATCTAGACTAATTTATGCATGGCCTGTTTTGGTTTGCTTTTTCCCCATGGTATTTTTTATTCACCAAATTTTGAGAAGTTGGTTTTGGTACACATGTGCTAGCAACCATGTAAAGTTGCAATAAATATACCGGTGGTAATGGTGCCTTTGATTGCCCCTGTTCTCTCCTTGTAGCAGCTATGGTTACGGCTCTGGGTCTAGGGTTTGCTGTAGGCTGTTAGGGAGCTGTCTGCAGCTGAGGGTCCATGGAATAGAGGCTTCAAGGACACCTCAGGATTATGCATAATCCTTAATTAAATAGGAATGATGGGTAGGACTTAATGAATGAAAGGATCCTTGATAATCCTTTGTTCCTGTATTATTTTCTTGTATGACACATGTTTCAAGGTCCACCTGGGATCTAAGCAGCTGCAGTCCCTACAGTGAGATGGTTTGTGTGTTGTTCCTTCTGCTGATCTGTGTTCTGCAGGGTGCTCATTAAAAATTGGTGGTAATTATTTAGGTTAAGGTAAGCTAAGGGGATTCTCTAAACTGATGTGAGTGGATGGCTACAGAAGTCAACTGATTCTATTTTGCATGCTAGGAACAGTTCTTATCTGCAAGCCTGGGGTATGTCTAACAAATTAACTGGTATCTTCTTGAGTAATGAAAGAAAAGAAGATGTTCCTCTTTCATCTATTTCAAGGTCTATGTTCTGCTTATCAGACTAGCTGGCCAAAGATAAAAACTTTTAATTGCAGTAAGATCACATTCAGGAGTGTGCATCTCCAAAAGAATAAATCCAGTAAGGCAAGAAACTGGTTATACCCTAGAAGTCATGTCCAGCCAGGAAGTTCTTTCTGCTTTGCACTCGTAAACCCAAAAAGCAAGTTCAATTCTGAACTTACTCAGGCTCGGTTCAATGCTGGGCTTATTCAGTACAACTTTAGCTGGTGTCACTTGCTTTTGTAGCTTCAAGTCTAGCCATTTTTAATATTTAGTTTCCATCTTCTTCCTTCTTAATCAAATCACCCTGGCAATATGAGGCCACGGGCAATAGCCCAAATAGCCTCCTGGAATTTATGGTTTCCATGTTTCTTAGACTCCTAGAAGGCACAGAGGTATGCACCTTGGATGAGAATGTAGATATTCTTGTGGACGGTTTTTTAATCTAAAACATTAACAATAATGTATGGGTAAGAGCACTCAGGAGCATTATAAAAACCTTCACAAGAAACTTAATTCTCACACCAGAGTTTTTACACTTTTAGGCATTAGTGCACAGGCTCATAATTCCTGAATATGTCAGGAACATTTCTGTGGGATGGGATCTCCTGGAAGCATCTGTAGAAGGGTGCCTTCTGTTGGTCATTGGATTACATGAATTATCACTTTCACTGCACATTTTATGCTCCCAGTGATTGGGCTGCTCCTTCCTTGTGCAGAGTAGCATTCGCCAGAGCTGTACAGGCATGTGAGCTCCATCTGAAGAACTATTCTTGGTTGCCAGAACAGAATCATTTGCATTTTTTCCATCAAAGTCCAAGGCTATGAGATTCCTAAATAGCAGCATATGGCTATACTGACAGGCACACTTCCCAAGCCTACATCAGCCGGTGAAAGGCCAGCCGATCTGTGAGCTTTGAATGTTAATTTTAGCATTTAGAACAAGAGCCATGTGGATTTACCAGCATGGCTGCAGGGAGC
Organism: Psittacula echo; assembly: GCF_963264785.1. Lineage (NCBI taxonomy): Eukaryota > Metazoa > Chordata > Aves > Psittaciformes > Psittacidae > Psittacula > Psittacula echo. Next base: position 97,976,512 of record NC_137737.1, on the reverse strand, counting down.
AGCACTGCACAGAGAAGGAGCTATAGCTGACACAGGTCCCTCTCCTTCAACTGAGAGTTGTGGGAGCACCTGAGTCATGCTTGGGCAGGCATCAATGGTGTTGGTAGCCACATATTCGTGCCCCAGCGCAAGGAAGCAAACTTCTGCCCCACCTCTTGGAGCAGTAAGAATCTTAGTTTAGCCCACCACAGCTTGTCCTGTCCCCGGTGGCAGCCTGAGGTGGGTCTTTTCCCCAGCCACGGACATCCAAGCCTCACCACCACCTATCCAGCAGGATCTCTCCGAAGGCTTTGTGCTCACTTTTCACTGTTGCTTTATCTGCATCAGTGACGCCTACGGTGATTCTTTCTTTTATTAGTCTCATTTCAACACCTTCAGTTTGGGTGGAATCAGTTTTTACAACGCACAAAGAAGTGTTTATGCAACTCATGCATTTCTTATAGCTCTACTTAAGTCCATAGCTGGGAGCTTTAGTTTGCCACGCAGAAATCCCTGTGAATGAGCACAAGGCATCGTTATTTACTATTTCCAAGAAACAAAAAGGTTAGATTTGGGTATTTTGTTGCCGAATTTTACCTTTTGTTTCAAATAATGTTCTTCCCAAGACTTCATACTGATAGCAAGACTTGTACTTCATGGTCTCATTTCCTAAAGAACATTTTTTACATTGAATGTAAGGACATTTTCAACTCAAATGCTGCATTATTTGCTAGCTCATCACTAGACACCCCGAGCAGAAACACAAATTGTCTACCATCTGGAATAGCTCATGCTGTTTGTTCTGCTCCTTCTACCCAAATTGGATGTACATAAACCAAAAAGCAATAATAATAGTAAGAAAAAAGCTAACAGTGAAGGTCAGTAGCAGAACGGTAAAGAGTATGTGGCTGTAAATGTATAGGACCTGATACCTGATACTCCCACTGCAATATAGCTCCATAAATTCAGCAAGCATCAGTCACCTTTCACACTAGTCTAGCTGCTAAATCAGTGTGGGGACTTGGAACTTTATCTTGCATTTTTTCTGTAAAACATGCCTTTGGCTTTAACTTTCATCACCTCACGAGCACAGAAATAATGTCTGGCGGTGGCTAAGGTAAAAGCAGCACCCCTTCTGTTTTATACCACGATTGGCTTTCTTCCTGCCCTTTCTGTAGCTACTCTTTCACCAGAGGTCCTGGTACATGACCCATTTCCCCTGCTGGGGAGCCACAAACTGCCCTTTACTTTGCTTAACCTCCCCTCAGAGAAACACAGCATTGCTCTTTACTCTTGGTACGGCACATGCCAAAAACATAAGGAGAGGGAAATAAGTTATTCCACTGTAATAAACCCAAGAAAAATAAATATGATCTTAAATGGTTCCCGTGCAGGACAGATGGGTTCATGGTCACTGACCTCCTTTTTCTCAGTTCCAGCATTTGTTTCTCTCTAGCAGCTGGAGTGAGTGTGTGCATGAGCCCACATGGTGCCCTCCCTAATGCCATTCCCTTACAGCACTAGGAACACGGAACAATCATATTCAGCTGGCATTAGTGTAGATAAGCAAAATTTGGTCTGTAACAGTGTGTATGAATGTGGCTGGGGGATGAGAATCCAGCTGTCTAATCAGATTTGACATTCGTTCATTTCAAACCCACCCCGCTATGCAGAATTATCTTTGATTAGAAGTCAGCTCCAATTCTACTCATCATGGATTATTCGTTATGTCAATCAAGGATTTAATTAAAAACAAAGCTCCCCTGCCATTCAAGTGCCAGCAAGTAATCTAGAGAAAATGTATTTATAAAAATCAACTGAAAATTATCTTCTTGTGCTCTGAACACACCTTTCCCTAACACCAATTCAGGGCGAGTGACCTGCGCACGTAATGAATCACGCTGTCATTTCAGCAGTGTTACCCAGTAGTAAAGGTGGAAGGCTTTGTGCTGTTCTGTTCTCTGTTCCTATATTAGGAGAACAACTACAAGGAGCGATCTTGTGTTAAGCACTAAGACTAGCATGATGCCAAGCAGGCTGTGGGAGCTACTCTGTCCAGCAGCAGCCTGGATACTTCTCTACTTCTTTTGGCCCAAACCACTGAACACTGCCTGGCTGATCAGGCATGTTGGGTGGAATTTCAGTTTCTCAGTTCAGATCACATAAAGCAATCAACCTATTGTGCACTTCTGAAAGCATTAGCAGTAGGGAAAGCCTAGGAAGCCATGAGTGGTGCTGGTGGTCTCCCTTGTCCTTTACTGACCAACGGTAACAGTTGGATGAGCCCATGAGTAAGATCTGAGAACAAGTGGAGTAAGTCATCCCTGATATCAATAGATGCAACTCGGGTGGGAGACTTTTGTCGAAACCCATGATGACTCTGAGCAGTGACCTAAATTTTTGTGTCAAGTACAAGCAGCAGAGTGGCTTCACTTTCTCAGACTGTGTAAGCAATGAACATAAAAAACTTCTCACTGGCAGGAGAGAAAAGCAATGAACCAGCAGTGTTTAATATAAAATCATCCTTAAGAGTGCTGCTTTCCTTTATGACTTGGCACCAGTATTTCTGCTGTTTACAACTCTCATTTAATGCAGATGGCAGCAGCATGGACAAGGACAGCAAGCAGAGCATACAACCTCTTTGTGTCAGCAGGGAAGTAAATGCATCAAATAGACACTTGTAGGATGATTTTGGTAACCAGTGGGCTGCTCTAGAGATTATTTGTTTTGCTTCAGCCAAGACAGACAAATTGTAGCCGTACTTGGTATCCATTCCAGGTACCCTCTAATATAAACATGAGCCAGCTAAATTAAACAAATAAGACAGGCTTTTCATCCTTGAAAGGAAAGTAAAACATCATTGTTGTTAAAGCCTTTCAGTTGCTAATGAGATACAAACACTTTGCTACTCCTCTTTAAATACATGGGATTAGGGTGACTTAAACCGGCCTGGATGTTTATTGATCATTCTATTTCAAGGGTCGTCTTAATGGCATGTTGCTCACTAAAATATTGTTTAAGATACATAACTGCATGTTTAAGGGAAGAGGATCTTTAAAGCTGAGCATTCTTCTCCCAGATAGGAGCATTGCAGCAATGGATTTGTTTAATCTTTTTGACACCTCACAACAACACTGCCATAAAAGTCCTGTGTTACTTCATTTGTATTTGGCTATAGCATGTGTCTGAAGCTCTCCTCTAGTACATCATGTAGCTGAACACTGTCCATGCACAACTAAGAGAGGCTGTGTGCTCAGATCATTTAGCTTCAGTTCATTTAAATTCAATACTTGAATCTTGTGCTAGAGAAGACCTTACATATATGATTTCTATAAGTTTTATTTAAAGTTACGGCAGAGGTTATTATTCTTCTGGCTACAGTATTTTAATCTTTAAAAACTCCCAAAGGTATAACAGACAACAATGCATATCTAATATCACTAAACAGCCTAAACTTCCCCCAAACCACTACCTACTTTAGCTAGGATTATTAAAGGAGCTGTAAAAAGCAGCTAAAATACATTTGATGCAGGATAAAGGGATAAGGGAAATCTGTGCTAGGAAGAGTTCCTCTTGGAAAAGCTTGTGTTAATGATGCTCGTACTGGAAAAGAGATCTGACAACCAACAGGGCAGCTGAGCAAAACCAGGAAGGTGCTTGCTATGTGCAAGAGACCTGATTGTAGCCTTCCAGTTCTTATAGGGGGTTTATGAGAAAGTTGGGGTCAGACTCCTTAGTAGGGCCTGCTGTGATAGGACAAAGAGTAATGGTTTTAAACTAAAAGAGGTCAGATTGAGACTAGACATAATTAAGAATTTTTTTTATTATAAGGGTAGTGAAACATTGGCACAGATTGCCCAGAGAGGTTGCAGATGCCCCATCCCTCAAACCATTCAAAATCAGGTTGGATGGGGCCCTGAGCAACCTGATCTAGTTGGAGATGTCCCTGCTTATTGCAAGGGGATTGGACTAGATGACCTTTAAAGGTCCCTTCCAACTCAAACTCTGCTATGATTCTAAGTCTCTCATCATAGAAAAGCTGTTCCCTTTTGAATCTGCAAGGGTTTTCTGCTCCCTGGGGCAAAGGAGGTTACACTGCTTGAGCAATTGCTGGCACAGATGTGGTTTGGGCCAGTTTGTGCTCTCCCATACAACTATCGGGCATGGTTTGGGAACTGGCATGGGCCAAGGACCATTCCCAAAGAAGTCTTCATGTGTTTTCCTCTTTTGGAGAAGAGGGGAATTTAATGCCATGGATACAGGCTGGTCTGTGCCTGTTGCCGTTAGTGCCTGAGACCAATCCTAAATGCCTGTATTTTACTGTCACAGGCACAGTCAAAGCAAACCTGATGAAACGCTTAATTATGTGGCAAGTAGATCTAGTCAGGTTAAATTGGTAAATTTAATCTGTAGCGAACATTAAATACAAAAATCTTGAGTTTAAAAGTCATATTGTTCAGCCATGCTATAGGTTTGGTTACCATTTGAGTCTTTTAGACATGGAGACATTACAGATAAACCGAGCATGGAATGAATAGATCTGACAGCGTTTACTGTCGCTGAACTACAAGGCAATTATCTTGTGTAACTTTTCATTGCTCAAATTAAAGCAGCAGTCATCGCAGCACAATCCTGCTTTTCCACAGTCTGCCATTTAAAGGAAAAACCCACTGGGGCTATTGCAGGCTAATGGCAAGCTTGTAAGAATGACCCCTTATCTTGTACTTCCTTTCACTCCTTCCTCCTTTCCCTCTGTTGAGATTTCTGCATTTTCCAATTCACATCAAAGTGATGGTCTGTCATTGAGGGTATAGGAAAAGGAGGATATAATGGGTTTATAGGATGATGGAAAACCAGTTTGTCCTTTTGCCAGTGGAAGCCATTGTCTTCCTCACCTCACAGCAGCATGACATTCCCACACGGAAAAAAAAGGGGCTGCAGAAATTGTGCATACAGCATTTGGTTCATGTTCACATGACAGCTGTTACACACTGGATCCACTGGTTCCTTCTTCTGTACCAGGAAGGAGGATTATTTTCTTTTTAAGGGCAGGGCCAGGAAAGAATGGGGGAAAATGCAGCCCCTTACTGGATAACTTCCAGATGAAAAGCTATCTAATCATCAGGGATCTTTAGCTTTCATTGTAAGGCATGGAAATCAAATACACTGCAAGTGCTTCCAGTCCAGCACCTGCATGCATGGAAGCAAGGCTTTGTGGTCCAGCTGCCATCTGGGGAGATGATGGCAACATCTCCCTCCGATTTCAAAGAAAGCAAAACCTCAGTATATGCAGGCAGGATTTTAAGCTGATTATTTTCCAGCCTCAGCTGAAGCCTTAGCATTTTTAATATGGCTTTGGTTTGGTTTTGTGTAGCACAGATGACTTACAGAGCATTTCCAGCTCTCGGCTTCATTAATCTGAGTATCTAATAAACTGAGCACTCGCCCTTGTTTACCTTAGCGGACATCTATTCTTATGCGTAAGGTCTTGTGTTTATCTAAGTAGATGTGGGCTGCGACTGTTACACTGAATTCAGAAAAAATCCTCTTGGTTCAAAGAGCATCTCACAGCCAATTGCTTCCTGTCCCACAATCATCTCTGTGCAAACCTCCAAGTCCTTCTTTGAACTAACAAAATGGTATATTGCGGATGTACCAAACAAGACAAGGAAAGGGCAGTCAGTCACGCAGGACTTGACACATTATACACGTAATTGAGCATTGGCATTTTTTCAACAGCATCTTCATCCACAGACATGCCTGTATGGTTGGAAAAATGCACAGGAACAGCTGTTACTACCCTAATCCAGCAACACTTGCAGGGATGAGCAGAGAAAAGTGTGCCTTCATAGCCGGGAAGACTCCGTGGCTGAAGACTACTCGCAGGGATGTTATTGCACAAAGCTGAAACATATGTCCCTACCACAATTACAGTTTTAAACCCAAACATTTTTAAATTAAATACCAACAGAGAATGTCAGGTTGCTTAATTATGGAAAAGGCCGTTTCCCTCATGTTATACAATTAGAAAACATCCATCAGACTTGACTACAGAGCTACACTGAATGCTCTACCTGCCTGCCTGAGACAGTACCACAGACAAGTGACACTATCACAGCCCCAAGCACAAGCCCCACTCCCCAAGACATCTTCAAAGGGTATGTTCAGTACAAACACTATTTTTTCCTCTGATTTGCCTCAGTCTGTAGCAGATGCAAGATAAAATCAACAAACAAGAAAGAAGCCTCATTGAGGGACAAGTCAAGCTGTTTTGGCTGCTCAGATAGTGAGATGGTAATTTGGGGAATGAGAAAGGAAGCTGTGGTACTCAACCTTGCCCTATCTGTTAAAACATGAACTCTTGCAGCTATCTGCAGGTGCTTATTTGCCTATCTCCAACAGATTTCACTGTAAATGAGTTCCTTCCTTTGGTCAGCTCAGATAGAAATGTTTCAATAGTCAATCTAGCCCAGTCTTTGGTAGAGGTGAAGGCATAAACTAAAACCAGAACCTTGGTGATTACTAGATAGATCTCTGCTGCTACTGCTTTTTGGAGCTGATGGATGGCCTCAAGATTTTCTGTTGGTGATGTTTTCAGGACAAAGTAAAGTCTGACTAATATCTGGGTGGTTTTGAATAATAATAAATAAAAGGTTTCATGCAGAAGGGATTATTTGAAACAGATCTGGTGTCACTGAAGGGTTACCAGCAAGCTGCCTGACCTGGGAAGCTCTAGCTGCTGCAGTTAATCGGGCTGTTTGAGGGCCAGGGGAGAGGGCAGGCTGTGAGCAGTGGGACAGCAGTAATGAGGTGGCTGGCTCTGCCAGCCAAGGTCAGCTTACTGCAGGCATCAAGAGACCAGAGAGCTTCTGATGCTTTAAAAGGGCTGGACAATAAAATGCATTATTGTGACTACTTCATGTGTTGCACGGGGTCCAGGGAACTGTCAGCTTCAATTTGTTCCTCCCATTGAAGAGAAGGAAGATGCTCGCATACTTCTGTACTAATATGCCCTTTCTTTTGTACTGGCTGGGGAGTAGAAAACACAGGATACCCTTCTAACATAAAAACATGGCAGAAAAAGGTAACTTTAGGAAAGAAAATCCAGTTAGGTCTTGCATCACGCTTAGAGGACTCCCTTCTTATTGAGGCCACTGGGTGCAGAGCCTGGATGTGAAGACCAAAGCAAGATCTGTGTTTGTGGCTGCCAAAAAGCAACTCAGGAGCACCAAGGTGATTCAAGGTGTACACTAGCATGTACTGGGACTCACTTTTTGATCACAGCTGGATACAGCCAATTTCTGGAGCCTTGCTGCTGCTCCCTAATTAACCTGGACATGGTCAGGGAGGGGGAGATCCTCTTTCTTCCCAGCAGCACCAGACCCAGCAGCAGAGATATTTCAAAGCTGGAGTTATAAGCCAAAACTTGGGGGGCTGAATCCAAACCCCCTGGATGCAGATCTGTATTGACAGGAGAAGCGGTAATGGTTTTAAACTAAAAACTGGGCAGATTTAGACAGATATAAGGAAGAAATTTGTTATGATGAGGGTGGTGAAACACTGGAACAGGTAGCCCAAAGAGGTGGTAGATGCCCCATCCCTGGAAGCGTTCAAGGTCAAGTTGAACAGGGCTCTGAGCAACCTGATCTAGTTGAAGACATCCCTGCTGACTGCAGGGTGTTTGGATTGGATGACCTTTATAGGCCACAGAATCATAGAATGGTTTGGGTTGGAAGGAACCTTAAAGATCATCTGGTTTCAACTCCCCTGCCATGAGCAGGGACACCTTCCACTAGTCCAGGTTGCCCAAGGCTCTGTCCAGTTTGGCCTTGCATACTGCCAGGGATGGGGCGTCCGAAACTTCTCTGGGCAACCTGTGCCAGTGCCTCACCACCCTCATAATGAAAAGTGCTCCCTAATGTCTGATCCAAATCTCTCCTCTTTCAGTTTAAAGCCATTTCCACTTGTCTTATCACTACACACGCTTGTAAAAAGTCTCTCTCCAGCTTTCTTATAGGCCTTCTTTAGGTATTAAAAGACAGGTCTCCTCAGAGCCTTCTCTTCTCCAGGCTGAACAAACCCAACTCTCTCAGCCTGTCTCCATAGCACAGGTGCTCCAGCCCTCTGACCATCTTTGTGGCCCTCCTCTGGACTTGATCCAACAAGTCCACATCCCTCTTGTTTTGGGAGCCCCAGAGCTGAATGAGGAACTACAGGTGGTGTCTCATGAGACTAGAGGGGCAGAATCACCTCCCTCAACCTGCTGCTCATGCTTCTTTTTGACGCAGTCCAGCATACAGGTTGGCTTTCTGGGCTGCAAGTGCATACAGCTGACAGGTCCCTTCCATCCCAAACCATGCTATGATTCTATGAAATGTGAGATAAAACTGCTGCCCACATGCAGCAAAACAACATCTCAAGCCATGCTCGCCTGCAGGAGGATGCTCAACCAGGTTTTGGCATGGCAGCTGTCTCTAGGTTGCCAAATAGGGGAAAGCTATCTTCCGGAGAGGATTACCTAGTACCTGCTGCTTTCCTTCTCCTTAAAATACCTGCCTGGAGCAGGAGCCAGATCACCAGCTTTGCGGGTCAGGATGGGATGGGATGGGACGGGATGGGACAGGAGTGAGCCAGCCCTAGCCCAGCCATTCAACTCACACGGGTGCAGACAAGTGAGGGCAAGAGCAGCATTTGCATGGAGGAGCAAAAATAAAGCTGCTGAGCAGCTGTGGCCAGGAAAATACAGTTTCTGCTTTGATTTGGGTATGCAGGGAAGGACAGTCATGAGGTTCAAGTGAGCTGGCTGCCTAGCCTGAACTGAGCATTAGGCAGAGGTATATAATATGATCTGGTTTATTGCATGCAGGGTTGGCTCCTGCTGCAGCTCTCCTTCCAGCCCTTTCACAGGGAGCTGGCTAAGCCCATCCCGCCGTTCCTCCTCCAGCCACCTGGCTCCTCGGCACAGAGTGCCCTCCTGTCTTGCTCTGGAAAAACTGAATGTCTGAAGGGCAGTGAGGGAAACAAAGATGTTGGCAACTTCACTACAGGAAACTGAATTCTCGTTTACACTGTTGTGCACCCAAACTGGAGCCACCACAGTCTGTGAAGTCCCTCAGAGCAAAATTGCTGCCCTTAAAAGACTTTGTGTTTGATTTTCTAACTTCACAGTGGGTCCAGTGCTTCCTCTCTGCCTTCTCAAAGGGCAAGCACATCTTGGAGCCAGTGGGAAAAAAGTAATGCATGCTCTTGCTGATAAGTTTTGAAAATGTCTTACTGAGAAACTTGTTTAAGAACCTCCCTGCCAGAAGAGCAGCAGGCACTGGAAGCTGAGTGAACAAAACACAGACCTCCAAGGTCCGGCTAAGTGTGAAAATAACCAGGTTTCTTCCCATTTTGTTAATAGAGTCATCCAGGAACCACATAGCTTGAAAGTGATGTGATAGGTCCCTATCCAATGCTAATTCATGTCCTGGTCCTCTCTAAGAAGCCTGTGCCAGTAGCATGCATTCAGGCATTGCTCTCCTCACTTCCCTCCCTGGCTGCTTTCAGCTGATGCTCTGTGCTAGCTCAATGGCCACAGACACAACCTGCCCATCTCCCTGCTGCTTGCAGCTTAGCTTGAGTAATGAAAACTACCCCAGTAAGTGGGTTGTCTGTGAGCAGCTTGTCACTGCCACATGTATAGCATGAGGAGAAAAAAAAACCCAAGTCGGACCAGCCATCCCTTTTTTGGAAAAAGCCAATGCTGCCTTTAGTTCTCACTCCCACTTCTTCCCAGTGGGGAAGCAAGGCAGCTCTCCCCAGAACCAGACCTTTCCCAGCAGAGTGTTTTGTGTGGAAGTTACCTTTCTGCTTGCTCGGGTTTAAAAATATCAAAGAGCAAAATGTAACCCTGCATGGTGTGTGAATGTGCTGCTGAGGGTTGCGAAGTCGTGCTTTGTACCGCTTGTACCCTGAGTGTTTGCTCTGTGATACTGGTGAATAAAGCAGTCACGTGCCTTGAGACCACAAGGAAGTACAGCCACCTTCTCACTTAGGGATGCTCCTTCACCCTAAACCACACACTTCTCCCTTTATACATTCTCAAGTGTTTAAGGAATATTCATTCCGCTATAGAAAAACCTCTAAGATATAACTGGATTGTCATTCTAGAGAGGAGCAGAGATACAGAAAAGCTAATTGCTCTGATCCCAGGGCAGGATCCTGAAAAGAAACGAAGTCTGTTCTTTCTTACAAATTAAAACAACCAACCAACCAACCCCCCTAAGCCCACACCTTGTCAGGGAAGTGCTACTTGAATGTCAGGCATTAAATCAGCACCAGGTTATGGATGCCAGGATTTTAAAAGGCCACATTGCACAAGTGCTCCCCTGCACTTTGCAGCCGGTGCAGACACCATCTTAACTGACTGTCCCAGTGATTTAGTTACTGGCTGAGCAAAGGCTGAATTTACAGAAGGAAAGATAGATTCTGCTGCCTTTAGACTCCCACTGTTTAATATATAGCCACCCACATTTACTTAAGCGTGGAGCACTCTGTCACATTTGCCCATTATGGTTATAAAGCCATGCTCCTAACACGGCTCAGCAGATGCCTTCCTCGAGTCTGGCTGCAGTAAATCACATTATATCTCTTCCCAGTGTGTGAAAATCTCAGAGACAGCTGGGCAGCAAGTGCAGACACCTTCTAGGAAAGACACCGTCCTCTTGCCTCCTTCCTTAAGCCCCCTGTTTGGGTATGCTTCTGCTTTTGTTTATTCAGAAGGAGAGGGATGCTTGTGAAACCTAATTAGCCACTGGAGAACATGAAGATAATGTTTCTGTTTGGGAGTGTGTTCCCTGCCCCGGGCTCCAGCTGCGTGACAGCAGCTCATACATGGTAATTAAGAAGAGCGTGGCTGAATGCACGGCCAGATTAATGAATGTAGAAATTAGACATGAAAATACATTCAGCTCTTCTCAGGGAGATGTATGAAAGGGTGCGAAGGCAGAATGGCCACACGCACACAAACGCGCACACAGTTTCCAGAAGCTTTTTGAAACTTTGAATGAGAGACAGCAAAATGCTCAGTTAACACAGCCATAGAAAGAACAGCTCAGATTAGGTTGACCTTTTGTAACCAGGGCATTCAAAGGTAAACTGAAGTGCAGTGTCAGTGTGTAATACGTTTGCCTCAGTTCTTGGGAATGAGCTAGAGACTGAAAGGAGAACTTGAAAGGGTCTAAGCTTTCCTCCGACCAGTAATACCATAAAAGCTCACTGGAAATAGAAGACCTAATAGACTGAGAGTTTTTTTTATGGAAACCAGGCTAAGCACTTCCACGCGCGCTGGGAAAACATTAAACCCGTTCCCCCGCGCAGCTTTTCACATCGTTCAGCGAACACCCACCCACAGCCGAGATTTTCCTCACATTCCCACCCCAGACGCACACACAAAACGCCGCGCAGAATCCCCTTTTCCAGCCACAAATACCTGTCGCCTCCTGACCCCCGCAACCGGCGGGGCGGTGGCACCGGAGCGGGGTCAGCAGCCGCTGCCGGACAGACGCTCTACATCCCCGCAGCCCTCGGGCTCAGCTCGGCTACGTCCTGCCTGGGCAGCAGGAACCCCCCTTCCGCCTGTCAAGGGTTTCTTTCCCGCTCCGACCCCCCGATCCCGTGCTGGTACCTGTCGGTGCCGGCCGGGCTGCCCGCGCCCGCCGCCGCTCACAGCCCGTCCCGGGGCGCCGCTCGCCCGCCGCAGCCCAGCGCTCCGCGGGCAGCTCGCCGCCCCATCCCCGGCGGCAGCGCCCGCAGCCGCAGAGCTAATTATAGCCCCGAAGGACTAAAAAAGAATCATTTAAAATTTTAAAATTGAAGGAAAAAAGGAAAAAGGAGGAGGAGGAAGGCAGGCAGCCCGTCTGCGAGCGGAGCGCAGCGCAGCGCCGCTCTGGCAGCCAGCGCAGCCGCTGCCGCTTTTCCTTGCGGAGCCGCGGGAGGAAGGAGGAGGAGGAGGATGGGGACAAGGCGGAGGAGGAGGAGGAGGAGGCGCTGCTGCGCGGTCGTGGCCCGCCCCCCCGCGGGCGGTGCGGAGCAGAACGGAGCTGATCCCCCGCGGGTGGTGTGGGCCCTCGCGGTCCCCCCCGCCCCTTGTCCCGACTGGCAAGCGGCGGAACTGGCGGCTCAGCACCTTTGTTGAGAGCTTCAGCGCGGCTCTTCCATCTTGTCATTCGACGCTTGCTGCCTCTCAGGCGGTTTGCCCCAAAGATGGGACATCCGCAAAAGCCCTCTGATCCCGGCGCATATACCACTCTGATCCTTCCTCAGGGAATGGTGGGGGAACAGACTGCCGCAGCTCCGATTTCCCGAGGCCATTGGGCTGCTGGCTGTAGCCTCATTAGTGTGTGAGAAAGCAGACTCTAAATGGGGATATTGAGAGGGCTAAAGATGGCAAGTAACAGTGACTGTAAATGATAGAACATTGCAGTTAATGGACCTTATATTTCTTCCTTTGAGCATCTTTCTTTGAGTATCTTCCCTCTGTTACCCCAGAAAGAAAAAAAAAAAAAAAAGGTAGGAATGCAGCATTTTCCCAGAGATTCTGGGGTGTTTTCTTCAAGTCCAGTCTTCCTTCCAAAATGTATAGTCCTATTTACTATAAAGGGGGAGAATCCCTGGTAGGTCTGTGCGGTTGGCAAATAGACACAATTTAGATGGTGGCTCAAGGAGGCAATATTGATACCACCCCTATATGCCTGTATCTTTATCTTTGCCCATTTGGGTCAGGATAGGTAGACTCACCTTTTCTAAAGGGATATGTTTTTCATGGAGCTTGTAGACCTGTCACACAGAGGATGACACAATATGACAAAGTTTAGGAAACTACAACAACGAAAAAGAGTTGGGCTTTCACAGAGCATTATATACAGAAAAATCCCAAACCCTCAATGAATAAAAATCCAACCTCTTAATTCCACCTGACCTGTCATCTGGAGTAATTTTCAGAAGCAGTAATGACCATGTGTTATTTATATTGTATGCTGAAAATAAACAGCACCCAGTACCCTTAAGCAGTAGAAATGAGAGAAAACACTCCAGATTCAATAAAAGCAGAAAAGGATGCTGCTCTTCACACTGGCGTGCAGAGTTCTGGGGCCTACAGGCTGTTCCCAAAGGATTCTGAGTTCAGATGGGGTTTACAGCAATCCCAGCGGTGCATTTCCAGAGGCACATGCTTCTCCACCGCTGCTACCACAATGCTACTGCTGTAGCTCCAAGGTGAGATGTTTAGGGTGACCTTTCTATGTCTCTGACAGGATTGACTACCCCCCATTTCATGGGTTTCACACAGGATGTGAACTGTGAGGCCAAGGCAGAGAAGTTGCTTTCTGGACAAAGCAGCTGTGAGCCTCAGGGTGTGGAATGCCAGGGGAAGAGGAGAGGGAATATTTGTGGCAATGCTGAAAGCTATAAATGTCTCATCATGCATACTTAATATGCTTTTGAGTCCATTTCAGCCTTTTAGGGGGTGGCAGATCTCTCTGTGGAAGCCTGCTTAATTTATTAAATGTTTTCAGTGTCATATACTAATTGCGGCATCCTGTTCCAACCTTGAGCCTCCTACAGTAGTTCTTGGTAATTACTTTATGGTATAACCCATGTCACAAATTCCCTCTGGCCCTTTTGGTATCTTGAGGAAGAGCTTTTGAACTTAAGGTTGCAGATGCAAATACTCATTCATTTGCAGCCTCCTCTTTCAAGGAAATATTCTCTATCCTATGCAAATACATGTGCTAGGGATGTATGAGGTTATTTCTCTTGGTTTCTCATTCTAGTTTTGCATAGCAAACACAGAAAGCTAGCTTCCTCCTCTTTGTCACCCCAAACCCTGCACACATTCCTTCTTCCCTGCCTCCAGTGCTGCAGCTTGGCGAAACTGCTGGGAGACTGAGTAGGCTTGCAGATGCTCTAGATAAAATCTCTGTCCCACTTAGTCCTTCCGGAAACATGTATTCATCCTGATGCACATGCTTTTGAAAGGCTCAGGGTCAGTCATTCCACGTGTGTCTTGTTTTGCTAATTCGGTGGAAAATGCCAGAGAGCTCTGCCTCCCTCCGTAATTAGGCAGGAACGGGAGCTGCCTTTGTATTGTGGCTGCGATCATGCTACTACTCCTATGAATTATTCACTGTATTACAGTGTAATCTGCTGTTATGTTAAAAATAGGTCAGCATGAATGTCCCCAGTGAAATTTCTAAGTGACAACAGCTGATTTGAGCTTTGTCTCCAGAAAACAGTGACCTTTCCAAACCAGTAATTGCCAATTATGCTGCACTTCCACCTCCCTGCCAGCTCCCGCGCACCTTCACAAACACTGATTCTCAGCAAAGGTAACCCCATATTATACTTGAGACAACTAAGCCAGAGCTCCTAAATTACCTGCTGAGCTTTGCCAGGGCACTTTGCTTGCTATTAGCCTTTGCTCCAAGCCCAAATAGTAAATCAGGATTATCAGAGAAGAGATTATAGTCTGAGAATACCTAAACGCTCTGCTCCTCCCAGGCACCTGGAAGGCTCCCTGCAAGGGCTGAGCAGGATTTTCTGGCTGATATGCATCAGTTACACATTGCTCCAGGGGGTGGATATAATGAGAAGTACTTCACTTTTCCCACCACCCTACAGGCTCCAGCCCACTAAGTCCATCAACTCAGCAGAGAAGGGGGAGCTCGTGGCTCTCGTGTCCATTGCAGACATATCTAGAGAAACCTAGAAAGAGGGAGCAGGACCCGGTAGTCTGGACACAGGTCTGGGGGAAACCCTTTTTCCCACATTAGATACTCTGTGGGAGGATTCTGTGAACACCCCTGTGAAAATGTGTGATGTTGGTGCAATTTCACTGCTGATAGTGGGGATGCATGCCTGTTAGGCACATACAAAGACTTAGTCCTGGATTCTTTCACCTGCAAGCAAGGGTTGGTGTTAATACTCAGCAGACCATGGGGACAGCAATTCACACAGAGGTCTCCCATTAGCATGTTTGGATCAGCCAAAGGAGGTAGGGGGATAGGTAGGCAGACAATGGCTTTGAGCTTTGGATGTCTGAGATAGGTCAGGCCTGCCCTAGCTTTTAAGAAAGGCAATTTGTATAGGAGCTTTTCCTGTTGTAACCTTTCTTTGCTGTGTTTCTGTGTAACTCTCTTGCTCATAAGGGGGTGCCTGGAAATGCATGGCATCTTCATATATCTGATGAGTGCCCTACATATCTCCAGCAGGTATCGCAATGTGTGAACACAGGTAGCAAACCTGAGCACTCTTATCTCGGGACCGTGATCCAAAAAAGGAGGTTAGTGATCACATTTGAGTGTGGGAAGCACAGCAGGTGCCAGAACCATCATTTGGAAAGGCTCTTAGAGGGGAGGTAAAAGACAAGAGCCTGACCTCTGCCGTGAGCAACCTGGGCAAGACATGGGCTTTAACTTTCTAAGCATACAGATGCTGACCGTTACTCTTTCCAGCGAAACACATTAAAGTGTTGCCACAACTCTCCTGCTACACCTTGCCCGTGCTGCCCTTTGGGTTGACTCCCTTTTCTGTCAGCTGAGCCTGCCCACCACATCTGGCTTACGCTCATCGTCATCCTGTAACACTTCTTACTCTCCTTCTAAAAGAGTTTGATCTCCACTTGTTTTTCACTGCTGACATCCTCTAACCACTGTGCAACCATTTCCCCCTTTTTACTTCCCATCACTGTGTTGCTGCTCCACCCTCAAGTTCCTCATTTCTCTTGATGTTGCTTTTGCAAAGCTTTCCACCTGCAGCTCTTGGGGCGTTTTGTGGGAAAAGTTACTTGAGCTGATCTTCTGCAGTGATTCAGGAGCAGATTCAATCTTTTGGGACTTCTGGCCAGATGCTCAGCACAGCTGGATCTTTGAGAAAAACTAAAGTATAATACAGTGGTTTTGTTCTGTGGCATGGTGGTCAGGACACACTTGATATATCAAGGAACAGCTATGCTTGCAGAGGGAGGGCTACGGACATAAAGGGGAATTGACTTTAGCCTTTCGTGTACTGCAAAAGATAATGCTTTCCATAGGTAATCCTTCCTTTATGTCTTCTTTGGTCTACTTTGCAGCATTTGTGCTGATCTGAGATAGCTGCCTTCAGAGCAAGAACACTTCCCACTGATGGCCTGTGCCTCTGGCAGCATTTGAAGATAACAGCTTAACTTTGGGAGGCATTTGCACAAGCATACAGCCTACCTGCCCTCCTGTATAACCTAGGGGAGCAGGAGGAAGGAGCCACTGGTTGCCTTTCCCCCCCCCCCAAGAACTGTCCGCATTTCAAAATCAGCCTCAATGCCTTTTTCAGGCAGTTTTTGGGTGGCAGTGTTTGTGGAGGGCTGGAGGGAGCAGCGCATTCCAGTTTCTCAGACTGCTTAGCAACCAAGGCCGCTGAGCCGCTCTTAAATGCACGCCAAGTGTGTGGATGGCATGTCTAGTACTGCAGCTCTAGCCTTATTTTCCCCCCTCTCTTGTTTTTGAAAAGCATTCCTTGTTTTCTAATTAAGGCACACAAAAAAATGCTGGAAACTTATTTTTACTTTCCAGGACAGCTGGAAGTCAGCTACGCAATGCAATGATCAAAGCTACAGTAGTGATCAGAGATCTGAAGCGACAGGTATGGTGCTGTCGGCCTGCTTTTCGGGAGCACGGCTGTCAGACTACCTCTTCCATGCTGTTGGCAATGGACTGGCTTCAAGTTCTGCTGCTGGACAGACTCGAAACCTTCTTTACCACCTTGTCCAGAGGAGTGCAGAGAGTGGAATGCGGTGCTTCCCAAAGGTCTGCAGCATGGGAAATACCTGCTTGGGGCTGCCTTTCCCAGTACCGCCATCATGTATAGGATCAAGAAGGCTCTGTTAGACTGTTTCCAGGAAAGGATCTGGCTTTGTAGACAGAAAGTTGATCTGATCCCAGCTTTCTTGTTGGGATTGTCTTGAATCTTTACGTAATCTCTTGGCTCTTTCCTGTTTCTTGGCTCTCAAGTGCCCAAACCTGGCTCCCTGCCACAGATTTCTTCTTCCATCACAGCAGCGGGCTGAACTCCCCACTGTGTTTGGGAGTCTCGTAGGGTTTGATGCCATCTCTACCCATGTTACCAGACCTGTTGCTGAAACTTGCTAGCAACATCAGGGCTGTAGTTAAAATGTAGACTCTGCCCATGTTCGCTTCCTTTGCAGCCTCACCTGCACTTGGAAATCTGGGACAAGGTCTGAAGCACAGAGGAGAAGAAAGCCTTTCTTGCACATGCTCAAGCACTCTCTGGTTAGCAGTCCCAGGCATGGCTGGGCCAGCCCCAAACTCATCCACCCCAGGCTATGAAGTAGGCAATTGACCTGGAAGGACCAGGAATCATGAAGGACAGGTATTATATGGGGCCAAACACTGTAGGACATGTTAGCAACCACCAAAGGCATTCTAGGTCCATGACTGAAAGAGCAGGCTGGGGGCACCCAGGGCTTCGGCCTGCCTTGCTGTGCCCTCCAGCAGCAGTTTAGAGACAGCTTTTGCCTTCCTCCTGCTCAGTGTGTCTCACAGATCATGGCAAGAATGAGGAGCTGCAGGGATGAAGAACACTGTCTGGGGAAAACGACAGGTAGGAGAAGGATGCAAAGGCTGGGGTGGAGGGAACAGAGCAAATCATGCCAGCCAAGTTTCAAAATGAAGTGCCATATATGAACCCTGCAGTGCTGCACACCTGTACTCCCGCAAGTTCCCAGTGTAATGGTTTCAGAATAGAAATCCAGGAAAAGTCCTCTGGAGAAAAGGCTCCAAGCAATTTCCACCCTCAGTTACACTAGTACAAAAGCAGAGCTGCCCTGTGAAATCATTTCCGGATGGACAGCAGTATGGGAGACCCAGCTGGGTCCTCAGTGTGGCTAATGACCTGGGCTGACCACGGTCCTCTTTCCTTCTCCTGGGCCACAGCTCTGCACAGCGCACTGCAGCTTTGAGAAATGATTTTCATTCCCTTCCAGCCTCCAAGATACCACCACAGCCCTCTTTTCTTCATCAGCGCATATTTCTGTGGCTTAAATATAGCAAATATAAAACAAGTGCAGCGCACACGAAATGCCATTCGGGGGAGCGCAATGAACACACTGCCTCTGTAATGTAATGAGCCCCAAGTGCATCTGCCAAATATCTGGACTGAGATTCCAAAGGAGAGGGAGTGGATCTACAGTATGGAGAAGCTTGTGATCAAACCCTCAGGCCGGTATCCCTATGTATCTCTTGGGGGAATATAGGTTGCTTGTTCGTCCAGCTTGCCTTAACATGGAAGTATTTAGCCACTCACAGCAGTTGTTTCCTCTAGAAAAGATGAAAAGCAGCTTTTTGTACCATGTCACTCGGGATGTGAGTGGAATTTAATTAAAAAATTACAAATAATATGTAATTTAAAGCAAAGAAATAGTGTTTCCTTAGGGGTGTGGTCTGGCTTTGTGGCTAAGGTTAAATGACACTGGTTAAACTATGCCAGCTTTTCAACATCTGACATTGGGTACTATTTTCAGAGCAGTGATTTTTGAAGTGATTAATGACAACAGCTTGGCACTAATCAGTGGCTGGTGTTGCTGATTAAGCTAACCCTTCCTTGGCTCACAACAGGCATCAGGAATAGAATGGACAGGAAGCTCCCCAGAGTGACTGAAGAGGCAGAGCAGATCAGGACCTCCCGAGCTGCCTGCTTTTCCATGGGAAAATCAAAACAAAGCTATAGCCATCCAACTCCAGAGCTGAGCTCAGCAGTGCTGGAGGGCTCTGCTCCTCCTCTGGCTTCGTTTTGTTTTAACTGTTTTTCTATGGACCCTTTTCAACATTCCTACCCCTCTCAATAAGAAAAGTGACTCACTTGTCAAATTATGCTGGTATTGCTAGTGTGGCACCCCTTGCATGTATTTGTAGGAGGATCTCAGAGATGCTATCTAGCCTCAAATCTATCTGCATCTGTAAAATTTCTCTTTTCTCTGAGGCACTCAAGAGAGGGAAATCTGCTGGTTCAGTGTGAAGGCTGAGTATTATGGCCCAGTCCTTCAGTCCTGATGTTACCCAAACTCCCCAAATCATTCAGTTCATAAATCAGACTGATTATCCAGGTGGCACCCTAGAACTCAGGGGTTTCCTAGAGGAAGCAGGCTGTTCTCAGTCTGCTCTTTACATCACCACCATTAGGAAACTCCAGTGACCCCTGGTCTGCTGGTGACATTTGAGACAGAAAAATGACTTATGTACTCAGTGATACCCCTGTTACCTTCATGGGATTACCTGGGCCCTGTCCTATCTTTTGCTTCTTCCTTCTTGAGTGAGAAAATGCAGTGAGTGGGAGTCCAAAACTTATAGGGAGCTCCCACTTGGCAAACTGCACTTCTACGCCGGCATAACCACCCTACTAAAATGAACATGGTGCCCGTGGGTTACATCCATGTTCACAGCAGAGCTTTTTCACTGCCCTGAGCTATCACAAAGTGAGAAAGATGTGAATGAAGCTCCCTTTATGCCATAGAGCCTGAATGCTGGCCAGCATCGTTAGCCTCTGCCATCTTAATCACAAACTTCAGAGAGCTGTAGGGCAAAGATGGAAGATTTCATCTCCAGGAGCATTCTGCAGGACTCCTTGAAAACTTAATGCCTATGGTAATGGCAGTATATTCATAAAGCCATCCCCTCAGAGAGGCTGTCCCTCTCTTTTCTGCTGCAGGTGGTTCCGACACACCTCCAGGGAAGCTCCTGGATGGCTGCTGGGCCACTGTCATTCCTGAACTATAGGCACAAGCCTCAGGGGAGCCCAGAGGGTTTTTCACTCCAGTATTGCATGGCATGAAGAGAGGATCACTTGCACAAAAGCTTGTTGCTGTGGGTGACTTCCCCTCAGGCTCGGCACATGGGGGGCAGGAAAGCAGGGCTGGCCTGGGTAGCAGCCTGGCATGATGAAAAGGGAGGTGTTGCAAGCCCTTGTCTGAGTTTTTGCGCAGTTTTGGGTTTTGCTGCCTAGGGTGGTCATTTCACCTGGGATTATGGACTTGAGTATTTGCCATTTGTTCAGTCAGGGGCTGGGCCGCAGTGGGACTTTCTCCAGAACCTCACTTTATTTTCTCACTCTGGCCGTGTGCCCCTCACTGTACCTTCCTTTCTTTCCACCTCGCTTTTTGCCTTTCCATTTTTTTACTAACTGTTTGAACCCTAGGCATCACTTCCAAGCTCTAGGTGCCTGAAATTTCCGATTCCCAGGCTCTGCAATTAAACCAGAGGAAGTCAGTGTCAGCCCCCATGAGTTATGCAGCGTTAAGCCCATTGTGCTCAGCATTTCCACAGTGGTTTTGCTTCACCTGTTGTCCAGTTGCCAAAGACACAGGAATATCAGTGGCTCCTCACAGCATAAATGCTTTCCTGCGCCCTCCCCACCCAATCTTTTTTTGGGGTGTGCAAATGCACACACATATACTTACCCCCCTTAGCTGAATGTCTCTGGGTTGAGCTAGGAATTTCAGCAGCACAGAAGGATTGCTTAAGTGGCTGCCACAGTGGGACCCCTCTTCAAACCATCTGCCCGCTCTTAGATGACAGATCAAGACAAAAATTCCATGGGGGCTGACAGCACCCCTCATCCCCCCAGTGATGCTGAGATGTAGGAGAAATCCTACCATGCGGAAATCATCCCACATCAACCTCTGTGACAAGTCAAGTGCTTGACTACTCTCCCCTCTCTCTCTAACACATGTTCTCTGACTGTTTTCATTCTTTGCCTTTTAACTCTACACTTCCTGCCCTGGTTGTTTTGTGACTGTCACACCTTTGGTACACCAACCACAAGGCTTTGGTTTTAGCATTCAGGCAGGTGGAAGCTCATTTCAGAGGCAGCTGAGCTGTGCCTCAAATTGTTAAAGGGGTGAAGCTGTTTACGCCACCAGCTCATGTTAGCCAAGCCACATTTATTTTGTGACTTTAATGACGGGGCTGGGTGACAAAAAGCTTGTTTCACAGAGCTTTATAAAGACACCATCTAAAAACAAGAGGGGGAAAATGGGTGAAAAGGAAGGCAATTTTGCTGTAGCTTTTCGTGGGACACTTGTTTTGCAAGCTTAGAAGGTGGCATGAGCACACCTAATCAGTGGTTTCTCTCTGGATTGTACATACCTTCCTCTTTTCTCTGAGGGCTGGTTAAATGCCACTTGTTTATTTGACCTGTTTTTCTCCTTCACTGTTGTTATTATGAGTGATTTAGAAATATTCTGACAAATACGAACCAAACGAGTTACCTTCAAGACATGGAGAAGGAAACAACTAAAAGATCAAAGTTCTTTAATTAAAAAATAAGGAGACAGCAACGCAGAAAGTGTCTCTCCTTTCAATCCTTTTCAATTCTGGGTCTCATGGACTTAATAATTTCTTCTTCAGCTACAGAGCACGATGTCCTTTTAAAAATAGCCCTCCAGTTGCCCAGGACAGCTGGAAGTGCCGGAAGGCCAGAGCACTGTGGGTGGGTTGATGCACCCAGGGTGGGGATGGGCATCTCGCACTGACTCCTCTGACCACAGAAAGCCCTCTCACCCATCTGCATGCCTCTGTATCTGCCCATGGGCCACAACCAAAAAGAAGCAGCTGTGAGAAGCAGTTGAGCAAAGCATTTAGTGTAAACAAGAATAAATGAAAATGCTCCCTAAGAGAGCTCTGTTTTCTCCATGCCATCCTCTTCCTACTCATTAAGTAGGTCTGCCCATATTTTTGGAGAAAGGTGTTTCAATCTGAGTTTATAGGCCAAATATCTCTTACTACGATCTGTCTATCTGGTTAAAGCAAACACCGTTGCCTTGGTGATGCAGCGATGGGACTTCTGTTCCCCTGGGTTGCAGTGACTATGGCACATGTGTTCTCCATTTCCAGGAGCATGAGATAAGCTGAAAGGACAAGTGGGGCTGGTGGGACCTGTAAGCATTTTCAGGACAATGATCTGTAGTGTCCCAGCAGTGAGGGAGGAGACACTCCCATGCTTAATACATTGCAAATCTGCTCACCTTTACTACAGCCTTCTCAGATATTAGGCACTCATATGCTGGAAAAAGCAGACACGTCAAACTCTGAGCTGGAAACACAGGAAAAATGGTATCTCTGTATATCTCTGAGACAGACATTCAGTGGAATAGCATATTGATACATACTCATGGATATCCTTAGAAGACATGATTTGTTTAAAGTTGCATCAGTTTGATGTGCTCTATGGGGAGAATATGTACCTGGGCTGGCCCTCACCAGAGCAGGGCTCGCCATGGTGGGTGAATGGCTTGCTAGCTACAGCATGGAAAGAAGCTTGGCCCAGTGGGTCATGGACAAGCTATGACATTGATCTCTCCGCATGACTTTCAGACAAGTTACTGCAGCTGTATGTATGAGGAAAGCATAGTCTTGTGTTGCTTTAGGGGAAGAGAAAGGTTGCTTAACCTGAATTGTTGCTGAATAAAAAAGCATGTCTCAACTTTAAGTTAACATCCAAGACTTTATCCTCATTTTTCTCTAACATCAGCAGTGATGTTACAATACACCAGGCGGTACACATAACCATGAACAGCAGCTACCTTTCATTTCAGCTAAGCCTCAGAGTTGATCCCAAACCCCAGAGCTAAAACTCTTTCTCTCTTAATAAGGGCAGGCAGGCTTTACAGGATGTAAAGGCATTTGGTACATTTCTGAAGCACACTTTTAATGTTTGATGCAGCTACTATTCTGCTGTGAGCCTAGATGGGTGGCAGGCTGGAGGGTGGCTGTGTGCCACAGCAGCACATCAGTCCTGGGCAAGGAGAAGACCCTGGGACCCTGTGCAGTGCACCCTCTCAAGTAGAGCTCTGGTCAACTGAACTGGAGCACACACTTGTTATTGGACATTATGAAAAAGTCAGCTTTGCTTTTTTTCCCTCATGTTTTGGAAACACGGATGGGATTTTGTGTTGGCTCTGGCCTGAGAAGCACGTGACGGTTATCATCGGTCCAGCCAGTGGGCACATAGAGGAGGTAGGAAGGGGAGACATGAGGAGAGGTCAGTGTGGAACAGCTCTATGAAACGATCTGCAGTAAATCACAGTCTAACTTCTATTCCTCCTGTACATTCTCAGTTTGGATATGCTGATCACTGGTAAAGAAATGCCTGGACCCATATGCTATCTGTGTTTGCTGAGTGCTTGCAAACTCCATGCACATATATGTCTGAGTTGATCTAGCAGCTCCTGCTGTGCCAAAGCCCTGGCCCCAGTCAGAGGCTGTGCTGGGACAGTGGCATCATGCCTCCATGTGAGCATTCAGCTCTCCTCCTAGGAGAGACCAGGGTCTGCCAAGAGAGCTGACTCGTGCCCAAATCTCCCTCCCTCTCTGGGCATGGGAGCTGCAGGAGCCTTCCTGGCTCCTCAGCTTAGACAGACCCAAGGAAAACTCACGCCTGTTTGGCTACAGTGATGAGGGGAAGCCTTGTGCTACTGGAGGCAATTTCTGTAACTTCCTCTCGGGCACTTAGAGTCACTGAAAACTAAGCATTTTCCTCAAAGCCGATGTTTTGACTTAACAACGGTGTAAAACTAATTGATGGCACTTGCCTTGAATTAACATATTGAGTAAGGCCATAAAAGAAACAAAACATATCACTGCCTGTACTTTCAAGAGGCTGAAATGGTTCCTTCTCGAAACATTTGCATACTACAGCTGTGCTCTGTGAAACGATGAAGATGATGCAGAGAAGAGGGAGTTGCACTTCACCGAACCTAAGCACAGTCATTTTGCAAAGTCTCTGCAGATCCTTTGAAGGAGGGTAGCATAATAGAAGTGCAAGGTTGATATCAGAAAACAAGAACATTGGCTAAAGTATTTTCTTTGAGGATGAACATTTTCAAGCTTTGAATACCTACTGCAAGAGTCAGCCTGATTCTTCGTGAAGATATGTGTAGGATATATTGCCACACCAAGCTCTGTGACTTGGGATTTCAATAAGGTAAATAGGTACAATAAGGAAAACCAATGCTATTGGAGCATAAGCAGATAAAAATGGTGGAATTATCAATGATGATGCAATGGTCCTGGCCTTGTTACAGAGTAGGTGCTGTAGGAGTCATATGAGCAAAATGCCCCATCCCTAGCAGTGTTCAAGGCCAGGCTGGATGGGGCTTTGAGCAATCTGGTCTAGCAGCAGGTGTCCCTGCCCATTGTATTGATAGTGTACTTGGACTTCTATAAGAAGTAAGACTTGATATTGCATGAGATCTTATCCAAGAAGCTTAAAATGGAGTAGATCAATTTGGGACATGATGAAGGGCTTCAAAACAAGTCTGAATGACAGATGTAACCCAGCTGAGGAATCATCAGGAATGCCAGTTTCTAGTGAGGACCTGCACAGATTGATTCTGTCCCTATGGGATTTAACTGTTTTTATGTCAGTGACCTGAAAGGCAACTTTAAACTGAATATTAAGATGGCACAATAGCAAAGGGTAAGAGCGGTATGAATACTGTCTGTGGGTAGTTATACGAGACATTTATGTGTACAAGCAATAATGAGTTCCTTGCTGTCCTGAACAAGACGGCAACAAACTCCAAAAAACCTAGAACAAATCAGCACTTGAAGAAAAAAGATAATGGCTATCTTTAACTGTGAGAGTAGCTAAGCATTGAGACAAGTTAAAAAGGTGGATGGGAGGTCTGTCACCACCACTTTCCAAACCAAGCCAGATGTGGAGAACAAAAACCCCCAGCCCATGCCCTATGGACTCCTTGCTGGAGTTCAGCACCTGACAAACGCCTCCATCTGGCCTGGAAATCTCACACTCAGTTTTGGCTGGCTCCTAGGTCTCTGCAGCGTGAGCAGGGTGACTGAAACAGCCTCTGCTCCTCTCCGCTCGTATCCCACCCAGCTTGGGGAAGAGCACTGGGTTGTCCAGGGTCAACAGCACTCCAGAAATAGCAGCCAAGAGTGAATGTTTTCCTGCTAACCCACTCAAGAGAGAGGAGAGGGGCTGAAGGGGAAGGCTAGCACTGTGCCTGTGTTGTCCTGGCTTTCCAGCTGGCAGGTTTGGGAGCCAACAGACCCTCTGGCCAAGAGAGCAGCTGGGGTAGATGTGTTCCCAGTTACACACAGATGACTTGAAGAGGCTGTCACCAGCTCCTAGGCTTGTAGGATAACCCAGGTGGGAAGGAACCTCAGGAGGTGATGTAGTCCAACCTCCTGCTCCAAGCAGGGTGATGGAGAGGTTTTTAAAATGTTCCTGCTTTGATAAGTCAGCCTCCTCTAGCTGTTGCTGGATCACCCCTGCCAGAAACAACTTAATTGAGAGGCAGGAAAGGATTTCTTAAGTACTGTATCTTTCCCTTCAGATAACACGATATAAATGTCGAATAACCTGCACACATTCCTCTCCTTCCCTCCTACATTTCTGATTAAGAACATAGGCTAGAGGTTTCAGAAACAGCAATGAAGCTTAAATCCCACTGGCTCTTCAGAGCACTTGAAAATGTCCATATTGAGTCAGAGCACATGGCTGGTGATCCTGGGAAGCAGCATCCACCTGCATAAGAGCAGGATGCAGGGAATGCAAAAGGGTACTTTCATTGCCAGTTGATTTGCCCAGTGGCATTTCCCCACATCTTCCCTGAACTATTAGGAGTTTTTCCTGAATGCAAATGATCTTATGTCTCCTTTCTTCAAATCCATTGCCCTTCTGAGCCCAGTCTGAGACACAGTGTGAGGAGTGGGGGCATATAGACGTGAGAAATGTATTTGAGTACAGACAGTACATCATTGAAACGGCTTTCTTTTCTGTGTTGATGCCTTTCACTGGGACACAGATAACTTGATTTGGCACTATTCACTGCTAAGTTTTCCATACCAACCGCAGCTGAGCTTTGTTTAAATGAGGTTTGCTGAAGCTGTGCTGAAAGTGAGTTTAAAGGTTCACAGTCTTTGGAGCAGATCCAGGCAGCTCTTTGTGCCTTCAACTCCCTTGGAAACTGCAGAGGGCTGGGGGCCGGGAGAAGATTTGCATGAGCAAGTTCTTCCCCCAGCCCCTGCTTCAAGTGCAAAGGGCAGCAGCTAGCAGCAGCAGAAATTAGATACCATGAGCCAGATTCTTCCTCCCCCTCAGGGTCCTCTTATCTGCGTCTGCTGTTTTGAGCTGAGATCACTCGTACACGTGTAACGGGTGACTTGGGATGCAAGCAGTGAGGAATCAAGCTACAGCAAAGCAGTTTTAGGGGTAACAAACTATGGCACCGGCTTTGTGCCCTGCGCTGTGGCAGTCAGAGAAGGGAAGGCTAATTTTACTCTGGTAATTTAAGCAGAAAGTCACCTTTAGCCCCTGTAAAGAGCTCCTACTACTTTAGTGACAGCTGCACCTGTAGTGAATGCCCAATGTGCTACTTTGCATAGTGCAGCCACTATAGAAAACACATTTGGTGTTCCCCCAGCTTTCTTCATCAGCAGTAACCCCCTTGCTAGGGAAGCAAGCTGCTGAACCAGTGTGAAAGTTATTTTTATTGTATCTAGGATGCTTTTGTTCTCCATTCTCTTAGGAGAAAAAGAAAGTCTGGTCACCCAGTGACCTTGGAGCCCATAGACAACTTCAGATTTACCCAAGAAATACCACCCAGGCTAGAAACCGGTCTCTAGTCTGAGCAGAAAGTTTAGTTTAATAAAAGATGACTTTACCTTCCCCAAAGGCATCATCTTCTTCTCCGGGTGCAGCCAGATCTTCTTGGGTGTGCTGCATCGTGGCAAGGACGCAGCTCAGGGAGCAGCCAGATTCAAGTGCTTGAACTGGTTTCTATGCTACAGCTTGACTGTTTCCTTTCACCAGTTTCCTAAACATTTTGGTGGTAACAGCTTCCGCATCCGCACTTACGAAAATAGCCTCATTCATATAAGTAACGCTTCTCGTTTTTACAGACAGCGTTTGCGATGGGTTTTGAGGTGGGGTGTCCTTACTGCTGAGAAGTCGATACTGGGAGCAGAGGCAGGCAGGATGGGCACAAAATGCAGCCTGCCCTGCAGCAAATGTCACAGCAGGAGCTCTGTCAGCCTGAGGTGTAGGGATTTTGCATATGAATGCGAATCCTTTTTGGTGGCAGAGGTAGAGGTTGGGAACAACTCTGTCTGCAGAGCAGCTCGCTTTCACCCCAGGGACAGTTTGACCCAAGTAACCTCCTGGGGCTCTCTCAGTCCCATGTGTCCATGGGCTTTTTTTGATTTAGCATGGGAGTGGTGATAGTGCATTCTCACCCACACTGACGTGACCTGTGGCAATGGACACATGAACAAGCTGGAAACCCCTAGGTGACACGAGTTGTCCCATGGGCAGATGCACTAGCAGGGATGTGATTCTTGCAGTTAGGCTTTCCCGGGTCACCATCCTCAGTGTGTTACCAAACTAAAGAACCTTCCTGATGACCAGGTGAACGACAGGAGAACATCAAATTAGAACTTGCTGTCTGTCAGTAACAGGTATATTATTTGAGTATTGTTGTCACTACTAATTCTGTATCACACTGGTCCATTCAGTCTCTGTGTTTCCTGAACTTTATAAAGCAAGTTGAATCCTTCCTGCCAGGTCTCCCAGTTTATGAGAGGACCTTGCCTACAGACTAATGTACTCTAAACTTGCACAAAAATATATTTGGGCTTCAGGGAGTGTGTAAGCCTTGCACAGACCTGCTGACTTCATCGGAGCATTCAGGGGTATTTGTGTACATGTATGTGCACATACAGGTGTGGGGCCTAACACCGCTAGTCCCTCACGTCTCTATTACCAGAAGTTAGGGTGTAATGACAGTAAACCTGTACCAAGTTTTGATTAATCAGTCTAGTAATTGCATGTGTCACCACACCCTTGAAAACAAGATTCCCAGCACAGCAGAGGTGTTCGCTACAGCTTCCCGTACATGAGTCATAAGCAGATATAATGAGCTCATCCCCAATCATTACGGTTTGTTTTTTAAAGCTCAATCAGTGGGTTTCTGCAGGGCTGGAAATGGAGACAGCTGGTTTCCTATGCAGTGCACAACTTGAACTAGTCCAGATGGAGAAGACAAGGCAGAAGATGGGACAGGTCCATTTGGAGCACCTGACCTAACCCCAGCCCAGGCTTTAGAGCCAAAACTTCCCTGCAAGAGCTGCTCTGGGCAATGTGTTATGCTGTGTCAGCTGTGGCCATGTCATTTCCTTGAAACAGTAGGAGATGGGTGAGAGAAATCTTGAGCCCCTGTAAAGTTAATGGCTGAACTGCCCTAGGGTGCTGTGGAGCATGTCAGCCCCTGAGGATTGGTGTGGGGCAGAAGAGGCTTCACAGTTCCTGCTGGGGAAGTTTTTTGGGCTTGATTTGAGTAAGTTGTAAGAGGAGCAATGCCACACATGCAGACTTGAATGACTCAAAACAGACAAACAGCCTAGCAGGAAGAAACCTGGAAAGAATATGCTGCAACAGCAATGCTAACTTCACTGTGTTGTCCTGCAATTTGAGCTCATTTGTAAATTGGGCATGGGAAGTTTTAGCCATTTACTGCTCCTTCAGAAACACGACGGAGCAGGCTATGTTGTCCTGGTTATTGTGGCAGCCCCCTTTTGTGCCACATTTCCCTAGGACTTAAAGTTATTTCCCTACCCGCTGTTTTCAGTCAGCCTCTCCGGATGCCTGTTACCTTGACAGCCCTTTTTTCTTTTATTTTCAGGAATTAAAAGGCATCAAAAGCTGTCCTCTCTCCCGAAAACAACTGTCACCAGAATGAACACACCAGTCAGGCTGGTGATGAATGGTAATGACTCAGCCTCCACTGCAGATGCACAAGCAGGAGACTATTCGTTCCCATTTGCCACATCGTCCCTTGACGGCAGCCTCACCTACATTGCTCTCAGCATGAGATGTTCTAAACCTGTCCCCCAAGGGAACGGGCTGCACTTTTCCTTGAGGAAGGATAAGTTAACATGGACAAAAGCAGCCCACCACAAGTGGATGTCCTGACCCTTCTTCCTGCTCCATCTTTGCATTTGTGGAAGCATGTTTGATGTGCCAGTTTGCATGCCCATATCTTTGCCATTTCCTGGTCTCAGCCATCCAGCCTAACAATGTAGCTTCCTCCATGCTTTATTTTGTAGCATCTCAGCTTTTTTATTCCCGTCTGTACCCACAAGAAGTACTTTGTCTTGTTCTTGTTGAGCTGTTCCAAAACACGGTAACTTTTCTTTTCACCTGTTGGCCAGTGAAGCCCTACTTCACACCAGAAAAGCCCCGAATCAATTTTGCAGTCAAGGCAAAGCTCTCACGTGTGTGTTTTTCATGTAACCACATCGGATGTTGCTCTCAGAAAAAGCCACCACCCATCCTCTAAAAACCTGTCAACAAAAAGTGGGTAGACCAGGGAAGTGTCAAAAACAAGGGCGGATCAAGCAAAAGACAGCTCCTTTAAATCACCCCAACTTTACTCTTCTTACCCTGCAACTTAGTCTATTAGAATTTCTGACCCAGGAGAAAAATCAAGTGTTCTGATGTTTTATCTTCAGATACAGGACTAAAAGCAAAGACATCCTTAATGAAAAAGAAGTGTGAAAACTGGTGCCATTTAGCAGTCTGGATGGGGTTATTTTAATTCATCCCTACCTTAAATTACCAACACCTCCACATGCAGCAGGAGAGATGAGTTGGCCCTTGTCTGCCCTGCTATGCTGGTGCAGAAGGGAGGTGTCTTAAACAGCTTCTGCCTTATTCATGTCTCCTTCTGCTCCAGTGCAAGGAGGATTCCCAGGACACAGAAAGTTGTTTGTCAGAGGGTTAGTCAGTGTTCTGCTTTGTTCTGGGGTTACTTTGAGGGTGAAGATTGCATATGGGGGAATAACCTACATGGAAAACAAGGAGGGAAAAAAGAGATAAAGGAAGGGCAGATGACCCCAAGGTGGAGACAGTATGAAGAGGGATACAGGAAAAGGTGGTTGACATCAGTTACTGGTCAGTTTGGGAAAGGGAATGGATTTTAAGCCCTTCTGAAAGTTTTGCTCTGGATATTGCTGCAGTTTCAGTTCTCCCAGTAAACATCCTCCTCAGAAACCTGACGGATGGTGTTGCAATATCTTGTTTAATTGTTAACTCATTTGCAAGTTACAGGGACTCAAGGGACTTAGATTATATTTAGACAGTCTGTGTCAGTCGCTGACTGAGCTTAGTACTTTTTTTCATTGCCAACTCTTGAAACTTTTTGCACTTTTTTCCCTAAAAACTTTAAAAAAAAAAAAAAAGAAAAAAAAAAAAAGATATTCAATTCCAGAGAAAACTTGGGAGAAATTCTCCTTCTTTCTGTCTGGGAGAAGAGTCAGCAGGCCAGGCCAGTAGAAGACATGACTCACTCAACACAACTTCACAGACCTTAAGAGCCCTGTGCACAAACCTTCCTGAGCCTCTAAGATAGACACCATGTATGAGTGCTGATAAAAGGGCAGGCTCCAGGAACCTCTCACCCAGCAGAGAGGACAGTGGTTCCTGAGGGCCCCCCTATTGAATTAGATGGTGGATGTATGAACTGGCCTCAGGGAAAACTGCACTCTTGTACCAGGTGGCTGAAGAACTGCAGGCTGCTTCCCCTAGCCCAGCTGGCGTCAATGTCCATCTTGGACACCTTGGTTTGGGAGCCTGGAGGGAGGTCCAAGCACAGCCTTGTACCCAGTACCCCATCAGACATGCACATCAGTGAGCAGGAAACACAACCTGTGTTATTGCTGCCTACTGTCTTCCTTCATGCTCCCTGCCTTGTTGTGAACAGTGAACCCTTCACATAACCTGGAAGTGAGTTGTATGTGTGTCCATTCAGGTGTGCCACTGCAGCTAGCACATCCCACTAGGCCCATCAAAGGTGACTTTGGCTTTCTTCTTCTTCTGAGAGCCATTTTGCATTCCAGTATCATTTGGCCTATAAAAGTAAATAATCACTTTCTCATAGCAAAATGTTAATTTAGTAAAAGGGAGGAAGCAAACCACCCTGACCAAACCCCTACAGAATGAATATAATCTTGAAAATTCTACTTAGTAAGTAGTTCCCAGTGATTCATTATCAAAAGAGAAAAAAATGGTCAAGTGTGATTTTGCAGGAATGGATCTGGTATTATTCAACATATCCTTTAATATCCTAGATGATAGAATGGATATGATCACACTCATTACAATTACAGATACCGGGCTGACAAGGAGAGTACATACACTGGAGGACAGAATGAAAATTCAGGCTAATATTGAAAAACTGGAGAAGCGGTCTGGAAAATCTAAATCCAAGAAAGTGAGCTGTGAAGTACTATGCTCAAGCAAGAATAATCAACCTCATAAACACAAGCTGAGGGATGACTGCTTAACTGTAACATTTTAGAAAGGAGGCTGGAGGCAACCAAAGGGGGTTCATCAATAATACCTGAAAATAGCAGGCACCTTGCCATCAGGTGTGATCAAAAGCAAAGGAACAAAGTAATTCAGTCACTGTGGCTGGGCTTAGCAAGGCCTCTGCAAGAGGCAGGACATAGCTTTTAGGCATCTCAGTTCAAGGAGGATAGAGCCTGTTCAGTGACAGTGCTGAGGAGATGGACCAGACCGCTCAGAGGGCTAGAAAACAGGAAATGGAGGAAAAGATAGGAGGAACCGGAACAGCTTCATTTGAGGGAGGCAAAATGAATGAGAGAGATAAGAACAGCCCTCAGGCTCTCTTCTCCACCTCTGTGGTGCACAGGGAGTCATAGACTTAGACTGCAAAATGGAAAAATTAAATTAGGAAGCAAATTAGGTAGCAAACTTGCAGAAACTAGGAAAAAGCAAGTTAGGAAAAAACCTTTCCAACAGTCAAGGCAGTGAAGAAGCAAAAGCAAGTGCTTGGGTGAATCAGTGCTGAGTGAATCAGAGTGCTACTTTAACTTATAAAGCTTCCATAAAGCTTTTGAAGAACAGAGCAGTCAAGTAGCTATTGGGAATAATACAAGAAGAGTTGATTCTGCCTTAGGGAAAGGCAGTGGGAGTAGGGGATCTGTTGAGGTTAGGCTCAGGGTTATTTTGCTAGAGCAGCTATTGAGTAATGCTGGATTTCTACTTGTTAGATTTATTTCCTGGTAACACTTAGCTGAGTGCTAAGTTGTCACACTGCTTGAGGGGTCCAGCACATTCCAATGGCTCTTGGCTGGGATGGGAATATCTTTGCTGTTTCAGCCAATTTATGTGTCCCTACTGTCTCTCTCCTCCTGTATAAATCTTTGTGTCTGGTTGTTTTTGCCTTCATTCTTCCTTTCTTCCTAATTATTTTCACACCTATTCCTCTGTGATCCAGAGAGGTCATTGTCATCAATGATGGATTCGTCACCCTTTGATGATTAAACCCCATGGGTTTCTCTCAGAAGTATTTCAGACTGTTTCAGTAAATTGTTAAAAAGAAGTAGTCTGCAGACCATAACATGCAAACTAGCTGATGCTATCCCCAGCACAACCAATAAATATGCTCAATCCTGCCAAGCAGCAAAACCTTATGTTACGCCTCAACTATATAAACTTTTAACAAACTTGATTGAATTCTAAAATTGACCAAAGACATCTGTGCAATATTCTAATGCCAATGCCAAAGCCACAGGACCTTCCCCATTTTCTCTACCACAGCATCTGTTAATCAAACATTTTTTCCCCCAAGAGTGATTTTCTTGGGTGTTGGAGGAAGTACAGGGAAGAAACTCATCTCATTGTTCAGCTCTATGTTTTCAATCCCAGGCAAAGTGTGCCACGAGTTGATTCACAGCAATATTTCAGTAATATGTCCATAAATATATGCAGTTCCTTTCCTTTTAGGAAGACTAATAGAAATGTAGTGAAAGCCCTGGGTTATTTATTGTAGACTCCCAGGTCACACTGTCAAACAAATGATGCCTGTAGATGAATGTCCTTGCTTTGTGTTAAATTAGTTCTGCTTGTAGACTATTCCATTTTAGAACCTTCGCTGCTCTTCATTGTGTACACCTTGTTTCCAGTTTCTCCAGCTATTGGAAGGAGTCAGGAGTTGTCCTTCTCTCCTAGTCTTTTCTGTTTCTTCCAGTTCCAACCAGCATAGTGTTTATTCTGCTGCTGTGAGATGGCTCTTGACAGTATCGACCCCAGGCATTTTGCAAGACAATGTGGGGGTTTTTTCTCTGACAAAGGAATTTCTGAAGACATTCTCCTGTATTCCCAGAAACTGTGGGTAAGAGGGGCAGCCTCAGTTGTGAGATGTCTCAGACCCTGCCTGGGGCAGCTGCAAAAGGAGCATGCAAGCATTTCTCTGAGGCTGTCTGACTTAGCCACTTCCAGCACCAGGACAATGTCAAGTCTCAGTATTTTCCCTTGCCCACAATGCATTCCTTTCATCAGTCCATAAAATGCCATGAAGCACTATTTAGCATGATTTCGTGGCTCTCTTACAGAGCACCACTTAACAGGGGCTGCCACAGATAATGTTCCAGGCAGAAGTATGAAATTCAGGCCATGTCTTTGCTTCCAAACTCTGTTACAGAGAGAGCTCAAACACCACAGGTTGTCTCCGGCAAGGCTTTCTCTGCTAGACTCTATATTTGCAAGAGCTGGAACAGCCCTAAACCTTTGTTTAGCAGGAAAGTGTTACTTCAGTCTTGCTCACATAGGTAACTGCAAAGCTGGTATGGCACCAGCTTCACCACAGGCTGGAGACACTAGTGAGGTACTTTGGTATCTAGCCCAGTCTGGTTTCCATCAGACCTTTGCTGATACTGATCCCTGACTTAGGTGCTCTCTCAGGCCATGTGTCACTCACACCTGGTACCAAGGTGCCAGGGAATCAGAGCACTTAAACCCAGACTTAGTGGCAATGCCAAAACTCAAGCTTTTGATCGTTCCCCAGTAGTGTGTTCCAGTTGATTCACTGCAGGTGACCATGGCACAGTTGTATTAACACTGGAGCATCTTTGTGTTAGAAAAACAAACAGGTGTCTCAAAAAGACGGAAAAGCTCTCTTATATTGCCTGTTTGGCATGCGACAGCAAAGAAGAACTTATTTGTTAAGGACAAGAAGGTTGTGAAGTTGAGGCAGGCCTATTCTGTTCTTGATTTTGGGCAGCTTCTTGAGAACTTCTTGTGAAAAATGTCCCCACTTTGTATTTGCAACCTCCTGGTACATCAGTGCCACCCCGGGATTGAGTTCTCTGAATAATTGCAACAGCAGGATTTGCTTCTCCTTTTTCTGAAGCTGTAGAATAAAAGTATAGCTGAGAACGGAACCTGTGGTAAAGGAAACCTCATTGCAAGGGATCCCCACCCTGTTTGCCTTCTTGAGCAAGCGGTACAGGGCATGCACAGGGGCTGGACGTGCACAGGGCTGGTAATAGCTCTCCTGGAGGGATTGTTCCATTTTTACTCCTACAAAGTAGGGCGGAAAGAGGGATTTTTATAATTCATATTTTTTTTTTTAGCACAGTGTCTCACTTTCTGCAGCTTGCTGAAGTGAGTAACAGCTCAGAAATAGTGCAATGGCCACAGCAGACCAGTTTGACATTTGTAGGTTTGGTTGCTTTTAACTGCAGAGTAACACGTTTCCCTCTCCTGAAAAGCACATAGGGTCAAAAGAAGGGATGTGGATTTGAGATCCATCAAAAGAAGGAAGTGAAAAGCCACTTCCATATCTTCCAGGAAGAAATTCTGCCAGCTGGGTGGACAAACAATGGTAATATTTGTGAAGTATCTTAAAATGAGGAAATCCCTGAAAACATTTACGTGCTCCTGCAATTCCCTACCCCACCAAGGCATAGTGGTTTAAGATGGGAAGTGAAGAGCAGCTTTTCCACCTTTAAATGATGGATGTAGATAAACTGGCTGCTGTTGACCATGGTATCCTAACCAAATTTCACTCATAAAATGTACCTTCCACTGGCAAGGAATTTGGTTCCCTCCTTCTGCATTGCTGTACTAACATTTAGCTGGCTCAGGGGGAGATCACCACCCACTGCATCAGTGCTTCTTCAGAAGCCTTGATTTTGTTAATCAGCCCGTCTTTCATCCTAGCCTTGTTTGCTGAGAGAGCTACTTCAGAGAGAGCGGTACAACACAGGAAAGTAAAAATAGCAGCAAGAGTTTCAGCAAAATGTGGCACTTCGTGCAATTATTTTTTTTTTTTTTTTTTGCTCTTTGCATCTCCTGAATTTTCTTTTCCTAAAGAGTTTAACTCTTGTGTAGAGATCACCATACACACACACAGATTGAGGCTAGTGAATGGCTCTCCTAAACAGCGATGGATCAAGGAGTTAGCTTCTCAAAGTAAGCAAAAAATGGCTCAATCTGAAGTACAAGTGTTCATGAGATTTAGTATTCTACACAAAAGGCAGTTCAGAAATAATAGCCATGG
Source organism: Psittacula echo (assembly GCF_963264785.1). Classification (NCBI taxonomy): domain Eukaryota; kingdom Metazoa; phylum Chordata; class Aves; order Psittaciformes; family Psittacidae; genus Psittacula; species Psittacula echo. The sequence goes on along the minus strand of NC_137737.1, from coordinate 97,941,120 downwards.
CTGATAGGAAATAACATAGGCTGGCCAAAAGGAAAACCAGAAACAAACTAGTGTATCCGTGTAGGCAGACTCTTTGTTCTAGTTCAGAAAGGTGCTGTGCTTTATCTAAGTCTCGGTACAGGCTTCGCTATTGCAGAATTGATGAGAAATTGGTGATAGCAAAGTAGTGGCCTGCAGTGTGTGACCAAGCAGCTATTACAGAATCATAGAATCATAGAATAGTTAGGGTTGGAAAGGACCTTAAGATCATCTAGTTCCAACCCCCCTGCCATAGGCAGGGACACCTCACACTAAACCATGCCACCCAAGACTATTGTGGAAGACACACTTGCATGCCCTACTTCATGCTTTCTGCATGGAGAGTGCACAGCCTATGAAAAAGCTTGGGGAGTGTGTATATATTCTATCTCAATTTGACTTCATGCTGCTCCCCTAGTTGTGGAGATAGGGAGAGAGATGGTGCCACTTGGGTAGGGTGGCAGGGATGGAGGAGCCTGGCTATGAGCTGGCTTGGTGGACAGCAGCAGACACTGCAAAGCGCGCAGCAGCTCACCTTTGCCATCAGAAGGCAAAGCCCCAGAGAAGCCTCTCCCCACCTCTAACCAGGTGGCTGCCCCCATCACAGCACCCTGCCCTCCATGAGCTGGGGGGGGACAGGGATGGTACCCTTCCTCCCTGCTCCTCTGCAGAGGCTGGCCAGGATGGGGATAACATTCAAAGTCAAAAGAAGAAAGGTTAATTATATTTTTCATCATGCATCTTAGCAACCACACCTACATGAAAATCTAAGTATAAGATCTTTTACCCCCCACCTTTCTAAGCAATTAGCATGCTGAAATACAGGCAAGAAACAGGATGGCAGTGTCAAAACTGACACGTAGGAAGACCGTTTCCTTTTCGCAAGGGTACACCAAGCTGGCTGAGAGCAATTTCTGAACTTTTCTCCTCCCTGTGGAGAATTGCCTCCGCAGCAGCTTTGGTAACTGTCCAAAACCTCCTACTTTTGGTGACTGGCACTCTGCTGGCAGTCAATGCCCAGAAGGTCTCGCATTTCCAAAGTAAGAAAGCCCCAGCCCCCATGGACTGCTCTCCAGTGAAACTAGGTTGCTTAAAAACATCTGAGAAAGATGGAAAATGAAGGCTGCCCGTTTGAAGTAGAGAGACTGTCTTTTGGAGCAGAATAGAGAAGAAAGGCAGCTGATGACATATTCAGTGCAGCGCTGGCTCTGTCTGAGCCTTCTTTTGTCGGCCAAATTTTAAATTAATCTCAGTCTGGTCTCTGAATCTTGCTGGCAAGTTTTCTGGTAAACTTCAGACTTAGAAGAGGCTAAAGAAGGATGCTAGCCAGACAAATTTATGTTAGGTTTCCAGGTGTAGCCAGCATGACTGCAAAGCTGTTTGTGAACCGGGAGGCTGCTGTGGGAAATGTGGGGTGATCTCCTCCAGCACTGCACATCTCCTCTGTGCAGGGTGAGCAGGCAAAGCCCCCCCAACTGAAACACGGCCAGGCCTATGTAGCTGGCCGTGAACCAAACCTGGATATGCTCATGAGCTGATATATCTTGAATAAAGGGTGAATCCAAAGCCTTTGCTTGTGCTGTGTTTTCCTTCATAAGAGCAAATGATGATTTTTTTTTTTCTCGTAGCACCCAAGAAATGTTATTTCCACCCAACAAGTTCGCTGCTCCAACCTGCAGATGATGAATGGAGTAGACAATGTGAGGCATCACCATATGGGGAGGATTTCACTAGGGGCAGCAGGGAAGATTGAGTTGGGAAGGAAACGCCTGTGAGCCTCCTCACACAAGGGAAACCGAAATCTCTAGAGATATCTCTATAAAGATATTTTAATTTCTTCACGTTTATTGACATTTGCCCTCCGAGTGCCTTGTCGGACTGACAGCCTTGTTCTTTCTCTTCTCTCTGTGCTCCACAAGGCTGGGACACTGCTTAACGCCAACTCAACCAAACAGTTCTTCCCAGAGTGCCTACTTGTCCCTGCACTGAGTCTGGAGACTCGTGATCGATTAAAACAAGGAAAAAGGTCTTGTCTTGAAGGTTCTAATGAAATTCCCTCTAGTCTCCACTTACTTTAGCAGTTAGGTTAACAATCCATCACCAATGGGCTTGCAGGCCTAGCTCTGTAAGTGTGCCTGAATAAGGAAGGCTGTTTTCATTTTCAAGGCCAAAACTAAACTTTTGAGGCAGGCAATAAGCCTGTGATTAGGCTTTTAGAGTAGTTTGCATTTGAGAAGATGCAATAACTTGTGGAATGAATCACCAAACCTGAAGGTGACTTTTCTGGTCAAGATTAAGAAGAAAGTTAGCTTAGTGTAGGAGGATCACAAAATATGTTAACGGCACAACAGCACCGGAAGGTCTGACCCAGCCTTATGAGTTCGTGGGTTTCATTTCTTAATTGCTATTCTTTCTCTCAGGAGCTTCCAGAACAGCAATACACTGAGCTTTTAGCACATGCTCTCCAGTTCCTTCATCTCATTCTCACCCTCAGCCACAGCCAAATGACTCTGCCTGACCCTAGCGAGCTTGAGCAAGCAGGGGTGAGGAACCCTTGCTTGCTCAAGCCCTCTTTTCTGAGAATAGGGAAGGCAGAGCAACACTGGGCTGCAAAAGATGGCCTCCACCTTTCAGACCTGGCTGTAGATGAGCTCTCACCCCTCCATGGCTTGCTCCACAGCTTAATGAGCAGAGCAAACCCATTTGAAACAGAGACACATGCTCCTCAGTGACTGATCCATGCTGGTGGAGAGGACTACTGCAAGAGCTGGTAAGCTTCCTTGACCCAGCAGCCAACCCAAACTGCTCTTTGTTAGCTGGCCTTTCCTAACACACATGCAGCAGTATAATTAGGTTCATTAAAAAAACCCCTTACAAGCCAGAAGCAAACGGGTCACCAAAACACTCCACTGCACACACTTGTCCCTTTAGGGATGGGAAAATAGAAGAAGGGAGCTATGGCAGATGCCAGTCACACTTCCTGGCATACCCCTGGAAGGGTGCCCTTGCCTCGGGCATGAGCCCAGCCATGGCCTCAACAGAAAATGGAACACAGCTCCCTGTCGGCTTGCGCAGTGCTCACTTAACCTGGATTTGAGGAAAGCCCTTTGAGCAAAGTGCTTTGCATAAGAGTAGGAGCCCATCCTGAACATCAGGGTTATCTTCTGTTTCATAGCCAATGCTCAGAAGGCCTCGTAACCAGCTTGTAAGTGCTGTCTGTGGATAGCATTGCCTCCTGGACTACTTGCAGGAAAGGCATCACAAAGCAGATCTGGGCACTTCTCTTGTCATGTAACTGTGTTTAAAATTGTGTTTTCTGTGCTCTTAAAGAGAGAGGCTCCCAAGAGCACATAAATACATTATCAAACAGCAGAACATTCAATAATTAATTTTCAGTAGGGAGAAGATTTTATTCCAACCAGAATGACATAAAAATCCTTTTGGAGTCTCACAGTCTGTAAGGGAAAAGCTGAGAAAATTCAATCTAAAGTCTTTTGTGAAAGACGCTCAGACAATATGGTCTGATCCTCACACAGTGAGATCCTGTCCTGAGTTCAGCAGTAGCAGTCATTTTTTCTCCTTCTTAGTAGCTGGTGCAGCGCTGTGGTTTTGACTTTCGGCCTGGGGACAGTACTGATAAAGCCGATGTTTTCAGTTGCTGGTCAGAATGTTTACTCTAACCAAGGACTTTGTGAGCCTCATGCTCTGCCAGGGAGGAGGGGAAGCTGGGAGGAAGCAGGGACAGGACACCTGACCCAAACTAGCCAAAGAGGTATTCCATACCATAGCACGTCATGCCCAGGATGTAACTGGGAGTTACCCAGAAGGGCACTCTCTGCTTGGTCGGGCTCGTTTTTCAGCGGGTGGTATCGTATTCTCTTCCCTTGTTATTTCCCTTATCACTATTATTATTGGTGGTAGCAGCAGTGATTTGTGTTATACCTTAGTTACTGGACTGTTTTTATCTCAACCAGTGGGAGTTAACATTCTTTCAATTCTCCTCCCCATCCCTCAGGGCGGGAGGAGTAGAAACTGTGTGGTTGACTCGCAGACTGGCTTAAACCACGACACATCCTTACTCCATTCAGGAGGAAATGCAATTTTCTGTGCTGTTTCTCAGTAATGGAAGTAGAGCGTCCACATAGCAGCATATCCCTTTCAGTCCTTTCCTCTTATTTTGTAATCAGAAATGATCTTCCAAAGTGCAATTCCATTGCAGCAATCCAGAGCATCATCCCACTTGTTTCCACCAGCAGTGTGCTGTTTGCTCATTTGTGGTGTTGTTCCCTTCTCATATACAGCCAACTGGTAGCTGGGAAATATACTATTTATACTGTATTAAGGCCGAAAGAATTGATGCATTATATTGTTGGTACTTTGCATGCATTGTGAACAGCTAAATAATTCCTTTGATGAATTACCAAAATACAAATAGAGATCATGAAGGACTCAGTTTTGGGATAAATAACACAGATAGCTCTACCTGTGCTTTCCACAAGCACCTTGGGTGACAGATGGCAGTGAAGCAGCTGTTCTTGTGTCAGGAAAATGCCTATATGGTACAGCTGGTTTAAGAGATGAAGCAATAAAAGAGGGGAGATTTGCTAAAGACACACAAAACCTTCGTGAACAAGAAAACTGCTACAAAGCTAGTTACTGTGAGTAGTTTTCTGCATACAAAGGTGTATAGGATTCTCACTGCATGACTTGCAGACCACCTATACTAAATTTTATTCTTCATTTATCATCTTTATTAATCTTACTGCTCAAAACCCAACAGCAGATAAATTACTAACACTATGCAGTGCATTAATGTAGTTTTCTTTTGTGGCTGGGTTTTATAATGCTTCCACTCTGTTACCATCCCCTAGCAAAACCCACCAAGGCAGTAGGTTGCCCACAGGGCAGCATCTCCTTACACCACCCTTCCTCAGCTCAGCCCCACCAGACTCCAGCCATCAGCAGTATGTTCAAGGGGCAGACTCACTTGGTATCTAAGGGTCTGTGAGAGACAAAAGAAAGCTGAAGAGCTGTGTAGCCCCCAGGCCACAACCTAATTGGTAAAATACCACTAAAAGCCAGGCACACCAGCTCCAGGTGCCAGTGTTGAGGTGAAAGCCAGGAAGATTTCACGTGAGGTTGGCATCACTTCCCCAGTTAATCCAGAGGGTGTGGAAATCACAGACAAGGAGGTTCTCCTTTGCTGAGAATACTGTGATTAAAATGCAGTAATAAAGGTCTAACTACTGCGTGACTGATGGCCAGCAGCCAGGTTACTGACATGTAGTGAGGACTGAAGTGGCTGCAGGCACGGGGTGAATTTGTACCCATCGCCCAGCTAACCCACCAGCAGCACCAGGAGTGAGGTGGCACACAAGGTGCTCTCACAGCACTGGCTGGCTCTTACTTGTGCTGTTTCTGTGATAGTTATAATAGTTTTTTTCCACATTGGTTATAGCTCAGTGATGTTTCTGGTGGGAAAAAGCCATCTCTATTTCGTGCCAGCCTTCCATGAATTTTCATGGCTGCTATTCCAGAACTCATTTCAGTGAATTTCCTCAGAGTTCCCCAGTCTGAAATGCTATGTGTTCCTGTAATAAGGATGCCACTTATAGCTAGAGGCATTTTTCATACATTACTTATTCATTATTCTATGTGATGAATGTAGGAGGTGTTATGAATCCTTGGTAGGAGATCTGGAGGTAAACTCATTTGTTTCTAGTACTATGTGATTAAAAAGAAACTCTCTACTTGCTTAGGCAATGAAGGTAGTGAATTTCTCTTATCACTGAGACGGTGAAAAACTTGATTTCTTTCATTTCCTCCATCAAGGAAGCAGTGACTGCCAGCACAAGCACAGTGTGATCTGTTCAGGAGATACACAGTTGCTAGACTAGATCTGTTCTCATCGCTTGCAAAACACAGAGCCAGGAAGTAGACAGTTAAGGGATAACATCAAGTATTTAGGAGATAAAATCTGCACAGAGTATAAAATGAAAGATTTAATCTAAGCCTTACCTTAAAGACCTGGGTTTGTTCTCTTGCCTACTATCTACTGCCCATATCCAAATGAAATGTTGGAAGACACTCATAACATCCTCATAGGCAAGTTCAGAAAGTGTGGCCTGGACAGGTGAGGTGGATTGAGAACTGGGTGAATGTCAGGGCTTGGAGCGATGTGGTCAGTGGCACAGAATCTGTTTGGAGACCTGTAACTAGCAGTGTCCCTGAAAGTCAGTACTGAGTCCAGTGTTGTTTAGCTTATTCATCAGTGAATTGAAAAGATCAAGTACCTCCTCAGCAAGTTTGCTGATGATACAAAAGTGGCAGGAGTGGCTGATAGCCCAGAGTGCTGTTCTGTCACTCAGAAGGATATAGACAGGCTGGAGAGATGGGCAGATAAGAACCTTCTAAAGTTAAACAAAGGTAAGTGCAGGTTATTTCTGTGGAGGAATAACCCCATGCACCAGTACAGGCTACCTTGCTGAAAGGTAGCTCTGTGGAGTTACCCGGGGGTTCTGGTGGACAAGAAGTTGTCCAGCAGCCAGCAGCAATGTGCCAAGAGGGCCAATGGTATCTTGGGCTGCACTAGGAAAAGCACTGCCAGGAGGTCAAAGGAAGTGATCCTCCCTTTCTGTTCTATTCCGGCGAGGCCCCACCTGGAGTACTGTGCCCAGTTTTAGGCTCCCCAGTACAAGGGAGACATGGAGTAAGTCCAGCAAAGGGCTACTATAATGATAAAGAGTCTGGAGCATCTCTCATGCAAGGGAAGGCTGAGGAAGCCAGGCCTATTCAGCCTGAAGAATACAAGACTCAGGGGAGATCTGATCAATGTGATCAAGTGTCTGAACGGAGGGTGCCAAGGGGATGAGGCCAGACTCTTCTCAGTGGTTCTAGGTGATAGGAAGAGAGACAATGGGTATAAACTAAAGCACAGGAAGTTCCACCTGAACATGAAGAAGAACTTCTTTACTGTGAGGGTCACTGGGCATTGAAGTAATCGCCCAGAGAGTCTGTGGAGTCTCCTTCCCTGGTGATACTCAAGAGCTGCCTGGACACAATCCTGAGCAATGTGCTCCAGGTGACCCTGCTTGAGCAGGGAGGTTGGACTAGATGACACCCCGTGGTGCCTTCCAGTCCCCACCATTCTGTGATGCTATGAGACACTACATTTGAGTACAAGCAATGTAGAGTTCAAAGTCGCCTGTTTCAGGGGTGCTGTCATTCAGGGGTTTGTTTCTGTCTGTGACAGAAGTACAGACCTTAACAACCAGGTGAGATAGTCAAAGGTTTCATGCAGATTTAAAGGGGGTAAGTGAAGACACATCTTTTTGGTTTCTTTATAGTTCTACAGTTTCACCTTTTCCTTAGCACAAAAGACCCCAAAACAAAACCCCACAAACCCCAGCCACTTGAAAAAACATCCAGCCCTTACTGAAGGTGAGCATGCAGGTGGCATTCAGGGGGACAGACACATAAGAGTAGGACTGGTATTTCTCAGCAAGGAGGATCTAGGTACCTGCACAGCCAGTACTGAGAGCTCTGTCTGGATGTGGAATAGAGAATGAAAAAGATGGTGATGCTCAGAGCACCACCAGGACCTGTACAGTAGCTCAAAGCCATCTCCCAGAGATGGGAGGAACATAAGCATGACCCAAAGAGATAAGAGATGGTAACTTTCTTAGGCAGAAGACAGTCCTCCAGGAGGCTGATGCATTCATGGTGATTCGGTAGCTAATCACAGTGGCCCTCAGAGACAGCGGAGGTGTTACGTACCAGTGTCCCAGGGCACATTCCAGCAGTGGATATAATGCTGGAATCACAGCTAAAAAATGCCCAGAGTGCCTCAATCGATTGCTCACCCCTGCTGCACTCAGCCCTGGCTCTCCCTCTGCTCAGCTCCCACTGCCAGGCTGTCGCCTGCAGTACTCCAAGCACCAAGGACTTAGCAGTAGTTGTTTTTGCCTAGATCTTTCCTCTGCTTTGTTTGCATGGTTTCACTTCTGTTTGTATTCATCATGTTCCCTTTAATGAATTGTTCTACTTTGTTTCTTAGAATATTACTTGCTCAGCTACTTTTCTGAGCATCTTAGTGCTGGGGAAAGCGCTGGTATGGGAAGATTCGGGAGTATAGTGTTCTTATTCAGTTGTCTTCTGGAGGCTGGGGAGCCTGCAAGCTAGGCTTCCCAAGCTGCACAGAAAGACCTGCTTTTGGTAGTCTGATTCACCAAAAATCAATGCTGCTGCTGGGGGTAGGAGCTCTCCTCTGCTCCCAAGGCATGGACAGGCTAAGGAGCCATCAGAGATGAAGCACTGCAGACTGAAACTGAGGCTCGAGTAAACAGTATATCCCACCAGCAGTAATGCACCATGCACACAGTTGTCAGCATTTTGGTTTTGGGCTAGCCTCCTGGGCTTTTCTGAGGGTGAGAAAGCAGCTGGGGTCTCCCACCCTCAGCTTTCATCCTGAGCCCATCATGGTGCTTGCAGATGCTGTGCAGAATGCAGCCAGCAAACAAATCCCTTGGCAGGAGGTTTTCAGAGTCCCAGTGACATTCCTAAGGACAATCCAGCAGTGATCACAGTTGAGACGGCCACTGTGTGAAGCCTCACAACCCGCGATGGTAAGGAGCAGGCAAGGCTGATGAGGGCTGGGAAAGCATGAAGGCATCTCAGATGCTTCCTGAGTAGTTTGTGGAAAGCCACAGCATCACATCCCCAACTACAGCATCCACACCTGCTGGGTACGAAACAGCCTTGTGGTTGACAACAGGCTGAAGGTAGGTGGAGAAACAGCTTTTCCCATTATGGCTTTTGATACAGTGGGAAGTGAGGAGGAAGGATCCAAAGACTTGGGATATGTGTATCTTGAATCTCCCCAGAGTAATTGAGAAATGAAGCCTGAGGATTAGCCCTATTAAAAGAACTGAGATTTCAAACTACATGAGAAATAAAAATTCATTGTTATAGCCTTCTGAGCACGTCTTTACTGGTACAAATTCCCTTCTCTGCTATCAAACAGTAGGAGTTGTTTTTCTACTTCTGTGGCAGGAATTGAGCTGTAAGGACAAATTTTCTATTGCCTCACTTTAAAAGGATGCCAACAAAAAAGCCAACAAACAAGAGCAAGAAAAGAACCCTGAAAATGCCCAAGGTCAGAGAATACAGAGCTGTATATATTTTTGATCTACAGTTAGTATACGTATCTAGGCATAGAAGACATAACTTTTCTTTTTAGAAGTCAAGTAACTAATACAAATCCACTACGCTGGAGAGCAAATGCAAATCCCATGAAATCACTGTGCTCAGCTCTTATAGTTGGGAGTTTGGCAGAGCAGTGCTAACACCTTGGCTATAATGCCCTATGAGTGATGGCACTTGGATGCAGGCTGTGGGCTCTGCAGATAGCTCTGTCAGGCTTCTGTGCAAGGGAAGTGCCCCAGCAGAGGAAAATCGTTGAGTGCAGCTTTTTACACTAGTGCATTCTCATTAGCCAAACACCAGCTTGTATTGGCTGTGCAATCTCTGAATCTGGCTGTGGGCTGGAAGCACCGCTGTTGAGAAGTGATGGGGTTATAGAACTACAGAAGTTGAGTAGGAAAGACCCATGGGTACCCCAGCTAAACTGTGAGTACATCTGTGTGAGATTTTTCCCATGAAGGAAAGGAGGAACTAAAAAAGGGACAGGGAAAGAAGGATTTTGGAGAGTTAGTCACATAGCATCCGCTAATATAAAACCCCTGGCCCAGCTGAGACTCAGGCTCTGAGGTCTCCTAGCTAGGTAGGAGACATCAGAAGGCCAGTTCCTGACAGAAAGAGATGCTGAAACCCTAAATGAAAGCTAAAGTTAACCTGAAGTTGAAAATCTCTTTCTTGGAGAAGATCCCTAAGTAACTTTCTGACAGGACATTTTGTATCTTGAATAACCATCTGAGTGAAGTTAAGTAACTTCTAGTTGAGGCAGAAATGCCCATCAGTTTCCACTTGATCTGAAAACTGTGGTCATGTGTGGAGTTGGTAGGGCCCATTTCACCAGTAAACACTCTCTCATGAACACTGGAGAGTTGATAAAATGCAGGCACAGACCAGGAAAATGTTAATCCACAGTCATCAGGTAAATATGTGGCAGCGAATGGAAGAGAATGATTCATTGCTGATGCTACTTTGGAATTGTCCTTTCAGGACAGAACCTGACCATGGTAGCACAATTGCCAGGGGGTCACTGCCTGACAAGTCCTGTGCCTTACTGAAAACACTTCACTCCTCCTGATAGTCAGTCTTAAAAAGCAAGAAAAATGCAACAAAAGGTGACACAATAAAATAATTGCAGATTATTGCAGCATGTGCTCAGTCGCCTTATCCAAATCCCAGTGTGTGTTCTACATTGTGTGCCCTCTCATCACGAAATAAACCCTCAGCTCTTTTCCTCATCAGCAGATTTTTGGCAGCCAAGGAAAATAAAGTGCCACTGACCATCTTATTCATGGAATAACTTAAAAGGAGAAAGTTTTGGTGTTTGTGCTCATTTTTGGCACAACAAATTCCTGATTATCAAAGCAGCCCAGCCAGGCGGTGAGGACACTGCTTGGTGCTGGCTGGGGTGTGGTCTCAGCCTGCGATGTGTGGTGTGGAGCACTCACATCTCCCCAGTAGAAGATGGTGTTCCTGCCCCTATCACCATCATCATTTGAGCAGGCGAGTGCCTGGGAGCCCCCTTCAAGGGTCCCCCATTCTCCTCAGGGCACCCACCTCCCCTCCCAGTGCCAGGCCAGGAGCTGCTTGTGACTGACACTCAGCACTGACCGGGGACATCAGTTAAGGACAGAGGTATAGAGTTAAAATGCAGAAGTGTAGAAAATTAAAATAGGGCTGGAAGAGACCTGCAGAAGTTAATTCTCTGCCCAAGGCAAGACCACTCTAGGCAGATTCACTAAACTGTTCCCTAAGACCTCAGGTAATGGGGATCTGAGCCTTTCCCAGCAGCCTGTCCCACTGCTTCATGGTATCCACCCTTAAAAAAGGCTGCCAACTGCCTAAAGTTTAACCCAGCTATGTCCTGCTGCAGTTTAACACCAAACATTAGTGCAACGTTTACCTTTGAGCAAATATATTGAATTTATGTACATTTTAAAGAAAATCTTAGGTGATGAAATTGGAACACTTGAAATCTTGGCAGAGAATTTGCTTAGGAAGTTTACATGGCAGGGAGGAGTGTGATCCCTCAAATGCTGGGGATTACATTTCCAAAATTACAGCAGGGGTATGCAATAACAGCTCCATAGTATTTTGATTAGGAAGGAATCAAGTAAGGGGTTTTCTGCTTACTTTTCTTGAGCAAGATATTTAGTAAGCCTTTATTCACAATAATCTCAAGCCTTTCCCCTGAATTCCTTGTTGTCAGTCACTTGTCAAAGGGATGACACAAGAGCAAAGGTTGATCCAGGAAACAGAAATATTCATGTGCGAAAAAAGAGTTATGGTTTTAAGTCTAACATCCCCTTTCTGAAGTGAAAGGAGTGCTGTGGTTTTGTATCATACCCTCAACTTTACAATAGTAATGAGCTGTGGAGCAGAGACAGTTAGGCATGTGTCAAGAGGCGGATGTGATGAGTTGGTTGGCCAGGCTCGCTGCAGGGTGCCTGGCTCTGGAACCCCAACTTGGTGGGCAGCAAGCATGCCTGCCATGCACAATCAGAGCCCTTGCTGAAATCAAGGCAGGGATGCTCCTGGACCCCAAGATTGGTGCTGCCTGGCACCCCACAAGCACCTCTCCCTGTCCCCAGCACATTTCCATGCCCTGCCAGAGGCTCTTTCTATGTTGTTCCGCTCTGACCTCACAGCTGGGTTTGCATGAGGAAACCAAACTACACCTGATACTTGTTGCTGCCAGGAGAGGACGTTTCAGATGCCTAAAGTGTTGCTGCAGCCCTTGTGCTTGGCATCAGTTCAGCTCTGCTTGCTGCTGGTCACTTGTGCTAGAGAGCATTAGCTATCACACTGTACATGGGGTGTAACAGGGATACAAGCTGCTGGGAGGCACAGTTCTTGGTAGGAAAAGTCTTTTTGTACATAGCAAAACGTGTTACTTGTGGTGGGGAATCGCATCACACATGATCTGTCACTGGTAGTTTTCATAAGCAAAGGAAATACTTTACGTAAGTAAAGGCTTATTAAAACCAGTAATAAAGAAAATGGAAGGCAGAGAGATTCGCATCTAAATCAGCCCATATTCAGGAATGTGCAGTGCCCAGCTGCAAGTGCTATAGCACGGCAACTGACAGTGCAAACTGATGATGCTATGTAGTATTGCTTTCAGTAATTGCAGCTTAGAAATGTCTCACTGAGAAAAATCAAGGGAAGTCATAAAATAGCAGTGAGTTGTTTATTTGCATGACTGTCCCAGCAGGAGAATGCTCTTTTGCACAAGGTTTGAAATCCCAGGGAGGACAGGGTGTAAACAAGGGAATGCTCATCCGAGATTGAGGAGCATGGTCCAGCAACCCCAGCAGCCCCCAGGGGAGAAAAACTCTCCTAAAGGAATGTTTTGCCTGCCTTTTCAGCATCACAGGGAGGTTTTGACACAGTCTTTTTCTGTGCATTATCAAGATCGTGGCTGATGTAAAACATTTGTTAAAACTTTTTAAAAGCCATTTCTGGATGACAATAAGAGGCAGAACTCAGTGACTGTGTGGAAATTGCTGCTGCTGCTTACTTTACAAGGGTGTGATGCCCTGTTTTTGTGGGAGTTGTGAATACTTATTCCTTACTGGTATGTGGTATAGTGGAGCTACTGATGTCCTACTAGGTATGAATATTTCCTTTAGCCTCTTCTTCAATGACCTCCTGAGCATGCAGTGCTCACCTTGCCATGTCCATGTGTCATCAGGGCTCTGGAGCAGCAAGATCAAATGCTCTGAGGTGGATAAATTAAGCCCTCTGCTTTTAGTGTGTGCTTTTGTCTGGGACCTTAGCACCTCACATTCCTGATGGCTCCATGGGATGGTGAGAGGTGCCAAAGCTCTTCTCCTAAAGCCAGTTTTCCAGAGGTTTCTTGCTTATAGTCTCTGCCTCCATCTACCTCAACACATCTACACAAATGCACTTTGTGCATAGTACATAATTTTGGTGTGTGAAGTGTTTCATTGACCCTAGATATGCTATAGATGTTTCTAAACATCTTTACTAGAAGGTATGCTTCCTATCAAGCAAGTCATTCCCTGAATCTAACACGGATTGTGAAAACAGGTCTCTGCATGTATGAGTGTAAATGAATCCCTGGGTTACACTGCCCGAGTCTCAGCAGGATGAATGTGCCTCCTACCTCTGTGCTGCTGCAGGAGCACCAGGCTGTAAAAGCCTGGATGTTGAAGAAAGATGTCAGAACAGCAGGTAGGTCAGGAAAGGTTTAAGAAAAAAAAGTACTCATCAAATATGAAATCCTCTGAAAGTACATGAAGTTCTCTCCCATGAAGGAGGAACAGCCCCAGGATCAGTGTCAAGATTCGGGGTGTTATAATGCTGTTCTCCAACTCTGAATTAATCTGTGTGTGAGGAACAAAGGCAGCGCAGCTGTGCCAGAGCTGCTGATGGTGTTTCCAAGCCATGTGGTTGGGAGGCACCAAGGGAAGCAGCTGAGGTCTGATGGGCGAGTTCCTGTGAAGGGAGCTCAAACCATCAACACCCTTGCTATGCATGGCAGGCATTTCAACAACTGCCAGAAAGCAGCTGCTGGCGGAATTCCCTCAGGACACTCTGCCTCTAAAGGAGGATTTAGGAACTGGGAGGGAACATGAAATTCTTCACTGTGAGGGTGGTGAGGCACTGGAACAGGTTGCCCAGAGAAGCTGTGGATGCCTTGGCAAAGTTCAAGACCAGGCTGGATGGGGCTTTGGTCAACCTGGCCTAGTGAAAAGTGTCCCTGCCCATGGCAGGGGATTGGAACTGGATGATCTTTAAGGTTCCTTCCAACCCAAACCATTCTATGATTCTATGATTTATTCCCTACTTGTGTATAGTATCACTTAGGGACATAATCACAACTCAAATCTTCATTTTTATATCAATGTCAGCATAGTTCTATTGGCAGTGCCTTGCAGCTTTCAGACTAGAAAATTATGGTAATCTTTAATAAGATTTATAATCCAAACTAGCTGAAGTTAGAGGGGTCACTGAGATGAGTAATATGTAGTCTGTTGAAGTTGGGTGAGCCAAATTCCTGCAGTTCAAACTGAAGCTAGAAAGAGTCTGTGCGTCTCCTCAAACTGCAGCACAAGTAACTTTTTGCTCCATCTTCATTAAATATGGGAGCTCTGGAGTGCGTGGCCTGTGTTTGCAGAGCCTGAGTATAATTGCATGTAATTTTTGACTGTGATAAAGAATCTCTAACGATAAAATACACTAAGGAAACACAACAGAGATAAGATCAAAACAACTTGAAATTGGAACACTTGAAATCTTGGCAGAGAATTTGCTTAGGAAGTTTACATGGCAGGGAGGAGTGTGATCCCTCAAATGCTGGGGATTACATTTCCAAAATTACAGCAGGGGTATGCAATAACAGCTCCATAATATTTTGATTAGGAAGGAATCAAGTAACATACTGCTGGATGCTGCTGCCATAGCACACCCATTGGCAACACCCTCTTTAAAGAAAAAGGAAAAAAAAGAGGGAAAAAAGAGCAGGAGGAGGAATATTCCAATTGCTTAAAAATACATAGGCATAGAAGTCAGTGCTTAGAGAAGACATTTGCTTCTTCCTTTAACACTGTTTTCCACCTTGAACCCATCAAACAACAATCTGTGTTTACAGAAACCCAGTTGTAGCCAAGAAGGAAAACTTCTCAAGACTGTTGTAGTCAGTGATGGTTCTTTGGTATCTAACTAGTCTAAACAGGCTTTCCTCCCTTGCTTTTATATAGGTTCCCGATACTTTTCATTCCTGCTCAATCCCATGAACCTAGCACACACTTTTCACTGGTTCTAGGTTCTCAGACAGTGACATGCAGTGGCCTCTTCAAGTTCGGAGGGGGCAGCTCGGTTTTAATGATCCACTTCTGACAGTGTTGGGGTTGAGGACATTTGAGGCTGAGCTTTAACACGCAGCTGTAGCAGGAACTGTTCTTGCTCTGTGGGCTGGCTTGTTCTTGAAACAAGGCTGCTGGGCGTTAAGTAGCACTATCAGTTTCTCTTTCACGAGGGCCCACCCCATCACCTAAACCAGAGAAGCGTCTCAAAGGCCATGTGTCAGCCCAGGGCACAGAAGGAAGGTGGTGTGTTATTCTTTCCAACACTGCAATATCAGCACTCTGCATCTGAGCTCTTCTTCCATCCTGCAGAGACTTTCTTGCTGCATGTCATGACATACCGTAGGTGTAGGTCAAGCAAGAGAAGGTCCACTTCAGTCTTGTCTCACTGCAACTATTAATTTCTTACTTTCTCTCACAAATATCAGAGGAATTTGAACATGTTGTTTAGCATCATTGCTAGCTCTTAACAGTTTTAATCTGGAAAACAGTGAGTGAGCATTTGTCTTTATCTCCTGTGAGTAGTCTTATTTCAGACAGAGCAACTACTTCACAGTGAGAGAACAGACTTGGAAGATGCTGAAATTCAGAAGAACAGGGTTATATTCCTGACCCCTCCATTATACAGTTTATATAATTAGACATATTGACAAAGTTAGTACTTCGTATCTGGCATCCGGTTCTCCCACAGACTCCAGTAATGTACTGCAGCTTCATAGCTTTTCCAGGTTCTCCTCCCTAAGTATTCCTATTGCTAAATATCAAACGTCAGCAGTTAACAGTAAAACTGCTCACATATAAATGATATTCCAGCAGGATGCCTTCCAATCCAAACTAAATATTGACATCTTAAAACTGTCTTTTAGCAATAGCTAATCTACTTGTAGTAGATCACTGGAAAATTCACTGCTTACCAGTTACACTATCTTTATATTCTCTGCTAAGAGAAAGAGGCTCCAAAGTTAATTTTACCAATCCTGAATCCCTCATGAGTACTGTTGCAATGCTAATGATGTTGCAGAGGGAGCAAAGAGAAAGGGCAGTATTTTCCAGAAGTACAAGAGTTGTTACAAACTTAAGTTTAGACACATAAAAAGGCAGTGAGTGAAGCACAGTGGAAACCTATCACAAAGATCTCAGTGAAACTGGTATTTCACCTGCTTTCTTGTGTGGTCCTGTATATGTGTATGTAATGGATGGGCTAAAGAAACCCAACTCAACCCCCTAAAAAAAAGAACAAAGCATGTTTGCACCCACAGTGCAACTTTGGTGGCATTGAGACTCAGACTAGCTGAAGAACCTCAAAGGTCACAGGCATCAAAATTTTCACCAGTAAGCACCTCCCTCATGGAGTTTCACTTTTACTTCCAGGGAGGCTCCAAATATCTTGGCACCTCTCAGACCTGAGACCATTTTCAATGCAACAGCCTGGTGTCCCCTGGCAGCAGGAGGACACTCTTCACAGCAAAAAACCGTTTATGTGGGCCTTGCGGTGGTCCCATGCACCCTGCTATTGACACCAGCACTTATCTGCTCCCACCGTGAGACCTTACATAGAGCTCAGTCAGGAAAATCTAACCTACAAAGAGGTGGCCTGAGCACCTAGGCCTCTCGGGTGGGCTTGTGGTACTCCCAACATATGGACCAGCATGTGGTTTGGCACAGACAGAAGCAGCTGTGTAACCTTATTGTTCAGAATTTACATTTATCAGGGACACTGGCCACACCTAAATACTCTTGGAACTCTGGGCTTTCATTAGTAAGGTGTCCAAAATACTTGCAGTGCTTCTAGAAGATAGCTGTAAATACCTGCAGACAATGCCTGCAGGAGCTGGCAGCCCCATCTGTAAAGGGAAATGTAGGTGGTGTTAATGAGTGTCACCAGTACTTAGCGTCACTCAAACAAGCTAAAGAATTAATTATTCTACCAATATCTATTTACAGCATCTCTCGATATCTAACAAAAGAATAACAGTGACAAGTTAGTAACAAAAAGAAAAAGACAGGAAAAGGAGGTGTTCAGAATCATAGAATCATAGAATAGTTAGGGTTGGAAAGGACCTTGAGATCATCTAGTTCCAACCCCCCTGCCATGGGCAGGGACACCTCACACTAAACCATACCACCCAGGGCCTCATCCAACCTGGTCTTCAACACCGCCAAGGATGGAGCATTCACAACCTCCCTGGGCAACCCATTCCAGTGCCTCACCACCCTCTCAGTAAAGAATTTCTTCCTTATATCCAGTCTAAACTTCCCCTGTTTAAGTTTTAACCCTTTACCCCTTGTCCTATCACTACAGTCCTTAATGAAGAGTCCCTCCCCAGCTATGAGGTCTCCACGCAGCCTTCTCTTCTCCAGGCTGAACAGCCCCAACTTTCTCAGCCTATCTTCATACGGGAGGTGCTCCAGTCCCCTGATCATCCTCGTGGCCCTCCTCTGGACTTCTTCCAACAGTTCCATGTCCTTTTTATGTTGAGGACACCAGAACTGCACACAATACTCCAAGTGAGGTCTCACAAGAGCAGAGTAGAGGGGCAGGATCACCTCCCTTGACTTGTTGGTCACGTTCCTCTTGATACAGCCCAGGATACGGTTGGCTTTCTGGGCTGCGAGCGCACACTGAAGCTGGCTCATGTTCATTTTCTCATCGACCAACACCCCCAAGTCCTTCTCTGCAGGGCTGCTCTGAATCTCTTCTTTGCCTAACCTGTAGCTGTGCCTGGGATTGCTCCAACCCAGGTGTAGGACCTTGCACTTGGCATGGTTAAACTTCATCGGGTTGGCATCAGCCCACCTCACAAGCGTGTCGAGGTCCCTCTAGATGGCATCCCTTCCCTCCAGCATATCAACAAAACCACACAGCTTGGTGTCATCGGCAGATCCTCTCCTACAGTGGGCCTAGGGTCTTCATTCTCACAGTCCCTGCGTCTGCCTTCCAAGACTTGGGTGGTGTGGTCAGAGCATTTGCCAGTGAAGACTGAGGCAAAGAAGTCATTAAGAACCTCAGCCTTCTCCAAATTCAGGGTAGATTTTTTAGGCCATTTAAAACTTGTGTGGTTAATTAACTACTGTGGTTAATTAGCATGAAATCATGCTAATGATTTCTAAACTGAAGGTAATGAGACCAAAGTCAGATTCCACAAGGTTATGCCAGAGCTTGACCACAGTAACAAGGAGGCACAAAATGAACAACAGTGCAGAAGCACTGGTTCGAATAACTCAAGTTTCCCAGCTTGGCTTTTTCAGCTTCAGTTGATGATTGAACTAATGTTTCCAGCTAAATGAAGCCACATAATGCTTAGGAGCAGAAAGCAGTCACATTATGATGTTTATTAAAGAAATGTTGAACAAATGCTACGAGGAAATCCTTTTGTGGTGATAGTAAGCTGCATTTCCTGTAGCAAGGAAATGTGAAGCAAATATGGCAGGACTTGTTTCTCTGCAGAATCAGAGTGATGCCCTTGGGTGAAGGGAGCTTGAGTAGTACTATGCCTGGGTGGAGTAGTTCAGAGGCCCATTTTTGGTAAAGCTGCAGATGGCTTGTCCTCTTGATTTCTCCAAATCTGTTTCTCCAGACTTGAAGTAATGGCTTGGGAAGAGCATCACAGAGACAAACTTGTCCCTTTGAATTAGTGGGCAGGAAGGCATACCATCTATGAAGAAGTGGATATGAGTTTGGAGTCTGTAATGAAAGTGGAACCACACTTTTGTTATCTTAGAGGCCTTCAGCTGAAAGAAGAGTCTATGTAAGTTCTGAGAGGGGCTTTTTCCTTTTAGTTTCTTACTTCATGTAGCCTCACAAGAGATAGATACACCAAACAGACAGCAGACCTTGGCAATAACAGATTGCAGACAGGATTAGCAGGGCTTGACTTCACCTGAGAGATCTGGCTCTCCTGTTGGTGGGCTGGATGCACAGGCTCTCTCAAAGCGGACTACTGTGATTGTTACTAAAGGAGGTCACAGAAAGCTTAACCTTTGGCAGACAGAGCAGGATGTTTTAGTCTTTAATCCCTTTATGATCTCATCTAAACCAAGGATGGCAGAATTGTACCGCTCTTCCTCAGCTTTACAGGGTGGTTTGGTTTCGGTTGTTTCACATTCACGGACATAAATGCCTGACAAATTATACCTAGTTCTGTGCTATTTGGGGGCAGCTGAGCATCAGATATATCATGCTGAAGCTCACAGAGCACTTTCTTCTATTCAGGAGATCTAGAGGGAAACCTTCCCTTGGAAGATTTTAGGACTCCGTGATGCATTTTTGATGAACTGATTGCAAGTCCATCAGTGGTACTCAGTCCCAGAAACTGGAAGAGGAGACTTGGCCCTATATAGGGGGTTGCACGGCTGCAGGGTGGGCAGGACAGGCTGCAGGCATTTGCTCTGCACCCCTTCCTGGGGAAAATGAGCAGTTACAGAACTGCGAGGTCTGGAAGGAAAAGGAGGCATGTTTATCTCACAGGACAGGGGGCATTAACCATTCAATCCTCTGATAAAGTACTGTATCAAAAATGTGCCACCAAAGAGCTGTGACCACTGGACTTGCTCTATATTGTGTTAGTAATGCAAGTGCATATAGCAGCACATATAAATTTACCAGGCACACAATTTATTTGCATTTATTCAGCCTTATCCTGCTTCCAATTGGATATTTGCCTCTTCAGACAAAATTTGTTTTAATGTGAACAATCTTCGTGAAATAACTGAGACAAAAAATGGTCCCTTATTTCTGGCACTTTCTATGGAGAACTTGATTAGAGAGATCTGACATAAATAACTCAGCATCTCTGCCCCAGCCACATTGTAAGGTTACCACACAAATGAAATCATAAGTTGGATGCACACTTTTGCCTTCAAGGAACAAATGTCCCCCAGATCCCATCTGCCACCACAGCAAGAGGGGTTTAGGCTTCTGACAATAAATCAGAGCAAAAGCCTTCCGTGGGTGCGTATGCCGGAGGATGGGCTATTTTAAAGAGCAGAGAGCAATTTCAGAAGAGGGGGTCTTTGGGGCTGTGCAGAGGGCAGCTCTCCTATTCCATTCCTGTGGGGTTTCAGCACCCCCCCAAAAGCACCTGCTCTTGCAGGTGCACCCATCACAGCACCCTGCCAGTCCCCCAGCACACACAGTGACTGCTGTCAGCATGTCCACCTACCTCACGTTACTGTCAGATGTACACACCAAGCCCACACTGGAAGACTACTTGAGCTCCGAAGAGACATGAAATCTGTTGTTGCTACCATTTGGGTTTGTTTGGGTTTTATTTTTAAGTAAATTACCTTTAATGACAATGCCTGAGACACAAAGTACCTTGTTTTCATTTTAATTGGCAATTATGGTTGCTAATTAAAGCAATACCAAAATAATTGTGTCATAGCACGAAAGTAATGCACATATTTCTCTGTGCCAGAAAAATAAGATTATGTCCTCCAGTCATAGTTCCAGAAGAGATAATGTTTTACTGATACTTTTACAGGGCTTAATTCAATGTGTGTAGGAGAGAGAAGAATTGTGTAGCTTTTGATTTATGGTGCACAATTGATTTGTGGACACAATGTCACACAAAGGTGCAGAGAAAGATCACCGCAGTACCTATTCTTAGAATCATAGAAACAACTAAGTTGGAAAAGGCCTTTAAGATCATCAAGTCCAAACATTAGCCCAGGACTGCCAAGACTACCACTAACAAGTAAGGGCTTCATCTACATGGTTTTTGAACACTTCCAGGGATGGTGATTCCACCAACAAAATTAGCCAAAGAATCATCTTTAAGTGATCTCACATTCTTCAGTTTCTTTTGTTTTTTTCAAATCTTCTTTGTATGCTAAAATATAATCTGTAATTCTGTTGGTATGGATTTTCTTCGCCTAGAGCCTTCATATAGACACATCTTTGACCATTTGCTCAGGGAAGCACTCATCAGACAAGACTGATTACCTGCAACCAACTAAATAAGGTTTTCCTTTAGAATAAAAGCACATCCTCCACAAAAGCTAATTCATGACTCTTTGAATATATAGTCTAGCAATACACAAGAGTTGGAAGTGGCACAAAAGATCCTCAAAAACACTTTTAATTGATTAATTCAGCAGGGTAGCACTGTGGAAATGATTGATCTTAGTCTACCAGACCTCCCTCTGACCTTTTCAGAGACTCTGTTGATCAGTAGTTGAATGGACCAATTTGAATACAAATGGTAATACGACAATAGCACCCAAATTCTTTAAAGCAAAGTTTTCCCATCATTTTCATGTAGCAAATAGACTGCAGCAAAGATGCCTACTCTGGTTTCTTGCTGGGCTGTCTGATTAGCACTATAACCCACCTGTGTATTGTACAGAAACAGCATTTTTGTACAATCCCCATTTAGGTCCCTCCTGCTAGGGCCATGGCAGCACATCTCTCACTATTCAGCATCTCTGCCTTCTTGGGCTGCAATAATTTATTTTTTCTTCCCATTACAGGTGCAAAAGAATCACCACAAAAGTATGTGCCTGAGTCCAGCTCCCAGATTAGTCCCAGTTAGCAGTGAGACACGCTCACGAAATTGTACACAAGACAATCAGAAATAGAATCATAGAATGGTTTGGGTTGGAAAGGATCTTAAAAACACCTAGTTCCAACCCATTTGTCATGAAATGGCTTAACCAAGCTTACCACTACAAGCAGAGAGTTAATTATCAGTAACTAGATCACTCAAGGGCTGTGGGCTTACCTCATGTGGTTAAAAAGGAGTGGGTTTCTAATATAATGCCAATTTTCATTACAGAGATAGCAGAGATAATATAATACCAATTTTCGTTACAGAGATTTCATTACAAAGATAGAGTGGGTTTCTAATATAATGCCAATACTCATTACAGAGATAGCAGCAGCTATTACTCATCTCAGCATCTAAAAGATGTGGCAGTTTCTCCATTCTTGCTGAAAAACTTGCTGAAATACTTTGGTGTTTCTAATGAGCATCTGGGTGTATTAAAAAGACCCCACATGCATGTGTAGGTAAAATATTGATTACTTAAGTTTTAAGCCATACTGGATTTATCCAGCACTCTTGCACTAGGAAAGCAAAGGAAATAGAAGCAATTACAGGCAAACTGAATTGCTCTGTTTACATTCTTTGTAGAAGGCTTTTTTCCAGATTCAAAGGGATTTGACATTTTTGGGTTAGACTTTAGGAACTCAGTGCAGGATCCTAGCTTTGTACTGCTGCTCCAAACAAGAAACGATTCAATTATGCAGCAGCCCACCCGTCACTAAAACTAAACCTTCTCAGATCCTGAACTCCCTTCAGCACAAGTTTTAAATAGAAAGGATTAAGTAGGGTAAAGCTGGTTGTGGGAGCTATTTTATCTTCCATATTTTTCATCAGATGATTCCTCTGACCTGTCTGGGCTCTCAGGTCCCTGGCTGTGTTTTCTCCTGCTGGGAGATGCTGATTTTCTCGCACCATGTGGATGATCAGGAGTGGGAAATGGAGATACTTCTGCATTGCAGAGCTCTCCTCCATAACTGTGGGTCTAGCCACTACTGTGCTAAGATTTAGTGAATCAACAGACATTGTTTTTAGTATAAGGTTCAAGTTTTATTTCAGATTTTATATTAAGTAAAAGGGCCTAGTTTTACTGAAGTGTGGTTGTTCGAAAGGACTGTAAGGCTGTTCATCTTATGAAAAATATATAATGGTTACCCCTGCTAAGCAGTTTTACAAACTTGGCGACAAGCTTATTGCTATTATTTTACCGCACACAGGTTCCTTAATACTTTGAACATGTTCATCTTTTTTCAGTTTTGTCTTAGTGGTCTAAAGTCTGGATGTTAAAAACAAGATTGAAAATTTGACCTTAATTTCTTAGCTGTTTTTAAATATGCTAGTTTGCATCCAGAGAATTTACCCCAGCAACCTGACTTCTGCATCAGAGTAAGCAGTGTAACATTTTTGAAAGTGGAGAGTTTTGTTTGTCATAAACATTAAAGCATCTTTTGCTGAGTATGTTGGAGAATAACCAATATGAAAATTAGAAGTGAAGAGCTCACTTCAAAAAAATGGCAATTCTAAGTAGAAGGGTTTTTTCAATTTTAGTAGCACAATGGTAATATTTCACTGGAGGTCTGTATTCCTCCCAGAATTTGTGTGATGCATACTGATATTCCCTAGAGCTGTCCATCACTTACAAAGTATCTGCATTCCATTATTTAATACAGATGCTTTACGAAGACTTCTGTAATTCAGTTTTTCCTCAAGAGAAACACCCATCACTTGCAGAGCTACTAGAGCTGAGCCGTGGGAGACTACAGCCCACACTGGCTTTTGAAGGTGACTTGCAAAGAGGACTTCAAGATGTGGTGACTGATGGAAAGCTGCCACCAGCACTTGGAAGCTTTGACAAAAGCAACTGCTGCCTATGGCACAGGATCGTAATCTGCAAGGGATTAAAAACCATGTCATCATAAACATCACGCTATAGTGTCACCTCAATGACATATTCATCCTGCTTGCGTTTAAGTCTTAATCTGACAACACCTAAGTTTGGTTCTTTCTCAACTTTTAAAATGAAAGTTACATGCTTTTATCTGGACTTCTCAAACCAGATGCTCAGTGTGGTGACCACTCCATGCCTGGTGACTGCAGTAATGCTTTTAAGGCTATTACGTGTCCTTTGCATTTTTTTAGCCCTGATGTCCTCCACTCAGGCATAATCTGTTGTTTCTTTTCATCACTTTCTCTTTGCCTTCCAGCTCAGTTTTCCAACACGTCACTCTTCACTCAGATCGACAGGATTAACAGAGCTAAAAAGCTTAAGTAAAGCAGCCACTGAATTCGGCACAGGTTCACTAGTGCCTATGCTGTAGATACTGTAACCACTCTATTTAAATGATCAGCTTTGGACCAGCTGATAATTTTTTACAGCTGACTGCTAAATCCTTACCTATTTTGAAAGAAAAAAATAGGGTTGAAACCCTCTTTAGAAGATTACTACAAGTGGGATTTATCTTGACTAATTTTATCCATCCAGAAATTTTGGGACTACCTTAAGCCTGTACTGTTCTCAGGGAGGAGAAGGGAGAAACTGAGGATAGCCAGCAGAGTAATTCAGCAAGTCAGTGATACAGCAATACAAAACATCTATATTACTCCATTTCCTTTGTCTTCAGAGGAGGAGCTGAGCATGTTAAGCTCCAAAACAGAGGCTGTGCTGCACTCTCTGCTTGTGAGAAGATGCCGAGGGGCAGAGCCCATCTCCTCTGCGTAGTGCAAGGCTCATGCATCTCCTCAAAGTGGGATTTATGCAACATTGTCCCTAGGCCCAGGGATTTAATTCCTTTGGATTTTATGTAAGCAGTTACCAAAGCTATTTAGCACAAGGCATTAGGTAATGTAGCTTGCTCTGAAGATGTAGGGCTTGTGGGGTTTCCAAATGTTCAGCAGAACAGTGAAGTCCTCACTGTATGAACATAACAACTTTAATGCAAAAAAAAAGGGAAACGTTTGGCTGTTGGACAGAGTTATTTTCTTGCACTGCCCCATGTATTCAGCAAGTGTCGTTTCATGCCCAGCTGAACCTTCTAAGTCCTACAGGTGTTGGGAGAAGTTTAGTGGCTCAACTCTTTCCTTTCATGCAGCAGTTGTCTCCTAAGGCCAAGGCATCTTTGCCAAGACTTCACAGGATGTCTGTCAGCTCGTGTTGTATGAAAGTGAGGAACAGTAGTGCTGTCCCTGCCATTCCAACAAAAGCTATTGCATCAGCACAATACTTGGTAACTGATGTTGAGTGTGAGACCACTATCACTCTGCATGAGAGTTAGTCAGATTTGCTGATAACTCAGCTGAGAACTGCTAAAGTTTTGCTGTATCCAGAAGGATGAAATGGAGGAGGGTTTATATGCTAAGTCTATAATTATAAAGCAGAGCATAGCCCTCCAATAGAGGGGGAAAACCAGAAGCAAAATAACTATTGCTACTGGTTTAAGTTATGAAAGTTTTTGTCTTGCATAGGCAATTGCAATTATCACCTGTTTCCTAGAAATTCGTAATATTGGTGAATTATTATATGTTATGTAAATGTACCTACCACCTTTTCACTGCTAACTGCCCTGAGAGGCCTGTGCTGCAGCCTCACCATTAAGCTGTCAGGTTCCCCGGTTGTAATGAGTAATGACAAAGCAGTTCCAACTTCTCCGAAATGCACCTTAAAATGAATGGTTGGGGTGTGATACTAAGAAAACCAAAATGAACCATGCAAATGCTCCTGAGGTGATTTTCAAGGACTTACTGATGTGAAATTCTCAGTATTTTAATTGGTATTCAAAATGTACCTACAAACACATTATGATTTTCCAGTCACTGAAGGATCGAGTCTAAGCATTCCACAGGCACAGCACTAACAAAGGCTCTGTGGGAAGAGGTTTTGCACAGCAATGGGTGAACATTAGTCATACTTGTATATTCTTTCATCACGTCAAAGGTCTGGGAAGACAAAGAGCCATGCCTTAAACAGTTTTGAAATCCATCAATCTGCATCGGTCTTGAATAGACCCCTCTGAGTAGAAAGGCATTTTGCCCACGCAAGTATTCACAGTGCTGCATGAGGAGCCATGCCTCCAGGTACATTACAATATGTTTTCCAAAGAACATTTCCCTGAAGTAAAAGGCAAAATATAGCTCTTGTACCCAATATTGCATACGGTCTGTCTACTCCTCTGCAGGAAAGCAATCTCCTCCTCCATTCCCGAAACAAAAACACCATTTAAAGCTACGTAAGTACCGAGAATGAGCAGGACAAACATCACACTCTTTTTTTAATTGCCAATTGATGGCCAAGACTAGTTTAAAGCCAGGCTCACCTGTTAGATTATAGAATATTTCCACTTACAAATATGAAAAATATTTCCGTACTGTTTTCTTTAACGACAGTGACTTGTATAATTATGTTTTCCTCTATGAACCAATTACGCATACCATGAAATAAGGTAGGTTTTGCTATTGTGTGAGGCTGTGCAGTTCATGTACAAACTGTGGTTTTGACTTTTTTTTTTTTTTTGGATGACATTTTTGTTCCTGGATTCTTACTTTGCTCTGATTTTTGGTGGCAATTGATTTATTTCTTTTTCACTTGGAAACGAATTGAAATGCATAGCAGACATTTTCCTGTCGAAATTGCACAGTCAGTTTGAAGCAGAAATAATAAGGGGCTGTTCACAGCACTACTCTAGTAGGCCTTGCTGGTGAGGAGAAATAGTTCCTAACGATGTATACTTCATGAGATTTGGTCAAAGCTTGCCACTGATTACTTGCTCTAAAGGTTACAGGTTGTGAAAGCTACATTAGCACCAGAAGGATACAGCTTTCTAGGTCCATCCTTGGTGGGTAGATGCTATGGATGGACCGCTAACACTTCGCAATGCTCCAGGATAGGTTGGTGGTGATGACAGGCAGTGGTGCCAAATGCTGGATCCAGATCTGGACCAGCATGGTGCTGCTGGTGGCTGGTGCTCATGGGAAGAGCCTGTGGGTGGGCATGCCTGTGCCTTGCCTCCCAGCCCCCGCTGGGATTATGGCTCTAAACAAGTCACTTCATGTTTCTGATGCAGCTTCCCCACCTCTTCTCTTCGACTGAATGGTTAGAGTGATACAGGAAGGGGTATGGATGGGTCCAGCACAGATGAGCAGCTGCAGAGACCACCCTAGATCTAGAGCCTTGCACCCTCTGAGCACCGGGCTAGCATAGCAAGCCATGGAAAACCATCTGAAACTCTCCTCAGCCACATAGCCAGCAGAATTTTCCAATGCCATCCTCCATGAGGGACACAGAAACCTTTTTCTTCTTGTGAAGTCTTAGGTTTTTTGTGCAAACCCCATCTGCTGAATTTCAGGCAACCGCCTCCCCACAGATCCGTAGGGCTTTAATATGTGTTGGTGGCCAGAAGCCAAGTACATTTTGGGGAGTAGCAGAGAACAGCTGTTTTTCAGACTCTTCCCAGCACAGTTTTAAGACTTGCTCCATGAAGTTATTACTAACATGACTCGAAATCTGCTTCCAACCCTGGAGTGAGCAGGACTTTTTAGCCTACTTTCCTACAGAAACATACATGTGATGACACTCTGACCATCAGTATTTTTTAACCCACTGGCCAGCTTCAAGCAAATCTAGCAGTCAAGCAGCAGTCTTGCAGACCCCAAGTTCCTACAAGGTTCACGAACCATAAGTGGCTGGGCCAAGGGCTGTGAAAGTAAAAGCAGTTTAAACTGTGTGAGATCACAGAGATGCCAGGGAGAGGGAGATGCTGTGAATGCCCACTTCAGAAGAGCTTTGAATCATTCTGTATCTGCATGGACCCAGGAGCATCCAGCAGGAAAGCAGGTTTCCTTAGTTCCAGTATCATTTTTACAGTAGTACCTCTGTCCAGTGTCTCCCACAGTATTGGAAGCAGTCATCACCGTGAGGTGAAAACAAAGAGTCAGTTTTGTGAATGTCAAAAGCCTCTCAGAGGGATTGTCTGGCACAAGCTGCAGTTGCTTTCCCTGGGCTGGAGGGACAGCCGCATCCAGTGAGGGAAGTGTTGCTCTCCATTTGAAAATGTGCCTTTGTTCAAGGCAGCGTTTTTGCCATGAGCCCACGTGCCTGCAGAGAGCTTCCTTCAGGGACCCAGCTGTAAAACAGGGCCATAAGGGCAGGCACAGAAGGTCTGCGGAGTCCTCCGGCTGTTTCTTTGAATGACTGCTTTAATAAGAAGGTACAGTGACAGCCTGTGCTCACAGGGACCTCAGAAACCAGCCAGCAGTAGCTTCCTTACCAGATTATTATACTCATTTCATTCTAAACTGTAGATTTCTAAACAGAAGAGTAGCACATCTGCTGTTTTACTGCAGTTTTGCTGCAATGCCTTAGCAGAAGGCAGCCAGGGAGGACAAGCTGAGCCTGGACATGAGCATCTTGCAAGGAGCAGGACTTCATGACTGGCCTCAGTACAGATCACAGGAAGCTGTGCTCCTTCACTGATGCCGACTAAAGCAATCTAATTAAAGGCACCAGAAGTTATTTCTAGTAACAAATCCAACAAATACCCTTCTAAATTATTAGCATTTTTCAGACTTATTAAGAAATAAAAATAAAAACATCTTTCTCTCTCTTTTTCTTTCTGTTCAGTCCTGCAATGTTTCCCTAAGCCAAATGCCAGATAAAAAGAGGAGCTCTGAGAGCTGTACAAAGATAGCACCATTGTCAACCAAAGAAACCTCCTTCAATTATTCAGAGTATCTGCTGTTCTCGAATTTCCCATTCTTATGGCTTGAGCTAAGTGGTGCTGCATGCATTTGGCAGTAGTTCTTATTAACTCAGGGGACAGTCCAAGGAAGGAGCATATGTATTCATAGGATAATTAATGCTTAAAGTGAATGTTGTGGGAAGAATTTTCCATATACATTCACAAACTATCTGCCAAATACGTATTTGTGAAGAGCAGGGAGCTTCAAATGGAAAAAGTAAATGTAACCCAAAGTAGACAGGAAACAAAACTGCTTCTTTTTTAATAGTTCATTGACAACCAGAAAATCGATCATAAAGCTGTGGCACAACAAAATAATCGCAAAGCTGCAAGCATTGAAAACCAATGAGCAGCTGGGCACAGTCAACCAACAACTAGGAAAATCAGTCTTTCTGACATCTACCAGTAGTATTTTGAATCTGAAAGGCAAACTGGAGTTGAATTTGTGACAAAACTATATTTAAGAAGGTAACTGTGAGAGCTTCATGTCTATGCCGCAGCACCAGACTCACAAAAATTCAAACAGACCTTGGTGTCTCCATGGATAAACCAGAATAGTGAAATGACCTGAGCTTGAGGCAGAGGTGTTGACAGAGAGCATGCTCCTTTTATCATATTTATCCTTTTGCAATGCACTCTGAATAGCATTCTCATTCCAAGATCCCTTTTACAATATATCAGCTGCTTGATAGTAGAGACATGCTTCAGTTTGTCAGCCAGCCCAGCCCATCCTCCCGAGCCACTGCACTGAACCTCCTCAGGAGTGATTAGACGCTACAGTTGTCTGAACCAAAGAAATCCCCTCTGTTTCCTCAGTTTGTCATAGATGCATTACCCTTGCTGGGTCTCTGCAGAACCACCGGCAGCGTTTCTCTCCAAGGTGCCAGCTGAAAGGCAGACTGAAAAAACAGCTAGAAGTGGCTGGGTTTCCACACAGCAGCACCCGCTGTAGTATATAAGGTCTGTCAGGGAAGGCAAGCAAACTACCTCCAGTTAAACCATGGTGAAATGGTGAATAACATATTGCAGCAACTTGCAGCAAGGCTATGCATTAGGTCAGTGATGTACATGGTTTCTACCAGCTAAAGAAGCAGGAAGGCTCAGGACATGGTCTGCACTGTGACATTTCACAAGCCACTGATCTGGTTATGTTCCTTCCAATCAAACTACTTTCGAATAGTTCAGCTGGTCAAAGAAAGAGGGGCAAGTACCATCCTGCATTTTTCCATACTCCTCTTCCAACACACAAACCACCCCCTCTTAAAACACTCTTAGAAGTGTGCAGATTGCTTAGCCATGTTAGCAAGGGACCCTGATTTCAAACCAGCCTTTCCCATACATGTCCCACCATCCACAGGTCTTTGCAGCTCCCATCAGCTCCCACCTCAGGGCTGTAGAGGACAGACAGCCATGGCTGTGTCCCTGCCCTTCCGCCATGCCCTCAAGCAGCGAAGAGCCCTGGGTGGGCCATGGGGGACCCGCTGCGTGCTGGCGCGTTGTGGGATTGGTGCAAGCCACAGAGGGCAAGGGCACAGGAGTGGAAAAGGGGGACGGTGTCGCGAGGGATGAGACGCCACACTTACTGCAGAACCGCCGCCGGGGCCCACATCGCCACAGCCGCGTCCGCACCCAGTGCAGGCACGAGGACAGGTCCATGGCCCGAGGGGCTGCCCGTCCCCGGGGCCACCAGGGACGGCCTGCTCTCCGCCAGACAAGCCTGCGGCAGCCCCGGGCCAAGCCGCGGGCCGCCGGGAGGATGCGGCGGGCAGCTGCCGAGGCCCTGCCGTCCCGCTGTCGCCATGCCATGTTTTATGCATGAGGGAGACGGCGCGTAATTTCATCCTGATTCTCTGCGCCTGGAGTGTACGTGAGCTCCTGCGACGTGGGGAAGCCATGGCATCCATCCCTGGGGAGAGCAGCTCAGGGGGACACGGGAGAGTGCAGTGCTCTTGGGGTGGGGGAAAGTGCCTGTCGGGGAAACGGGCGTTTGTCATCCTCTGTGGTACTGTCTGAAGTTCATCCATCTTCAGGTCTACCGGTGCTGAGCATGGTGTGGGCCCCAGAGTGAGAAGGATGCAAGGATATCGGGATGCACTGCAGAAACCCATGTGCCCTCCGGTCACAGAACCACAGTCTATGAAACCTCAGCCCCGCTGCTGCAGTGTGCGGAAAACAGGGTGCTGAGAGTGTTTGAGCACAATAAAGCTTTAGCATGTCCATGTCAGTGCTGCACTGGTAGGGGTGGTCATATGTCTCTCTCACATTCTAAACTCACTTTTGATGTTACAGCAATCCCCAGAGTGCCGCTCATAACCCTGTCACTGATGTCCAGTGCACTTGTTTTGTAATGTGACAAAATGGTCTCTCCACCAATGAGTTGACAGTTTAGGCCCCTGATCCCATACCTACAAGCTTTGCCTCAGCAAACAGATTTATGGGTTTTTACTTTAAATGTTCCTTAGATCACAAGAAAAAGGTTACTCTCCACACACACTCCCCCAAAACACCCTTTATCAGGTGAGAGCAAAGCTAAGAAACGAGTCTGGAGTACATGAACCATTATAGGCAATGTCCTCTTTGGCAGGGCCCCTGAATCATAGACTCATAGAACAGTTTGGGTTGGAAGGGAACATTAGAGATCACCTAGTTCCAGCCCCTTGCCATGGGCCTTTCCCTACAGCAGGTCCTGCTGTGAGACCACTGAAGGCTGGATGGGAGGGCAGCGTGCCCTGCCACATGCACCAATGTAACCGGAGAGCAGTGGCTGGCAGCGTTTCAGGTTTCCTTGCTGTCTGAATCTCATAGTAGGGTCATCCAAAGGGCCATCATCATGGACATTTGTGTCTGATGTAGGCAGGTAAATCTTGCGTTCTCATCCGTAGTGATGGATAAAACCCAGCAGATTCATTTGAGCTTCATTTTAAGGTTCATTGGATTCGTCCTCGTCTGGAATAAAAATAGTAGTTTGAATGCCTACTGGAAATACGAAAAACTCGGTGATATTTACCCTGAAGTTTGTGTTAAAGCTTATGCGTAGATCACTGACACTGGGAATTCACAGCGGATTCAGTATGACAACCCAAACAGCCTGGAAATTTAAAACCAAAACTGCAAATCACTGTCAAGGGAAGAAATTAAATCCCATAGAACCCCATTATATTTTGTCAGAAAACAGTCGTGTCAGATTATTTGGATCTGATCAGGAATGAAAGTAACGGTTGTGCAGAAACACTCTGAAAAACATGAAGGATTTGCTTTGAGCCTTGAGTCATTGCGCAATAACTTCATTTTGAGGCTCATCAGGGTGAATTAGCCACATACTGTGGTGGACAACACTGCTGGCATCGCAGGGAGATGACTCAGGTTATTCTCTGCACCAACATGCTTATGTTTTTTCAATGGGCACCATCACCTCCTTCTGTTCCTACCAAGAAGCACTCATTATGTGATGCTTTGAGTCTGCTGAAACCATTGCTGTACCAGACTAGAAGGAATTCCTTGGTCGCCATGTCCGGTCTCCAGCTGCCTTGGCAATCCCAGCTTATTTCCCGTATTTGATAAATTATATCTCAGAATTAATCTGCCTGCCTTATTTTACATGTGAAATAAGGAAATACAAGTTGAGGGGACTTTAAGTGGTGAAGAGCCACTTTTTGATTAGAATTCAGCACAGCAGTGATCTCAGTGTCATCAGTTACTTGCAATGACTTTGATGCACATAAAGTAATAAATGAGATATAACAGCAGGTATGTGTGGGCTGGAAATAGAAATTAGATCTGAAAGAGAAAGGTATGATGGCTTTGGTGTAATTTATGCTTAAAGACTGCTTATAATTGTCTTTTTAGAATTGTACAGACAAATAAATAAGAGCAATGTAAGAGACTGGCTATGTAACATTCAATGTGGCTTGTTTAAGGAAAATACATTATGGTGACAAGTATATTTGTGCTGATGATAGCTTGTTTTCTTCAGTATTTGATGTTTGTTTTCCTCAGTTTTTGGTTTGGGTTTTTTTTTTTTTTAACACAAATACACCTAAGCTTAGAATAAGGTATATATATAGATATATTTTTACTTCAGAGGAGGCAGAAGACATCATTTTTACAGCTGATTCTTTCTATTTCAGTATGATATTCTTTATAACATTCTGGGTGATTTGCATGCAGTCATCTCTCACCAAAGTGCAAAGGAGACATTCAGAAGAGCTTCATTATGCACGTCATTTTCAACACCAACCGCCCTCCAATTTTCCTCCAACTCATTTTCTGTAAATGAATGATGACATGTCAGAGTCACAAGGCAGGGCACCCAGTACTTGTGTCTCTGCATTTTACTTTAACATCTTGGTGGAGTGGAAGAGACATGCATTTGCACAGTAGAAAAAGGAACCACTGATGCAGTTCACACTCAGTTATGTTGCTCCTGTAACTCCAGTCAGCAAGAAAAACCTTGGCAACAGCCAGCAAAGGCAACAGCCTTCAGTCATTGTAGGGTTTCCAAGGTTAAATATAACCCCTCAATCTGATGCCTGTCACTGACGCCCCAGTGCAATGTGGGTTTCTAATGGTTGCTACTATTCCTCAAGAAAGACAGACCTCTTGCAGATCATGATGGCTACAAATTGGTGCCTCGAGCCCTGACATGTGGTCCTACTAGTTTTTTACCTAACTGATTGATAAACAAACACAGTTAATGCACCTTTTCCATCAGCAGAGGGATCTGCTGTGGGGCCGTGTTCCCCCAATTCTCTTAAACTCTTTGAGACACTCTGATTGTAGTATCAGCTACAGTTTTTTGAGTTAGCAAACCACAAGCCTGCTAAATGTCAGAGCATTATATCTCAGCATGTCAGATGTCTATTTTGATGTATAGTGGAATTCAATCTTATTTAATGCTTGAAAGCGGTTGATAAAATGCGGTGTTAGTGGATGTCAGGATACAGTGCACTCAGCGATGGAGTAACTAAGAACTTCCACGTAAGCCATTCACTCTGTGTGCTTCGGTGCAATGATTCAGTCAGTTAAATCACTGGGTAACAGGGTTCATAAATACTGTGTGTGTGTGTGTGTGTAAACCAAGTCAGTATTGATGGCTCAGGATACAACCCCGGTAGCTCAGCTCTCAAGGTGCAGTGCAGTCCTGTGCTGTTCTTGTGCCACCTACTGACCAGTTCCTCCTAACTTTCAATTCATCATTCCCCTAAACAGAAAATTGTCCAGTTTATTTTTAAATGCAAATATTTGATCTTGGATTTTGCCCAAGAAATTAATAGCTAGTCAATACAGTCAGTCTTCATGCCTTCATATTAAGCTCTAATTTAGAGCTGAGCCACCCTATCCTGCACTAGTTGGCTCATTACAAGAAGGTTGGGATGGGATGGCCTGTGTTACCCAGCATGTCAGATCTGATGTTACTTTCTGTCTTTAAATATGTAATTTCCTGCTAAAATAATTATAGTTGCTCAGATGTTCAAAAGCAAAAGCTACCTGGAGTTTGCTCTCTGTCTATAGGTGCTTTCCGCGTCGTGGCTGAGCTATGGTGAGGGATATTGAAACACAGGCTGCAGGCCCTTACCCACCAGGTGTACTAATGAAGAAGTGCTTTACTTTTGGCTTTCCAAATCCCTGAAATCAGGAGCAATCAACTTCTTTATCAAAAGTCAAATCAGTACTAATGGATATGTGTCCCCAATCAAGGACATTCCTGAAGTGCTTAAAAGTGGAAAACGTACCTTATTTTAGCTGTAAAGCTACCTGTTTCCATCTGTCTTGGGTAGATGAATGCCAGATTGGTCTAACACTGTGAATTGCTCTGCCAGCTGGTGAAACAGTGGCTTTAAACCTATAAAGAGTGGCATATTGATGTGACAAGCCTGGGATTGGGGATCTTAAATGACTGTGGCATCAACAGATTATTTCCCCACAATACCAGCACCAAGTGTATTGTGCAGGCTGCTATCAGAGCAGGTACCACTTAGAGAGCTTCTTGTAGGGACAAGGGTGATCAGAATGGCACTCTTTTCTACATGTGATCTTAGATGAATGTGTTGCTCTGAGGCCAAAGCAGCCTTGGCCAGGGTGTGACACTGGAGAAGTTGCTTCCAGCTGCAGTTCCTACCTCCCCCTCATGCTCTCCTCCAGCTGCACATTTCAGTGGGGCCATGACCTCGCTCTGTGTTTTAAAAAATATGTGGAAAATAAGCTTTCAACTATTTTTGTTGTTAAATGGGCTGCCTCTTGCAACTCTTTATTCAGTGGAAAGGTAAAATCGGGAAGATGGGGTGACAGGCTTCTTCATTTAAAACATGGTGAAAATGTCATATATTCTTTAAAAAGGACGACAAAGGGACTATGCATACATTTTGTGTTTGGGGACCCAATATTTTAATTATTTAAACTTCATTATGTGATCTTAATTAATTTTTTAACTTGCATTTTACTTGCTGGTCTGTGGACAATTTCTCCTAAAATTAATTAGATTAATCATTCCAGAAATCTCACCTGGATGAGCATGCATTTACTAAATACACGATTGTAAAAATACTAAATATTTTTAGAAAAATAGATTGTCAGAGATTGGCAAGCATTTGGATTATGTTACCAATAAACTTGTCATGCCACTGTACAGGCAGAAGGGGGTTTTAGGTAACTATGTTAGCATTCTTGTTCTACGGTCAACTACACTACAGGACCTGCCACAAAGCCTCAAGCATTTAGAAATAACAAAGTGCTTCCCACTCATATACGTAGATTTGAGTCAGAAACACTGCAGGAAACTCACCTCTGACAAAAAAGCTTTCAAAATAGAGTGCTGGCCATGAATAACAGCAGGAGAGATAGCAGACATACCTCTTAAAATATTTATCTTAGCATTTTCTAATCAAACATTGAAAATACAGCTGCACCACTTATGGGTCAATAAATACATATTGTACTCAAGGCACAATTCTGTTGTTTCCTTAATCTTTTCCTGAACTTCCTTGTTTTCACTTGCAGACAGCTACCATGTACAGGAAAGCCAGCTCATTAAGCCAGGCTTCTAGGCTATTCAGGCTTCCACAGGCGTGAGAGCTAAACCAACTGCTAAACCATTTCAGATGGAAAAACTCAGGGTGGAAAGGATTGTGTCTCTGTAAAGGAGGATGCCTTAAATGGGAGCTGCTGTGAAAGTGGAGCTCATATGGAAGCTCTCAGCATAACTTAACTGTAGTCTTCCTCCTTGAAAAGGTGCACCCATGCAAAACATGAAAAAGTACACAGAAGATCTGTGACTGCTCATAATCTTTGTAGCACTTTATTACAATGATGCTGTACTTACATTTTCATTAGATAACTAGGTTTCACCCTAAAGGCCTCTTAATCAAGAATGAGTATGCTTTGTAAGTGGTATCCATTCCTAAACTTACTGAGCTGCCTTCTGTCTTTTCCTTTGAAGCCTGTCCCTTACTAACTCATTTAAAGTACCATTTCTGATAGCCCTCTGTCGTGGTTTAAGCCCAGGCTGTAAATCAGAACCACGCAGTCTACTTCCCCCCCCACCTTTCTTCCCTCTGCTCCTGGAGGGACGGGGAGGAGAATCGAAAGAATGCAACTCCCACGGGTTGAGATAAGAACAGTTTAATAACTAAGGTATAACACAAATCACTACTGCTACCATTAATAGTAATAATGATAAAGGAAATAACAAGGAAAAGAATACAACCGCTCACCAACCGGTACCTTGCCCCCACCCCGCAGCGATCCAGCCCTTCCGGGCACTCTCAGTTCTACATCCTGGGCATGACGTGCTGTGGTATGGAATACCTCTTTGGCCAGTTTGGGTCAGGTGTCCTGTCCCTGCTTCCTCCCGGCTTCTCCTCCTCCCTGGCAGAGCATGAGACTCACAAAGTCCTTGGTCAGTCTAAACATCGGTGTTATCAGCTCCATTCCCAGGCCGAAAGTCAAAACCACAGCGCTGCAACAGCTACTAAGAAGAAGAAAAAATGACTGCTGCTGCTGAACCCAGGACACCCTCTTAATCATCTCTTCTATTAATTTAATCTCATATTTCCTGGGCTTAGCTTTACTTGGTATTCTCCGGAATATTTCTTCTCTTCTTGCTCTGTTTTAATACATGTTGATTGTTAACACATTGATATTTTCCATAGCCCTGACTATATTTTTGTTATTCTGCATCTTTCTGTTTGAATTCTTTTTGACAAATGTGAGTCCAGTACCAAACACGGTACTCCAAGAGCTTCACAATATGGGCCAGAACTCTATGTCCTTCTTTTGTATAGTTATGCTTTTGCAAGCACCGTGGTGTATACTCTCATATCACAAAGGAAGCTCACACCCACCCTGTTGGTATTTTATTTTCAGTCTTCACAATTGACTTCCCGTAAGTAAATTTATTTCTTAGGATGTCACATTTATATGAAAGTGATTATTACTATGCTTCAATAATTTTAAATAATATCCCAAAAATAAGGGATGGTAGGATGTCCCATATAATTATAACATACCTGGTTGCCTTAAACCAGAAAGACATAGCACTTAGACTACTAATAAGATTTCTAAAGGTAAGTTATCCTATACCTCCCACTACCCCTTAAGAAAAATAATCTCTTTTAAGGATCCCATCAGAAGGTGCAGCTCACGTCTTGGAATGGATGTGAACAAAGCATCCACAGCTATTTCAGCTAATATTATATGGACTCCCTGCGTAGTCACGATTTCTGACTTTGTAAAGCTAAAAAAGATACCAATAGCATGACTCAAAACCAAAGAAATGTGTAAACCTGTATTCTAAAGTATTGTGCTTTCAAACTGAGGTTGCACAAGAGATCTGGTAGGAGAGAAATAGGTTCAAATTACTCTATAGTCTGACACAAAATTTCCCTTCCTCTTGCTCATGACTCAGATGCTTTTATTCACTGACTGCCTCAGAAAAGCATGCTTGACGAAACAGTTCTGGGCATTGTTTCTCCCTACCTCCAAAACAAATGACTGTATGAAAGTAATCTTTTAGGCTTATTGCAGGGACTATTCCAGAGAATCAAAGACTTTAACTCGGTGCACTGCTGTGAAGGCACGTCAGTGGTCATCCAGAAAATACAAAAAATTAAGTCTGCAAAGTCATGTTTCAAACCTAGTTTGCCTCAATCTCATAGGCACATTCATCTTCCCCTGAATTAATTCTGAAATTTCCAGGCTTCAGAAGCTGAAACTTGAAAATTACACCCCAGATATTTGTTATAAAATTGCAAAAGGGGGCATTATGTGTCTCCAGTAGAGTGGTATATCACGACATAAATTGGCTGCGAGTTATGCCTGAGCTTCTCTTCAAAGCAAAGACTGATCATGGTTTTATTGAAAGCTTTCTGATCTGTGGCTTGGTTTGACATGTTACCCAGCTTGCTGGGATAACCCTAGTTCAGAGAATGATAGAAAAACTGAGATTGGAAGGGGCTTCTGGAGGTCACCTGGTCCAACTCCATGCTCGAGTCAGGGTTAACTTCAGAATCAAATGAGATTTCCCAGGGTCCTCTCCAGCTGCACTTTGAAAGGTTTCCAAGGATTAAGCTAAGAAAATAGTGCTAATGTCCTCTGCCTACATAGTATAAAGACAGGGCCTCAGATTTTCAATCCTGAAAATTAACAATTCCTGGCTCCTGTCCTAGACCCATATTCTGAAATGCTAGGGCTCCTCTTCCTTCATGTTTGGCCATAACCAAAATTGTACCCAAACCCCACGACAGTATAATTTCCCTGGGCTCGTCATCAAGAGGTGTCTCATCCTTTGTCCTCCTTTTAGAGCATAACTACATGTGACACCTCTCCTATGGGGCACGGTAACACAGCCTTGAGTACCTCCTGCTGTTGCGAGCTAGTTTAGTGCTGAATCAATCCATCTGACACCCTCTGGATAGATCGATAGAGATACAATTGTGCATGCAAGCACCACAACTTTACATTGACATGAGATTCAGTGTATGTGAAAGCATGACCCATCTCACACGGCGCTGGAAACATCCAGTTCATTGCAGCTGAATAGTCTAGTGCTGGGATCAGCCTTTATCAGAGGCTCCAAATGTTAAACAGCTTCTGAGCAGAGTTAACTCCAGCCAGGAGAACTGGTTTGGTTGACGTGTTGAGGTGTTTGGAGAAAGAGCTGTCATCACCTAGCAGAGTAAAAATAGAGGTAATGCACACAAGACCTGCAAATAGAGTTGTTACTGCTACCAACCTGAAACACAGTTGGTGTATCTTGAGAGGACACATGCTATCCAGGAGGGCGCCTGCACAAGCTAAATGTTCAGATGAAGCAAATTCTCCCAAACTGGGAAGTCCAGAAGAGGCATTGCCCTTCTCTTAAGAAAGAGGTTTGGATGAGTCTTTCAGCTCTTAAATTCATAAAGGTTCACACACAAGTCATCGTATAGTGCTTATAGCAACAGAGCTGGGAAATCGGTATCATTCTGACGTATTTTTTTGTACAGTATCTTTGACATTGTCACTGTGGGTAAATGATCGTTTGCATCATTATAATGGTTACCCATGAAGAAGTCAGGGATTCTTTTTCCTGGGCATCTTTAACAGATGACTGTTGTTCTTTGGGAGAAGTTGTGCACTCCATACAAGTAAAACAGACTGACCTGGAGTCAGGTAACACTTTCACTGCCAGTCTCTGAACTAGCCGAATGAACTTCCCAAGAACAGGAAGATGCTTTGCATTTTCTTCCTCATTATGCCTTTTTCATGGGAAAATCTTTCAGTTAAAATCTGAAGAAGTCAAACATCCCCTCTCTGGCATCACTGCTCAAAATTCACCTTTGCCATGCTGATATACAAATAATTCTCATCTGATATGACCTAAATGGTCGAATTCGAGATCATCAGGACAGTGAGAAGAGCATGCAGCAAGCTCACTGCCCTGGACTTCAAGAGAGCAGATTTTGGCCTCTTCAGGAACCTGCTTAGTAAGGTTCCATGGGATACAGCCCTAGAGGGCAGGGGGGCCCAAGACTCTTGGTTGTTATTCAAGGATCACCTGCTCCAAGCTCAGGAGTGTTGCATCCCAACTAGAAGGAAGTGCAGCAGGAGGGCCAGGAGACCTCCTTGGATGGATAAGGAGCTGCTGAGGAAAATTCAAAGGAAAAAAGAGGCTTCTAAAAGGTGGAAGTAAGGACAGGCAACCTGGGAAGAATACAGGGATGTTGTCCGGGAAGCTAGGGACCAGGTGAGGAAAGCTAAGGCCCAGTTAGAATTGAACTTGGCTAGGGATGTTAAGGATAACAGGAAGGGATTCTGTATGTACATAGCGAATAAAAGACAGATTAGGGACAATGTAGGCCCCCTCCAGAAGCTTTCAGGAGAACTGGCTACCCAGGATTTGGAGAAGGCTGAGGTTCTTAATGACTTCTTTGCCTCAGTCTTCACTGGCAAAGTCTCTGACCTCAACACCCAAGTCTTGGAAGGTGGATGCAGGGACTGTGAGAATGAAGACCCTAGGCCCACTGTAGGAGAGGATCTGGTTCGAGACCATCTTAAAAACCTAAACGTACACAAGTCCATGGGACCTGATGAAATCCATCCGCGGGTCCTGAAGGAGCTGGTGAATGAAGTTGCTAAGCCACTGGCCATAATATTTGAAAAATCATGGCAGTCAGGTGAAGTTCCCGATGACTGGAAAAAGGGAAATATAACCCCCATTTTCAAGAAGGGGAAAATGGATGACCCGGGGAATTACAGACCAGTCAGTCTCACCTCTGTGCCTGGCAAAATCATGGAGCACATTCTCCTGGAAGGCATGCTAAGGCACATGAAAAACAAGGAGGTGGTTGGTGACAGCCAGCATGGCTTCACTAAGGGGAAATCCTGCCTGACCAATTTGGTGGCCTTCTATGATGGGGCTACGGAACTGATGGACAGGGGCAGAGCAGTTGACGTCATCTACCTGGACTTGTGCAAAGTGTTTGACACTGTCCCACACGACATCCTTGTCTCTAAATTGGAGAGACATCAATTTGATGGATGGACCACTCGGTGGATAAAGAACTGGCTGGATGGCCGCACGCAAAGAGTTGTGGTCAATGGCTCAATGTCCGGCTGGAGACCAGTAACGAGTGGTGTCCCTCAGGGATTGGTGTTGGGACCGGTCTTGTTCAACATCTTTGTCGGTGACACGGACAGTGGGATTGAGTGCGCCCTCAGCAAGTTTGCCGATGACACCAAGCTGTGTGGTTCGGTTGATACGCCGGAGGGAAGGGATGCCATCCAGAGGGACCTCGACACACTTGTGAGGTGGGCTGATGCCAACCTGATGAAGTTTAACCATGCCAAGTGCAAGGTCCTACACCTGGGTCGGAGCAATCCCAGGCACAGCTACAGGTTGGCAGAGAAGAGATTCAGAGCAGCCCTGCAGAGAAGGACTTGGGGGTGTTGGTCGATGAAAAAATGAACATGAGCCGGCTTCAGTGTGCGCTCGCAGCCCAGAAAGCCAACTGTGTCCTGGGCTGCATCAAAAGGAGTGTGACCAGCAGGTCGAAGGAGGTGATTCCTCTGCTCTGCTATCATGAAATGTCACTTGGAGTATTGTGTGCAGTTCTGGTGTCCTCAACATAAAAAGGACATGGAACTGTTGGAACAAGTCCAGAGGAGGGCCACGAGGATGATCAGGGGACTGGAGCACCTCCCGTATGGAGACAGGCTGAGGAAGTTGGGGCTGTTCAGCCTGGAGAAGAGAAGGCTGCGTGGAGACCTCATAGCAGCCTTCCAGTATCTGAAGGGGGCCTACAAGGATGCTGGGGATGGACTCTTCATCAGGGACTGTAGTGACAGGACAAGGGGTAACGGGTTCAAACTTAAACAGAGGAAGTTTAGATTGGATATAAGGAAGAAATTCTTTACTGAGAGGGTGGTGAGGCACTGGAATGGGTTGCCCAGGGAGGTTGTGAATGCTCCATCCTTGGCGGTGTTGAAGACCAGGTTGGATGAGGCCCTGGGTGGCATGGTTTAGTGTGGGGTGTCCCTGCCCATGGCAGGGGGGTTGGAACTAGATGATCTTAAGGTCCTTTCCAACCTTTACTATTCTATGATTCTATGATTCTAAATTCGTGGATGAGCAGGAATGTCTGTTTTTTCCTCTCTACAGTCTCGTCTTCCCAGCTCACATCTCCAGCTTTAATCTGTTTTGTCTAGCTGACACTTCTTGTGCACTACATAGACACTGAGGAGATGAGGCATTGCCTAACTACCCTTTGAGTATTTTGTTACTACAAACCCGAGCACACTGAGTTCCTAGGAGTTAGTGTAATTTAAACAATACAAATACATCTCCACATAAGAGGAAATTCTGGGTTGGAGTGAGGGCTGTTTCAAGCCCATTGCACTTCTACTTCCTTGAGCTAAATAGATTTTCAAAATCCTGTTTTTGCTAATTCAACAATTAAGAAACCAGAGATTTTAAGAGAGTCTCAACGTTTGTATGTAAGTTTTATGGCAGAAGCAGAAACAACATCCTGAAGTAGCCAGAAGTCATCCTGTCCCCACCTTATGGTGGCTCTCACACATTTCTTTTGCTCCCTAGGCTGAGGTCTGTCCTGAAATGGGCTGATGAGGGGCTGGGGACCCATGGCTAACAGTCCTGGCAATGTCCGCTTCAAGACTCTGCTACTTGTTCTTGCCTAGGTCTTTCAAACGTTTCCAGTGGAGAAATATTATTCCTCAAATTCAGGAAAAGGACTGGGAGTGAAGTCTCCCAGTGAGATGATCCTTGAGCTATCTTCTCCCTAGGGCATGGTCTAGCTGGAGCAGAAAACCCCTACTGCTGCTAGAGGAGCAAAGCCTCCAAAGGCATTTTCTCTCCCTGGCAGACAGGAAGTTCAATCATTCTTCGCCACAGAAAAACTTAAGCAAAAGATCACAAAACCACACTTATGCTTCTATTTCTGTGGCTCTTTAAAGAGCTAAATAAATGACAGTTAAAGGAAACTTTGTCTCATAGGGAATGGCTGAACGATTCGAAACGCAATAGGATTTTTTTCTTTAGCACTTTCTGGCCACAAGGTGTCAATCCTTACTCACAAGAACTAATGGCTGGCGTATTATTCTCAAGCAGAGCTACAGCAAAGTTTGCTTCTCTTCCAGGAGCAATGGCAGTTATGGAAATAGAAGATGAAAAGCCAGTAAATGCAAAGGGTGAGCGTAAATCTCAACTGCAAAGTCTTCTCCTTTCAGCTTGTAAGGAAATCACATACAGGTTTCTGCAAATCAGCACTATTCTTTCCCTCCAGCACTCAGTGTGAGTACTTGAATGCAGAACTGCCACTTGGAGCAATCGAAGTTCACCTGGGGAGCCCAGAGGGGATTCAATGTCTATTAGCTGCAGTAAAAATATCTTTGCTGCATTTCAGCTGGACTATTAGTACTGTTAGGATTTCTGAAGGCAAAAATGCTGCTTATACAGCACCAGTTGGCAAGAAGTTGTTTTACTTGAAAGCACTGTTGAAAAATCTGGCCATTTATGAGACATCGATATGGTGCCGAGATACTTTTCTGCAATATTTCAGTTTTAATGAGATATGTTAAAAAGCTGTACTCTTCTCAACATGTTTCTATTTAACGAAGATGTGAAAACGATCAGCAAAAAAGACAAAGCTCTAGAGACTCATCCAGAAACACTTAACACTTCTGAATAACAAGTGACAGAAGAAAAAAAAAAGTGAGAAAAAAAGAAAAGGGAGAGCCAGGCTCACAAAAATCTTGACACCATATCGATGTCTCATAAATAGCCAGATTTTTCAACAGTGCTTTAATAATGAAACAACCTCTTGCCAACTGGTGCTGCATAAGCAGCATTTTTGCCTTCAGAAATCCTAACACAGTACTAATAATCCAGCTGAAATACAGCAAAGATATTTTTAAAGCAGCTAATAGACATTGAATCCCCTCTGGGTTCCCCGGGTGAACTTTCTTTGCTCCAAGTGGCAGTTCTGCATTCAAGTACTCACACCGAGTGCTGGAAGGAAAGAATAGCGCTGATTTGCAGAAGAGGAAAAACACAATTTACATGGCACGTGTAATTTAGTGGTATTCTGAACTGCCTCTTTCAGTGCTGCTGTATTTTTTTCTCTGTGAGCAAGATCGTGTGTGAATATGCATGAATTTATGCTCCATGGTGGCATAATAGGAAGGGGGAGGAGGCATTTTTTGTGTCTCTTTAGGATTTTTTTCCATGTTTGGAAAAAATTGGAAAGTGGAGAAAACTCCTTCTCTCTAGTCCACAGCAAAATAGTCTTCTAGTGCATCCACTCTCTGAAAATTGACTAATGATGGTGTGCTTTTACCCAGGTAGGGTTCTCCTCACCTTAGTCAGTCAGTCCTTAGCTCTTCTCATGACTCTCAGCAACCCTCTCCAGTATATACAGCCACCAGCTCTGCCAGCTTCATTGCAATGAGTTCCTCATGTGACTGTACCAGAGCTACCAGATCCAGCAAGATGTCACTGATAGCGTCAACTGATGGCCACACGGTCACACAGGCACAGTTGGAGTCTGAAGCTTGTCAGCAGGACCCTTGATTGCTAGTGAGGATGCTTAAGATGGAAGAAAGCCAGCTTAACTGCTGGAGACTTGACGGAGTTGGCAGCTCAAGAAAACACTGTTTCAAACCAAGCCTATTTCATGGGGAAGTCATCATTAGACAGTAAACATTGCAAGCTCTGTGAATGGTCTCTGAGGAGAGGAGAGCAGAGCAGCATTTCAGCAAGAATTAGGACAACTAGGTGGGTCTTCCAAAGAAATGAGAAGCAAATGATAATTTAATGCTGTTGGAAATAAGCAGAGAGGATCCTAAGTCTGGTGAGGCAGGGAGCTGCTTCAGGTAGGGTTGCTCTGTGTAAATGTCACAGGGAACTGGAGACTTCACTGGCCAGCTTCCACCCCCTGCACCCCTATCTGGCCACAACATCCATGCTTGGAGGGATGAATCTCTCCTGCTGCCTCCACAGTTCAGCAGTTCTGGCACACATTGCACTTGTGCTTTGGCGTGTGTTGCGTTAAATACATTGCCATGTATTGCATTTCACCAAACTCACTGGTGTATGTTCTGTGTCCGTGTCTGGGCTGGCCCCCTTTCTGTGCGCAGTGAGGACATCTGGCACATTTTCCCTGACACAGAGGCGATGGTTTCATGGCTGAATATCCTTGTTTTGGAAATAAGGCATCGCAGGGCCCTAATTCCTTTGCTGAGGAAAGGAAATGAGTCGATTGGGTGTGTGCAACTGGGAGGAGTGAGGAGGAGTGAAGTCTTTGTGTTTGCAGCAGTTTTTCCCCTCTTTTTGTTGAGTCATGGCTAAATAAATAAACAATCCAGGAAAGCCATGGGACAAAACATGAAGAGCACTCCTAGGCACAGGTACAGCATAAATACGCTCTGCCGAAGGTCTAATTGTATCTGTGTTCACCCTGAGATGCTGACAACACACATTTTGCTGCTTATTAAAGAACATCAATTTCAGATACCATCTGATGTAAACCTGGAAATAGATACAGCTACTCCCAGGGCAGCAGCAATAAACTAAAGGTTCATGGAGCTCCTAGCTTGCTGGGAAACATGCCTACACACTGCTTTTGGAAAGGGGCAGGCA
This sequence comes from Psittacula echo, assembly GCF_963264785.1. NCBI lineage: Eukaryota > Metazoa > Chordata > Aves > Psittaciformes > Psittacidae > Psittacula > Psittacula echo. The sequence goes on along the minus strand of NC_137737.1, from coordinate 97,896,176 downwards.
GCCTGGTTTGTGTCAGCCTGTTCCTGCTCAGCCAAGGGGAGGAGGTGCCAGTACCCCTCTCCGGGAGCCCCACAATGCTCCCTGTGGTGGCATGAAGCCATGATGGCAATTGTGGCTGCTCTCTTCGCAGCTGGAGTAGAAGAAAGCTGGATCTCCTCAGCATTTTCCAAGTATTGTGGGTTTTTTCCTGATGTCCATCTCTTCCTCAGACGAATGGGTTTCGCTTCTCCAAACCCTGTCCTTTGGGTGTCCTGCTATCTCTGCTGCAGTGCCTAGCAGTCCTACTAGTTTCTGTGCCAGAGCTCTGACTTTGCTGAGGTGAATGCTGAATTAGCTCTTCAACTTCTATTTTCACCCCAAACCACAGTTTGCTCCACCATCTCTGCCTTATCTGCAAATATTACAGTATGCATATTGTACTGCGTACTTGCTGGTTGGGGTATTTTTAATGAAGTTGTTTCTGCTTCTCATTCTCCACATTTTGGTTTTGAGTTATTGCAAGTTTTACCCTTCCTGTCTAAATGTGCTGTAGTTGAAAGAGAGATATGAAAAACCCAGGACCATCTGTCTGCTTGCAGCACAAGGAGCGACACTGCCAGCTTCATGCTGCCTCAAATTGAGCTGGTCAGCCAGGCTCTGCTCCAGCGCCTGGGGACCTTGATAGGGCCAGTACAGCCCTTCACCCTCTACAGATCCCTCTGTCTGCTGCCAGGCATATTTAAGGTCATATTTGTAGTGTGCCTGTACACCCATCAGAAACACAACTGTGCTCATTGAACAATTTAATGCAAGTTGTCTGACAAAGATTTTAGGCTTCTGTTACACTGAATGTAAATGAGCATGTGTTAACACTGACCAAGGTTTCCTGTTATGAAGCTACCTGGGGATAAGGGAACTCATTTGTCTACCCAGATAAGCTCATCTGTACAGAAAACTGAATAAAGCTATGCCATGTATAGAGAAACAGTGCTGATATGTAGTATGTTATCATCTTTTACTCCCCACATGATGGCATACCAAGTCAGCATGAACACCTTGTGGAAGTTACAGAGGTGACCTTTACTATTTGCAGCAGGTTAGGTAGGTCTTGTCTTTGCTAGGATTTTACATAGATTTGGCTGGTAATGTGTAAAACCATATCCTTTTGCAGTTCAAAAAAGCCTACAGTAACATTTAGCTATCACTATATTAAAGCCAATAAAATGATTCCAGAAGCCTTTGTGTGCACACTGAAACAAAGAGTCTTTCTTAAGCACAGGCAAAAAAAAAACCAAAGCCAAATCCAAAAACCAAGTAATCAGCAAGGTAAGGCCGGTGAGAGACCATGGTCCTCTCTAGGAAAGACTCTTGGCTGCCTGTGTCACTTGCTATCTCACCACAGCAAATCTTATCTTCTCTCTGCCAGCCAACCAAGACAACAGCCTAGGTATTTGACATCACAGAGAGATGGAATTTTCCAAAGCTCAAAATGTAATGGGTTGTTGCAAAACAAAAACCGTTTCTGACCTCTTGCCGAAGAATGGGGAGCTAATGCTTTCTAACAGCAGAGAGCTGTTAACGCATTGAAGAGATGATGCTGATTCCTTGATGGCGGCGCAAATGAATTAGAATGAGGGAAAGAAAATTGTCATCTTGTACTGAGCACCTCATAATTTTGCTGTCAGTTGAAGAGCTGAGATTACTGCCAGCAGCAGATAATACACAGTGAAAGGAACCAAAAGCATCAAGTTGCAGGGAAAAAAAGAGACGAGCACATGTGCAGTGAGGCAGGGGAGGAAGAAAGGGTAATAAAACCTTGTTCTGAGTAGTAAATTAACCACTTAGGGGCAGACTGAAGATTGCTAAATGCTGCTGGATCCTTTCTGTTGAAATGAAGATGAAAAAATTAAACACAAACTCATCTCTGACCCTGCTTTGTCTTATTGCACATAATCATAATAAACTGATGTATTTGTGCTCTGAGAAATTATGTTACAGAAAATCGCAACCAAGGTTGACAACTGGGGAAAATGCTTCCAAAAATCTCCAATCAAATTTGTGAGTAGATTCTGAGTCCACCGGGGCAGTAAGCGTTTTGTAATTGTTTTCAGAGACCATTTGAGCACTTGAACTTGATGAGAACAGACGCTCATATGCTAAAAGCAAACTTCAGGCTGATTGTGAAATATGCTGTTCTTGTTATGCTAGTTTATTATGCAAATCATCCAGAGGGGGAACAGAAATAACACCATTTGACCTATATCACTGACTGAAAAGCATAGCTTGCAAATTGTGAATGTTACAGCCAGCCATACAGTTCCCTATTCGCCATCTTTATGTGCTGGCCTAAATAAGGTGGTCTTGTTTCTGCTCCCCTGGCTGTGAGGCATCTGTAACTGAGATCAAAACATGAACTGGAGATTAGAAACTGCAAATAGTTATTCATAAACTTGTGCTTTGCAGATCACTGATTATTTTCTGGAGAAGTATGCAAGTAATTCTTTTCTAATAACAAATACATTCAGTAAGTGTCTGATCTTTTCAGTGGTGATCTGAGATAAGAAAAATGGAAGAGTAGTCTAAAGCATTCACAGCAAGTTAAAAGATCAGCTGTGACTTTTCTGAAGCATCTGATTGTGACCTCAACATCATGATACACTGACTTGTTTTCCACTTGGGTCTTCCCATTTGGCTTACAGTATGGCCCTGCAAAGAGTTGTAACTGCCTGGTGTTGTGGGTTAAGGCCAGCAGGCAGCTCAGCCCCACGCAGCCACTTGCTCCCACCCTCCATAGGATGGGGGAAGGAATAGGAGGAGCAAAAGTGAGAAAACCTGTGGGTTGAGATAAAGACAGTTTAATAAGTAAAAAAAGGAAATAAAAAGAAACAAGGGATGCAAAACCCACAACTGCTCTGCACCAGCCAACCAACGTCCAATGCTAGCAGCAGCCCTGGCAAACTCCTCCCCCAGCACAGCTTTCATTGCTAAACATAACATTGTATGGTATGGGATATCCCTTTGGCTGCCGGGGTCAGCTGCCCCAGGTCTGTCCCCTCCAAACCTCTTGCCCACCCCCAGCCCACTTGCTGGTGGGGCAGCAGGAGAAGCAGGGAAGGTCTTGACACTGTGTAAGCACTGCTCACAACAGCTAACACATCCCCATCTCTTTATCAATCTGGTTTTCATTAAACCTCAAAACACAGCACCATAGGGCTGCTGCAAAGAAAATGAACTCTCCCAGCCAAAACCAGTACGCCCAGTCAAATGACTATGAAATGTGGCAATGGCGTGAGCAGAAACATCTTAGGCTGTTTTTGCTGATGGCGTGCCATGGAACTGTGCAGGCTTTCCTTCTGTGACCTCCTCATATTTGTGGTTTATCTCAGGAATTTTACAAGTGTTTTTCCTTCTGCTGTTCTCAAAGTGCTCCTTTGGCACTGTTGGCTTGAGGTCATTGCTTCTGCAGCAAAACAGCCAATGATTTCATGGTATTGGAGAAGTCCTCTGAGCACCCTTCACCATGCAGGGAGGAGAGACAGAGTGTGCTTAGTCTAAGTCTATACACACAAATAATCTGTGCCAGGAACCATACTCAGCCCCTGGAAAGCAAACGTCTGCACTAAATAGCCATTCTCTGGTTTAAGCCTGCCAAGTGCCACCTAGCAAACAACTCTCCATCACTGCACAGTGACTAAGGTGCTTCTGTACCCTTTGAAGGCTAAGGAAGTCATTAGCATAGACACAAGCCACCCCATGCTCACTATGCTCAGCACCCAGCAACATCATTGAGCCATTCAATTTACTCACAGAAACACAGCCTTTCTCTTCACACAAGTGGTGTGGCAGTATTTCTCCTGCCTTTTTAAAGCTACTGATGTGAATTTTACTTCTCCTTTGCTGGGGAGCAGAACACCTAACTGGAGTGCAAAGCGAGGCTGGTTGGTTGTTGTTGGGCTTCCTTGCAGTACCCTGAGGGCCACTGTAAATGCCAAGAACAGTTTCTTGCCTCTTCAGCAAACCAGAACCTCCCACTACCTTTAGTTCAGTGGTGCCATTTGCTCCCAAATACCAGCCAGCTTAGGAATTAGAAGCAGGGCTTGGAATTAATAAATAAAGATACTATTTTTCAGTAAGATTGAGTAGATGGCCATACATGGGGGCAAAGCTACTCAGCTTTGTGTGATATGTATGATGAAAGGAGGTTGTGTGTGTTGGTGATAATCCAATTGCACAGGATTATAATTTTTTTTCAGATCTGGAAAATGATGACTTGAACCCAAAAAGCAGCATTTTTTTTTTTTTTATAATTTTCTCCAAATCACTGTTGACTTATATGCATCCAGAACAACTGGTGTGACCTCAGCTTTGCTGTGTTACTCAACTCTCATGTTAACATCCTGTTACGGCCAGCCCAGGAAATGGCAATCTCATTTTGCCAGTAAATTCCTATTACATTGCAATATCACATCTGATGCTGTTTTATATTAGGGACATGCAGCTAGGATGTTCCTGCTCTTTGCTCACATTGCTTTCCCTGCTTGCTAACTCCTTTATATATTATTCATAAAACTTTCATAAGTTGTCTGGAGACACTGGCTTCTCCACAGGAAAAAGCCTGTGCAGAGGGAGCAGAAGTACCATACAAAATATTACTGTCATAGCCCACATCAGAGTTCAGATATTCTCTGTGAAGGAGACCTCTGCATGTTCTAGCCACATCCCCCCCTTTTCCTAAAGGTGGCTGAAATTCAAAAGGTTGGTACCTCAGTGTAGCTAGAAAGCTTTTTAGCATTTAAAAATCACCTGTAATTGCTGCCAGTCTTCTCTTCAGTCACTATATATTCAACTTCTTCTGGTCCCAAGGCAGTAAAGTCCAAGACAACTTTTCCTCTATACTGTTTACCCTCTCTTCCCTGTTTCTCGGGCTATCACATTGTGAGCTGGAGGGTTATGTGTCTCCCTGTTTAGGCTTAGCACATCCTCTTAAAGGCTCTTGTTGACACACCAAATGGTCAATGACCTCTCCAGAATGTGCTGCTTCTATGAAAGCTTTTTGAGATATAAATAACACATTTTTTTTCAGTAGAGGTTGTTAGGTTGAATGAAAGGTATTGGTATTGATAGAAGGGCTGTTAGTACCTTCTGCAGGGAAAGAAGTAAGAACAGTAAAGGCCGAGAGAGAAGCTCAGGCTTTTAAAAAGTAAAGAGATAATCATTTTATATTTGAAATATAGGTAAGAACTACTCCAAATTTATTTTTATACAGGTTCATTTCATCTGCTTCACTGCAACAAAGAAAATCTTTCTTCTTCAGTTACCTCAGACAGCTCAAATAATGTCCATGGAGCCTATTTTACCACCTCAATTCCAAGGGATAGTTAATGTCATGGAACTAACAGAAACCCAATCAGGGCATGTTGTTTGATTAAGTTCGAATCAATGGTAAGAAAAAGAGGGCTGCTGAGATATTTGACATGGTGAAAGTCTCTAGTAGAGGAGAAATGTGATTTCACAGACCCTAAAAATAGTGTAGCTTGATTTAGTAAAAGGTGAGCTGAAGACTGGCAACACTCATACCTGTTTTTAAATGCTTTAGAATGTTGCATTTCTACTCAGTATCTTGCTAAGTGTATTCAGCATGTTGCTAGTAATGCCTGGTACAGAACAGAGAAAAACAGGATGCCAGTTAGGCTGTGTGTCTAGGAATTGTCTGCTTTTGCTTGCTAGTTCCACATCTGAAGTCATAAAAGTTGTAACAATGTCTAGCTGAATGTGATGGGATATGCTAATTTCATGTGAACACTAAGGAGCAGAAGCAGATGAACTCTTAAGCAACAATGATCCTGGTTTTATGTAAATATGCCTGCTAAAAATAAATGAAGAAAGAGGAATATAGAAATAGATGATATAATAATCATAGAATCATAGCATTATTTAGGTTGGAAAAGACCTGTAAGATCATTGAGTCCAACTGTTAACCCAAAACTGACAAGTCCCCCACTAAACCATGCCCCTAAGCACCTCATCTGCACACTGAATACCTTCAGGTACTTCCCTGGGCAGCCTGTTCCAAGGCTTGACAACCCTTTTGTCACTGAAAATTGGGAAAATAAAACTCCTTAATACCAATGTAGCATTAAGAAGCAGGCACTTCTTTATTGCAGCACTGGGTGCCAGGTGGAACTTCCACAAATCAAGCACACCCCATGTTGATTTCATCCTTACATTTATACACAAAAATTACAAGGTAGTACTCTCCCAGTTACAACGATTGGTTAGTGATTTGCATACAATTATAATATCTGCTGTGTCATTCTCTTCTGTTACTATGCTTGCATAGAGGAAGGGCCTTCACCTGGGCAAGGGTCTTCTCGATCTGTGGGTGTGTTTTCTAGTATTATAACGAAGGCAGTTTACTTCAGGGCACCTTAAAAGTAAGTTTTGTTGCCAAGTTGGCTGGCTAGATTTCTACGTTTCCAGGTTGTCAAATAACTCATCCTATATACAACAGACCCTACGTGCTCTGGTTATGGTCTAGAGAGTAAGGACTAGGGCTAACATGTTACAGAGAACAGGGATTTCAAGCAACATAACGTCAGATTTCAAGTAACACAGCAAATCATGCTAACATAAAGGTTCTCAAATCAAGATGTTCCTATAGGCAACTGTTTCACAAACAGAAAAATATAAAGATTCAGTAAACTTAAGATAATCTGCAACACTTTCAGTCAAGTATTTTTTCCTAATACTCAATCTAAACCTCCTTGGGTGCTACCTGAGGCCATTCCCTCTTGCGCTATCACTTCGTTACTTGGGAGAAGGGACCAATGCCCACCTCACTACGACCTCCTTTCAGGTAGCTATAGAGAGCGACACGGTCCCCCCTGTAAGAGACTGAACTGAAATCAGACTCCACCATCCACTGTCTCAAATATTGGTATGAGAAGCTGAGGTCCACTATCTCGAAGATAGGCGTGAGGAGCTGAAATAGGATTCCACTGTCCACTGCCTGAGAGATGAGTGGGAGGAGCTCAGATAAGATTACATTATCTCAAGGGTTGGTGTGAGGAATTGCTGTCCATTATCTCAAGGATTGCTGACAGACATGTGCAGCTGAAGAGCTGGCTGCAAGAGCAGCAACCTGGATACAGGTCATCCACCAGGAATGTGAAGCACCTGACATTAACAACAGAGGTACGCCACCCAACACATAACAAAAGGGGAAAAAGGTAATTGCCCTTGTGGCCACTCACCTCCCATGAGGACTACAGACCCTGGGGGACACTCACCACTACAGACCCTTAGGACGCTGCTGTATCCATGGTGGTTGAAGAAGATCGGTTACCTCCAGAACATACTGTCAGCCAGTATGAAACAGGCAAGATCAGAACAATAAAAGATGAAACTCTGGAAGAGCTTGTGGAGAACCTTCTGACAGCTTGTGAAGATAATTATTTTACCTATAACAATACATTTCTATCAACATGCAGAGCCTTTGCTTCTGTTAAGGTAGTACTGGAAGTTGACAGATTGGGATACATGGAGACTTCAAGCTGTGAAGAAGTTGAAAGCAGGAATTCCTTTGAAAACAAAACCGTTCTCCACACATGGATACCTGGAGACCCCAAGCTGTGAAGAAGCTGCACTGTTTCAGATCCTCACATTAAACTGGCATCATGGCCACCCACCTCCAATGACAACTACTGACCCTGGGGGACACCAAACACCGAAGATGATCACTACAGACCCTCGGGTCACTGCTGGATCCACAGTGGTTGAAGATGACCAGCTACCTTGCCCATGCTGCATGCACTGGTGTAGATGCACCGCAGTTGGGCTATGGATCCTGCCACTTTCCGGGGGGAGAACTCCTCATTCCTATGTAACAATTCTCAGGTGCTTCCGTAGTTTCTAACACATCCATAACCCTTGTGACTTTGCTGCCACATAGATCTCCATCCCTGACTATGTGTGGCAGACCTCGCTAGCACACCATCTGTCAAACATTGGTGTGCCACCCCAAGGCTTATCTCTAGTGAGCCTGTTTTATCCCTTTCCTCCTTCAAATACAGTAGAGTAACCTGAATCATCCTGAATAGATTTCCCTTATTAAGACAGGTCAGCTGCTCTTTGTAATTATCTTCTTAACACTATTGTCAATGTATGCCTTATCAAAATATGCATCTTTGCTGCTGCATTTATATTCACTCTATTTAAAATCAAGACAAAATACTTTTGTGTGTGTGTGCAGGGTACTGAAATAATCCTAAGTGCATATGGCAACCCAGAGTAGATGGTCTGAAAAGACTCAGTCACAGATAACAACAGGAGACTACTTACAAGTGTGTCATTTCTTTTGCCAAACTAGCAATTGACGGAGGACACACATTCTTCCCTATCAATTTTGTCTCAGCTGGTGAATTCCAAAGCTGGCATCCAGTCATTCAGCAATATAAGACATATTTATTATTGTGCAATTAGCTACCTACTTGTTTTCTGCTCTTTTTATAATTAATGCTTCATGTCGAAGCATCCCTAACTCCTGGAACATCTACCGGTTTCTGAACAGATGTGATCAATGAGGGGTCTAAATACCACATTTAATGGTATCACCACACATAGACAATGAACACAAAGATACTAATTGGGTAAAAATTATAAAAAAACCCCCACCAAAACCCCAAATAAACCCTCCAAAAAAACCCAAAACAAAACCAAACACAAAAAGCTGGATAGAGCCCCAAACTCCAAGTGCTATAAATTATTTTTAGGCTGAGTGGAAATAAAGTTGGCATAGATGGGCAGACTTCATGAACTTCTGAGCTCAGGCATCATTGGAAGTATGTATCTTAATTGTGCTTCACATACTTCCATAGAGTGGTATATTAGCTGCCTCTTGGTTTATAAAATGCTTGTAATAATTGCAGTGATTGAAAACAAACACTTTCTTAAACGATACTGCTCGTGGATACGCTTGACTGGCTAGCACTGTGGGATGTGAGACAGAGCGACCCCATTCTGCATTCAACTCGGGCAGTAAACAGTATCTATGGGGCAGCAAAGGCATAGCTGGGGAAGAATTCATCCCTTTGAATTTGTTCTTAGAAACATGACTGGCAAGGCTGGGTGATTTATCTCTAGAGCTGTCTTTTATGAGATGTTCTCAGCTTTTGCTGCATGCTTCAAGGCAGCTTTGCAAATCAGACTGGATCATGTTGTTCCTCCCACCAGGATGCTGTTCTGCAGCAGGATGACTCCAGGGTCTGACTTGAATGTTGGTCTGACACCTGCTGTTGGCAACTGAAATCTTTCCACTGGCTTCAGCAGGAGCAGGGTCATGCAATTGACCACATCATAACATTGATATCATACTATTGCTTCCCAGGAAAAAAGACTGAGATTCTTCAGTGCTAAAGCCATAATCTAAGTGGCAGGGAGGATGCACAGCAGTTGAGAGTATGAATACCCTACCTTACCACAGTGTGAATGGTTTGGCACCAACTCTTATTGACACCTGCCTTATCTGCAGGAGGAGAGAGGATTTACGCTAAGAAGAAGGGCAAGTGCAACAGACTGGCTGCAAAACAGGAATATGTTACACCATATGTCATAGAGTCATAGAATCATAGAACAGTTAGGGTTGGAAAGGACTGTAAGATCAACTAGTTCCAGGCCCCCTGCAATGGGCAGGGACACCACACACTAAACCATGTCACCCAAGACTCCGTCCAACCTGGCCTTGTAAATACAGGGTGTGAGGTGCCATGATAATACAGACCTCTGAGAAGTGGAGTCACAAGTTCCTTAAAAGTTACTTCATGTAATTAATGGCTAATGTGAGGCATGAGGCTGCAGTTTTGAGGACATCCCCCCTGCCCCATCACTTTCTGTCACAAATGCCTTCCTGATCCATGTCTTCTGAAGCTTCTAGTTCCCCCCTGCTCTGCTACTGTCAGTTAAATATAAGCTGTGGATGCTGCAACATTCCCTGCAGCCATTTAACACACAATCCAGCCCACTACTCTCATCAGCATTTCTGTCATGCCAGAAACTACAACAACTTGAGCTGCCTTGAGAGAAAAAATATCACCAATGAAACCACACAGATTCTATTCCTGTGTCAGGCAAATCAGTTCCCCTTTGAATAACTTTAAAAATGACTTCTGCTCTGGTAGAAGAACATGTAGCATCTTTTCATTCTCCACAGGCCTGCTGCACGTGTGATGCGCAATGCTGCACTACTACTTGAGCATAAACCTAGCTAGGGCACTGAAGTGGTGATCATTTGTAGGAATGTAGGTAATGTGAGGTTAGGAGGCCCTGCTAACACAGTATGGACTGCTCAGGAGCAGCGCAGGGCATGAGCTGCACCTGACAGTTACAGGAATGCCACTGAGGTCAGGCAGGAAACCCAGTCATCCCAGTCTAAATTGGTCACATCTGTTGGTGGGCAAGCAGGGATAAAAGACAATTCAATCACCGAAATGACAAAAATCCCCTTTCTGATCCACTTCACCTATTCAGGTTACAACATAGTATCACAATTTCTCACCCCGGCACAACATGTAAAGTAGTAAACAGCAGTGAGTGAGCATGGACGGCTTGACGTAGCGGGCTGAACTTTTCCCAAGTGTCCTTGCTGTACCCCTGCTGAACTGACTAGGGGAGAGTAAGGGTCAACAGGAGAGGACAAAAATTGTATCTCGTTACAAAGCCAGCAAATTCTGTAGCGCTCCTTTGCCTTTAAAGTGTGGAGGAGAGGCTCTGTTGTTCAGAAGGCTCTGGGATTTGATGTTTGGGATCCCTGGGAAGGAGGCCCAGTCTTCTCTGTGCTGGGAGGTGGATTCCTGGGACTGGAAACCCCCTTTTTTTCCCAGGCTTGACTGACGTGATAGCTCCAATCCACAGGCACGACTGCAGTTGGAGGAGCAGGAAGCAGCAGCCTGCCTGGCCAAGCATGTTCTGCCTCCTGTCCAGGGAACAAAGAATGGGAAACCATGCAGTTTGCTGATTGAACCTGGCCTTGGGAGCACTAATCCACCTGAGTTTAGTCTGTACCTCCCCTTCCTTGAACCAGGTCCAGTCTCCCAGGCACCGAAGCAGGGATTATACAGTAGCCTTGGCACTGCTACTTCATTAGTCTATAGTGCTGGTGACAAAAACCCAAAACAAAAAAGCCCTGCTTGCTGCCATTATTCCTTTTTTTAGTTCCTTTACACATCCTGGACTGTCTGTACTGGCTGTCCTGGCTAGCTCATGTGGTAGAGATCTGGGAGGGAGGAGGTGCTAGCAGTATCCCAGCAGAATGATGCAGGCAGGCAGGCCTGGAAGGAACACATCATTTTTGGAGCTGATGCACGCTGAGAAGCCTGTGGGTGTCTGGTCACAGCCAAGGAAGCAAGGTCCATGCTTCAAATACTGTTTCAGACAGAAAAGAGGTGGTGGTTTACTGCAGAATGAGAAACTGTCATGCTTCATGTATAGAAGCATGTCAGTCATAGATCCATAAATGTACATTTTTTGCAGTGCAAGTGAATGGTGATTGAAGAGAAAATACCTTCATGGAAGTTTCAGCTGAACACAGGCATTAGACTCAAATGGAAATAACTGCATGAAATAACATGGCCTTTCTTATGCAGACTTAATGATCTGATTTTTCCCTGTTGGGTAGCAGGAAAGGTATGAACTTCTTGATTCTTTTTTTGTTCCCTGCTGAAAGATGCTCATGCTCCTTGGCAGAATTAAGCTAGTGCGTATACAGCAACCAAGAAACACAGTTTTCTGTTGAGCTGTGAGGAAAGATTGGCATCAAGGGAAGGAAGAGGTCAGCAGGTATTCTGCATACATCGGAAAAGGATTCAGACACAGTGAGGAAAAGAGAGCTGAGGACTGTCAATTGACAAGGAATACAGTGCATTCTCTCTATATATATACATACCCAGGCAAGATTTGATTGACATTGTTATTTATTAAAAGCACGCAGCTTCTTTACTATATTCTTTTACTAGTATGTTCACTTTTTGTTTATTTTCTTTAAAGGATGTCCTTATTTGTTGCATGCAAGCAACAAACTGGAGAGCAAATTGTAGCCATTTCTGTAGTGATTGTATCTGTATTGGTAAAATCATCTCTGACATTATTTTGAGATCTGGTTGGTGCCACAGGGAATCATCATAAAATTGTTTGACAACTCATACTGATTTCAAACTGCTAGTTATGTTTCTTCCTAAGACCAGCATGTGCAGTAGTCCCTGAGATATAGAGTGCTGCTGTATAGTACCATAACAGCAAAATAACTCTTCTTGGGTTAATGTCCCTGCTCTCACTGAATGCATTTCAGATTCCTTAATTAGGCATAAATGACTCGGATCTCCCATATCTGTCACTCACTTTTAGAATGCTTGAAATAGGAGGTTTATGCAGGAATCCACCCCTTTAGGATGGAGGGCGGCCAATCACAATCCTGCTGCAGTGAAAATGATCCTTCCATCGAAACCAGGCATAGCTGCCAGAAGCAAGGCAAAGGATTTCTAGAGCTGCCGAGCCTCTTCCCTCGCTCTCATCCAATAAGCTTCTTTCTGCCCTCGTTTTTAGAGGTGCAATTAGGTACCTCGCGTGCAGTGTTTCTCTAATGTGGTTTTAAGGCACAACAATATTCTCAGCAGCAAAGTGCAACAAGCAGAACACTGCAAATCTGTGGATTTGTCTTTGGTCCTGGGAAAGAAGGCATGATCGGTTCTCTTCATCCTAGCCCAAGCTCAGAGACTTGACTCTCCCTGCACAAGGAGTTTCCTAAGCGATCTCCAGCGAGGGTGTTATCTCAGAACAGGTCGCTGCCGTCCCTATGGAGATAAGGCGGGGAGGAGGGAGGCAGAAGCAGATGCGTTCTGGATCAAAGGTTACCCTCTTCAGGGCTTGAAGTGATCCAGCCTGAGCAATCGCTTCCTCAGGCCGTGAGGACTGACTTGACGACAACAACCTCCCCTTCGTACCACGCACCCTTTTAATGGCATGAATCCAGCGAATTCCCGCGGTGTAAAGCCCTGGAGGTGCACCTGCGAAAGGCAGCGCGGAAGCTGAAGAGGGCCCGTGCCGCCACCACACACCGCGCTGACGGCCGTGGCCTGCGGCTGAGGGGCCGGGCCACTCGAGCCGCGCCGCTAGCAGCCGCCGGCAGATGGCCCCCGCCGCCACCCTCTGGGCCCGCCGCAGCGCCGGGGGCTGATCAGGCGAAGGAGGGGCCGGCTTCGCAGCACTCGATTTCCCAGCCCGCTGCCGCCCTCCTCCTCCTGTTCCCCCCTCTCCGCGGCGGGGCGGGCGCGATGGCTTCCTGAGGGCGATGCTCCGGGCCGCCGCCTCCCGCTCCTCCTCCTCTACCGCCGGGTGCTCGGTGGGCGCGGGCGGGCGGGCGGCTCCCAGCGGCTCTCGCGAGGTGAGGAGGCTGGGCCGGGGCTCGGGCGCCAGCCCTCCCGGGGCGGGGGCAGCCACCGCCTCCTCCCGCCCGCGCCTCAGCCGCCGGTGCCGGGCGGGGGGAGCCGGACGGTGTGGAGGTGCTGGCCGTGTGAGGGGGAAGGAGGGAGCAGGCATTGCGCTCTACGTGCGGGCTGTTCCTCCGCTGGAAATGCCTCTCCTGGCCTCGCCGGCAGCCGGGGGCGTCATGTAGCGCGGAGGGAGCCGGCTCCTCGGGGCGAGAGAAGCCCCTTCCCTCCTCTCTTTCCCTCCCTCCGTCCGCCGCGTTCCGCGCACACCCGCACCACAGAGGCACCGCACGGCCGCCCCCTCCCCCGCCCGCCGGTTGATGCCCGCCTCGCCTGGCGGAGGGCTGCGCGCCGCTGAAGCAGCCCCGCCACCGGGCACCCCCGGGCGCCGGGCAGCGCCGCCATGGCCGAGGAGAGCTCCGACGTCCCCAAAGAGTTGATCGGTAAGGCACGGGCCATGGCGGCGGGGAGGGGGATGCAGGGGCTCGGGAGAAGGGGGATGGAGGGCAAGTTTGGGGGCCACCGTGCGCGACCCTCGGCTGCAGCACTGCCGGTGGGGGGACCCGGTGGCCGTGGAGCCCGGGGCGAGCTCCGCGGCGTTATGGCTGGGGAGCCGTGGGGGTACTCCGAGGAGCCGGTGGGGGGCGGCGGGGCCGCGCCGCCGGCGCTTGGCCCCTCAGCTGCCACTGCGTGTGGGGAGCGGGCGGGCAGGCGGGGGACTGCGGGCCCGCGGCGGGAAGCGGGGCGGCGGGGAGCGGGCAGGGGCCGTGCCCGTTGAGCCCGCTTCTGCCGGCGCGGGGCTCCCCCGCGGCGAGAGGTGGGTGACAGGCGGCCCCGGCCCTGCGGCCGCCCGCCGGAGGGCTCTGCCGGCGGGGCTACGGGGTCTGCAGTGGCTGGCGGAGGCTCGGGGAAGCTGCCCCGGCCCGCCGAGTCTCCCGCCCCGGGACAGCAGCCCCGCCGGGGCCAGTCCTCCGGGCGCCTCGGCCTGAGGGCACGGGTTGAGGCTGCGAGCTGTACCTCTGGCCGCTGCGCCTTATTTCGCCTCGGGGCTTCTCGTTAAGACTCTTTTTCCAGTGTATGTACGAGGGAGTGAGGGTATTTGTAATTAAAGTTTTATGGCCACATGCACGCAACCCCCCCGTTGCACGGTGAGCGCATCATAGGTGATGGTAAGGACCTTGGAAATGCTGTCATCGCTGCTGGGGAGCTTCCGACAAGTGGATCATTAATGCTGTATGTTGGCAACCGGTGTCATATGGAGGGAACAAGTCTGATGCTCTATGCCTGGTCTTCAGCCACCTCACTGAGGCCAAACTTCCTTTGGTTTGCAGTTTTGCTTGATGATCTAAGGATATCACCAACGTTAGAATAACTTAAAGTGTTGCCTTAATGACAGATGGGAACAGAAATTTGTGAGACAGTAAGGTGCATATTGTATTGAATACAGACTTTCAAACCTTACCTAGTTCACTTACAGTGTTGCATTTCCTTCAGTTTCATCAGTCAGGGCTATGTGGCAACTGATTTTAGCATTTAGAAAATGTTGCTAGAAATCTGATGGATGGTTGCAGCTGTCACAGGATTTTTTTTCTGTATAGGCAAAATAGCTCTATTTTGCAGTGCTTTTAGTGTGCAATCCATGTGGTTTGCTTTAGTCTGTAGCTTACCACTAAGAAGTGATGAGCTGGGAAGGCTGCTGGGAGTAGCTGTGATAAAAAAAAAAAAATGTTTCTTTTTAAAAATGGCCAGGCATGTTTGAGGTGCTAATCCATGGTACTTGTTACTCACTGTGGATCAGTGCTGTGCCCTAGTGTTGTAGGTGAGGTGTAGAGCAAGGTGAGCATCTTCACACATCTCCTCCTCTGTTGGCTTTGTTTAAGAATTACCCCCCAGTCCTGGTTCTCTGCACCCGACTTGCTTTTTCAAGGGCTCTTTTGTGATGTGTGGGTCTGTTAATATAGATTGGTTTAATTTCTAGCAGTATTTTAGTGTCTGCATGTTAAAATTTAACCTTTTAAAAGTCTTCTTGTAGTAACCTTGTTTTGAGAACAGGATGAAAGGATGTGCCTTAACACTTAGTGATCGGAGCATGGAGATTAAACTGGGAGTAGGAGTAGATTAAACTGGGGGTGGAAGTGTTTGAGCTGTGGTTTTCTTTCTGTTTCTTCCCATGTGACCTTTGTCAGGTCTCGTAGGTCATAGTCTTCAAAAAAAGTCTGGTCTTACTGTTGGCTTACCTGGATCCAACTCCTCCGAGGTGTGGATGTATGAAGTCTCCAGCATTAGAAACAGATGAGTGCTTTAAAATGTTTCCATCTCCGAATCTGAAAAATAACTTTGCAAGTCCACTTGCCACCCAATGTGTAAGGAAGTGGCCTCAGTCACATGGAGAATATCTATGAAATCTGTACCTTAACTCTTTGAAGAAGTTTTTTGAGCCCTTTCTGGCAGATAGAGATTTGGAGAGAGCTGACATCCTGATGCTTTCTCAAATTTTGTGTCCCAGGCCCTTTCTCTCCCTTCTGTGGCTTGTTGAAATAAGAGGCCTGGAGCTGAGGGCTTGGGGTCGCTCCCACTGCTGCTGTGTGGGACAGCAAAGGGAAGAAGAGGTTCTCCCCACATTGGCTCTTCAGGAGGAAGTGCCTTGTTAGATGCACGCATTTGGAGTTGTTTGTGGGAGAGGAGAAACTGAAAGGCAGAGGTAAAGAAGCACAGAGAGCACCATTATCTTTCTTTCTGTGAGGAGGTAGGACTTGAAAACGACTGAGTGGTCAGCTTGCTTCTGGGTTCCTCAGCAGAAGCAGAGAATCCGGAACTGGGCATTACTCATGGGAGAGGAAGACTCAGAAAATAGTTCCCATCAGGCTGGACTTTTCCCTGGGCTTTGGTTACCTGGCTGCTCAGGGAACTGACTGCCTGGCTCATGACCAAGCAGTTGCCCGGGGAGCTGGCTGTCTGCCACGGGGCTGCCATGGCTTGGGGCAGGCTTCTCACTGGGCAAAAAGCTGCTACGGAGGAGCTTTTGTTTCCTGATAGGAAAATTAAAATTCCAGGGGAAATCATGCCGATTCCACAGAAGGAGCTTTTTCTGGTGAAGGGGCGCTTGACCAAGTGCATGTCTGACCTGCACACCCTTATGCCCTGCAGGCAGAATGTTGTGGCCTGGGCTAAATGTCCAGACTTAATAAATGGTGTATTGTTTGCTGTAATGTATTCTGACTACCAGATGAAAATGGTGCAGAGAAGTGCTATACAGAGCACTATAATTAAGAGCCTTAGGAATAGCCCATTATCTTCAATTTTAGCCTTTAAACTTTAGCATGCACAAGGGCAAAGTGTGTGTGTTTGGGGAGGGTGGAGAGTTGCCTTTGGCAGATGCCAGTTGTAGTGCTGGAAATAGGTTAATGTGTTTAAAAGGTTTATTTCTCATTCCTTTTCTGTGGGGGCTGGGGAGAGAAACTTAAGGAAGGTGCCAAATTGGCTCTTCTAGATGAACTTCTCTGTTTATCTCCCAATTACATCAGTGTCAGTAGTTGTATAAGCTTTCTGACACTGTTCTCTGTGTTAGAAGTTCCCTTCAGGCCAGGGTGCAAACTTTTAGAGAAAGGCTCGTTCATTTGGTACTTGGCAGAATGGTGTATACATGTGTATATTGAAGCATTATGGCAAGTAATGTAACTTTGGTGTTGGCACCATGAGGGGGCTACACTGTCATTAGCACTTGGACTGAGACCGGTGTTGCCCTCCATAGCATCCTCTGCAGAGCTGTCAGGTGTTAGTATCTGGAAGTCTGCTTGGTTTGCTTTGCAACTTAAATGCACAGAATGGAAAATGTGTGAACACTTGCTTTTCCTTTGCCTGACCCATGTAGCCTCCCTGATACCAGCAACAGGCTAAAATTTTTGCAATGCAAGAAGTTAATTTGTTTTAGCAAGCTTTTCAGGTACAAATAATAGCAAGTGAGGAATCTGTTGTCTTTTCCCTGAGTAGGGCTAAGCAGTGCTGGGGCTTGTCTTGGGAATGCTTTTATGTCTAAGTAGTGCTGGAAAGAAGTATCAAACTATGTTTAGAATCCTGGCATATGACATTGATAATCCTATCATATTAGACCTAACTTATTGTGTAGATGACACACTTAAAAAAAGTTGTACTTGTGTTAGGTTGTGTTCAGTACTGCTGAATGTGCATGAGACTTCCATGATTGCAAGCAATCAAGAACATGTTGTTGAGCTATGTTGAACAATGTAGCTCTGCGTCTTCCTGAAAACTCGAAAGAGGTGTCTTTTTTTTTCATTCTCATGTTGACACTGAAGGTGTTTAATTAAGGTATTTTCTTTTATTTCAGAAAGTGTCAGGGATGTTATTGGGAGGAAAATCAAAATTTCGGTCAAGAAAAAAGTAAAGCTGGAAACCAAGGGAGACAAGGTGGATAACAAGGTATTGGTAAGTACGACAGAATGACTCTGATTATATATGTGAAGGAAAAGCCAGTATCTTTTCAGAAGGCATTAATTCTCTTCTGAAAGGCTTCTTTGAACTTTGTGTGTGCCATAAGATACATGTTAAGTACGTAAACGTAAGTTACTTTCATACTTTCTCACTAGCCTGCACAGCAAGTTGATGTGAAGGCATGTACATGAGCACACATGTTCATCACTGAGTTATTCTTCAGAGTTTAGGGTATTGGGTTGTGGATGATGCTAAAGCAAGCTATTATTAGAACCTTTTCTAAAATAATTTGCTGCCTTTGCTGGTTAGGTTTCTTGTTTACATCTGTAGGAATTTTGAGTGGATGAGAAATGCGAAATGAGGCATGTGGAATTATTTATCTTTTGAGAATCTTCTGAAGCTGTTATGTGGTGAACAGTAAAACTATGTGCTTTTTGAACTCAAATGACTATTTGTACTTTTTAGTATTCTCTGTTAAGTCACACATCTGCATGTTAAAAGAAATGCTTAATGTGTGGGATCCTCCGTTGTCATTCCTGAAACGGTAGTGGAGGAAAGTGTCAAATTAATCTCTCTTAAGTATGCTTTCCTGTTTTCTCAAGAATAGTTTTGCTGGCCTCTTGATAAGAAGCAAGCTGTGGTAATGAGCTGGTATGCTTATCTTGAATACTTGGATATGCAAAAAGAGATGGAACTTTATTTCTGTGTTCTTTTGCTACATCTTTCTCAGGAGAACTAGGGTAACAAACACAAATAAGTACAGTGCTGCTATAATATTTTGCAAGATATTTGAGCTTTAGTGCTTTGTGTCTGTAAAAATGTATTGCAGATTTGAAAGTTTTGTTGCCAAAACTGTTGTTACAAATTTTGGGTACATGCCCTATGCAGATACTCTGTTTTGTCTTTAAAATCTGTAACTTATTAATCAGTTCTGAATTGTTTTCATAAAGTACATGTTGCTTATTCTTGGGCAATAAGACTGTAGGTAATAGTCTACTTTTCATCAAGAGCATCTACTTGAGGAATTTGAAGTATTTTCTGCATAATACCTACCTATGTTATGTGTGGCTCCTGGATTTACAGTTCTTGTAGTAGAAATAGGTTGACTATGTAAATGCTGATGGATTGTTTCAATTTATTTAAAAGCCATGTTTATAGGGAAGGGGGACAGTTTCACTGAAGTGGTAGCACTTGATTGACTTTTTGTTTTATTCAGAATCGTTATTCTTATCAGTAGTGAAATATATTGTGGAAATACTGCAATACTGTTCTGATCTGATGGGACCAAAAGAATGTTGAGATTCGAATTGCCAGTGAATTTTCTGAGGGGTGTACTACTTGGCCTAGATGTGATGACTCAGATGTTTTTTCCCTCTTTAATCTCCGAAGCTCTCAGGTGGGAGACTTTAACCTTTTATAACTGAAGAGGTACTGAAAGAGAAACACCTCTTTAAGGTGTTCACAAGTTAGTGAGCGCTTCTTGTGTGTGTGCGTGCATGCTGTCTTCAGTGCAGAGGATAAGTCTTTCAAGGGGATGAATTGCTGAAGGGGATGTTGTCTAGAAGAACAAATGGTTCCATGATGCAAAAATGCGGGGGATTTATACTGGGCAGGTGGGGCGGAAGTTTTCATGGTTAGAGAAATTGACTGCTTGAGTTGGATTTTGTGTTTTCTTCTACCACAGAAGAAAACTGCCCTGCGTGAAGATGCACAAACTGTTATGGCATCTTTATTACAGTGTTTCTTTAACTGCATGTGTATCTTTATGTGGTTTTGGGTTTGGTTTTTGTTTCTGGGTTTTTTTGTTGCAGAAGTGCTGAGTGCTGTCTGCTGTGGCAGAGGCCAGTGGAGGCTGTGGTTCTTTCTGGGGATTCAGAGTTCTCTGAAATGCAGAGTGTTCTGAAAAAAAATGACACCAGCGACACCTTAAGTTGCCATAAATTAGTGGAGAATTTTTGGCCTTGCTGTGTCTACAAACTCATTTTTGACCTGTGAAGTAGAGAAGATGGACCCTCCTCTGCTCCAGAATGACGCTGAAAACAAACCTTGCTTCAGAGATATGCAGATGCTTAATTCTAAATGCCACAGGAAAGCTACTGACAAAATGAAGAATTTTTGTACTCCAAGCTGAGGCTTCACAATATTCAGTAAATAATGCATATGGTTGCATTCTGACCAGGGCAGGTAAAACTGCATACTTGAATTGCTGTGCCTTGGGTAAGCATGTCAAACGGAATGCTGAATGAAGTGTTGGCAGCAAAAGCAATTCAGTAATTAAGGACTATATCCTTAAGTGTATACAGCAGAGGGATCAAATGTGATTGCATGGGCAGCGTTCATGCCAGCACTCCTTGACTCCTGAGAGCTTAGTTTTGAGATGTTAGTCTTTTGAGCATGGTCTCTTGAGTGCATGTGTAGCAATGAATTGTTTTGAGATTTTGGTTTAAATTTTATTAGTAGTTGGGAGTTTACAAGCAGATTAGGTAGCATGCATTGGGTCCCGCGCTTAATAAGGAGAAAATACCAGTTGCTGTCAGGCTAGCTAACTCCAGAGCCGTGGTGAAATTGTTCAAGGTTTTAGAGGAGGTTGATCGCAGAGGCTGGCACTGAGCCCTAGTACCCAGATCTGTGCTTTTAATTAAATGGTCTCTCATTCTTCATTTCTAGGAAATTTGAGCAAAATCAGTACCAATTTGAGAAAGGAAGATTATTTAAAAGCGACTGCACTTGGCAGGTACCTAGGAAATCACTTGACCCCTAGTCCTGTTGTTCGTAGTGTATTCAAGGTGCAGAGTACTAGAATATGGATATAACCATCTACTTAAGTCACTCTGCTATAGGAAATTCCTCTGATAGTTAAGATAGAAATTGGAATCTGAGAGTAAAGATGAAACAGTGGAAAACCCCTGCTGTTGCTTGAAATAAAGTCCTAATGTTGAACTGGTGAAATTGGTGGATAAAGTCCATGCTTGCCTTAAGGTGCTTTGGGATCTCAGCTTTTAGTGCCAAAGTTTGGAAATTATGACTAGAAGTTTTGATGTAAACCAGACCTTTTCAGTCTGCACAATGAGTTTGCTGCCTTAGTATTCTCAATCTGCAGTTACTTAGTTATTCAGTTAGTCATAATGATGCAAACCGTTAAACACAGTGAGCTGCTTAGCTGCCTCTGGTCTGTTGGTACCAGGTCTTGGGTGGTCAGGCAGCAAGCTGGTACCCAACCCTGAAAAGGCAATAACCAGCTTAAATGGGCAGGTCAGTCCTCACACCATTAGAGTCAAACTCCAGCTCTATCCAAGTCATCTTGATACTTTAGCAGAGCAAAGCTGCTGTTAGGTAGGGTGAGGAACCTTTCAGGTGACACACTGATGAGGAATTGCTGCCCCATGGGCAAGAGGTGCTGACAGTACCACCACGCACCAGCAAGGCAGGCAGCAGGACCAGGGGTGGTGGCTGGGGGCAGCTTTAGAGTTGAGGTCAAGCCAGGCAGTTGGGTTTGTGGGGCAGGCTCAGCCAGGAAAATGACCAAGCACAGGCATTGCTCAGGCTGGGACTGAGCGCTGGAACTCCAGAGCAATATGGGGAGCCCTGGTCAAGGCTTCTCCCAGCTTTTTGGTCACATACCTGTGCCATATCAGGTGCAGACAGCCAAACTGAGGCAGGGCCCTGGGGCAGGCTGCCCTAACTGGCTCCGTGTGACCCTCAAGCCAGAGGCAGAGTACTACTGCGTTGGGCTTCAATGTAGTTCTCAAAACAATAGTCTTACTGGGTTAAAATAGATAAAGATATCACTGTTTTGTAGTCAGTCAAGAATTGCTTTGGTTTCCTGGGATTGTTTTGTTTAAAGCTGTTTTCTTACCAGGTCAAGGCTTAAGGCATCATGCAGAGTGGCTGCTGTGTTCCTTTCTCACACTAACTCTGACCTTCTCTCTAGTTTCAGCTTAAGCTGATGGGTATGTAGAGGTCTCAGTCGTAATGATAAGAGTTGCTTTCTGGGGGGCTGGGGAAAGGCAGGCAGAAAAAGAAGAGAAACTTAACACCTACTCCCTCTCATAAGGGCTCCAGCTTTTAGCATGATAACGGATCAGTCAGAATGTCCTGTCCGTGAGAAAGATTTCAGTGTTTTGTCTTGGGTTTTTTTTAAACCAAAGGCTTCAAGCCTCGCCTTCAGACAAACCCCACTGGGAAACTAAGTTTCTTGGTTTCAGTGTTTGCGGTGCTGCTTTTTCACCCTCAAAATAGCCAAGGTATATGTACAATACTCAGCCTTTTGTACAGTCTGTACAAATACTCAGCATTTTGCTGAGTATTTCCCACTGTGGTTTCTTTCTATCAGATTTATTGTAATTGGTAGCAGTGAGAGGTAAAATTGTAAGACAAAAGCAAGATGTTAAATACATCTGACCAACTCCTTACGAAAGACTGATGTTTTCAGGAGTGGCTCATGACCAGAATTCAGGATTCCTCTTCCTTTTTGTTTCTTTCCTGTTAATGAAAGAGAATACTTCTAGACTAATTGCCTTTGAGATTAGTTTTCCTTTCCAAAATAATTTTATTTTAGACATTAAGGACAAGGAAATGTTGCAAGAGACCATGCTCTCTATATGGCTGGTCTGGTTTTTCACTATGTTCTTGAGTTGTTTGTGTGTGTTTTTGTTGTGATTGGTTTTTTTTGTAATGTATTCCTAACCTTAAGGGCATGAAGTAGTGTGATGTGATGTAGTGACCAACAGCACTTTACTAGGAAATCCCCTTGAGGATTCTCTGTTAAGCTGCTGCCCCCGGTCTTTTACTTTCTTCTCTTTGTTAAAATACCACAATGGTGCTTCTGGAACCCGGACAGTTGCTTTCGCAGGTGGCTTCCCTGGGAGTAATCTCTATGTCCCTGTCACTTTCTTTGGGACATATGTTTCCATGGGCTTTTAAACCAAAATTTTTAGTCAACTCCTGTCAAACAGGTTTATATTTGTTCTGTGCACATGGTGTGAGATTTCATGTTCTGCTTCTAAAGACTCACTTACAAAGACTGAAATTCTATTTAAAAAGATCTATCTGCATTCATTTTTAAAGGAGCAATTTTGCACTGTCCATGTGGCTTCTGAATGCTGTCTGAACAACCTGGCTGCCTGCACTGAAGCAGCTGAGAAAAGCCTGTGTGAGCTGCAGTGCCTGTTCAGCTATAAGGGTGGCAGTCTCCAGGTGGAGGCAGAAATAATATTTTGCATTGCCAAAACTATTTTGGGATTAAAAGCTTTGGTGCTTGTTTCCTGTTGCTCATCTTCTGTCATGATCTATCCATGATATTCTTTTCAAATAGATGAATTCTTCTAGGTGCAAGTGTCTTGCCTTAAAAAATATGTACTTGTATATTAAACCACTAAAAGCATGAAGCTCACAGGATTGTCCAAGGTTAGTTTTACGTAAAATGTGTGCAATCTTGCACATTATATCATGACAGCTGGTGTGTGATAATGTGTTAAATATGGACATTCTTTTAAAATAATGGTGTTTCCTCTTCCCTGCCCAGAAGGTTGACTGTTATGACATATATCTTAAGTGTGAGTTTATGAAGATGAAAGGAAGTAGGTGTTGGTACATCCCTCATGTCAGGAAGTCTAAATGAAGTGAGGTAGAGTAATCAAAAAGTACTTATATGTGAAAATGTAGTTTAATACATTTACAAGGTGCCTCTTGGAAAACAATTGAACTGTAGCAAATAAGGTTACTACAGAAAACTGAAATAATGAGTGCTGCTGGAAAGAGAATTTATTAATCCAGCCATGCAGTTGTATATGGTCCCAAAATAGGACCTGTTTAAAAAAATACTCATTCATGTGCAAGTTTGACTGAAATCTATGTTTATGTTGTGCATTGATCTGTAAGGTTACTTTTTACTGGTGGAAAGATTTACAGATCTAACATTCTGATGCTGTGATAGTGCATGCAGATGTTTAATTCCTTTTTGTTGACATGTTTCCACTTCTGTGAGGAGAAACTGGCATTCAATGGAGTTAACCAAGTTGAGAGGAATGTTTTCCTCCTCTTTGGGTTGGTGGGGTTGGGAATTATTTTTCCCCCCCTCATTTTTTCTTTCTAGTTCTTACTTCCAGTTTTTCTTTTCCCTTATTACCGACAATCAAAGCATCAATTGCAGATAGAAAATTGTTTTGTGTTTAAATCGGTGTTGACACACTTTTTGGGATATAAATTCTGAGGCTTCTTACCCTCAGGTTTGTCTGCATTAAGGGTAAGATCTAATCTACTTGCTTAATGAAATTGGCCTTTGACCAAACAGCAACAGTCTTCTTTCTCTGGCTACCCTGGCAAAATGTACATTTTTCTGCAATCCTGGCACTTTCGTGTCCTTTTAAGGGCAGCTCTGATTGGAGTTACATGTTTGCTTTTACACTTCCTTGGAGCATAGAAGATTTCCTTGTGTGTCAAAGAACATAGTGTATTCTTTGCACACTTTGGGAGGGTAGTATAACCATTACAGCAGAAGGGCAGCTGCTTGCTCTCCTTTAATTTTGGGCAACTGGTATATGGAGGGAAAGGTAAGAAAAGGTGTCTTCTCTTTTGGTGCCTGCCCTTGTTCTGTCTTCAGTACTTTGCATGTGCACAAAAACCTGTGGGTGCATCTGTCCTTAGCAGTGTTCTGGAAGGAGAAAGTGTAAATATTATCTTGCTGTTAGCCACTTCTGGTTTCTCATTCACAGCTCACAGGGGAAAAGGAGTGGTGGAAGGCAGGAATCCACTGTGGCTTTGAATTGTTCATGGGATCAGTTAAAAACCAGTTGTGTGTGGGTTGGTTTTTTCTATGGGTTTTTTTTTTTTTTTCTTCTTTAATTTTTATTTTTAAAATGTCACACTCTGTCTACTTCTTTGGCTGAATATATACTGGTACCAAAGTGGTTTGCTAATGTACTTTTGTTTGTAGACGGCCTGCCTCTTGCCACTTTTATCTGTGAAATGGAGCTTTCCTAAGCAAGGATTTACGTTGAAAACTGTGCATAAAAGTGGCAGAAGACTATTACATCTAATTTCCCAAAAGCTTGAAATAAAAAATAGAAGATGAGCATTAGGGTCAACTTCTTGTCTCAGTCACTCTTCTCTATTGATGGCTTTTTGTTTTTGTTTTTTTTTTTACCCAAGGAACAGAATATGTGTTCTTTGGTAGACCAGTATAAATGCAAAAACCTTGTCCCTATTTACTGGTGGCTTTCTTCTTTTCCTTTTTTTATTTTTTTTTCCTTGTATGGCTTGTTTTGTCTGCTTGAAGATACTTATTCGAAGAAAAGCTTTTTTTTTTTGCACAGGGAGTGTGTTTCACTTCATGTAAGTGCTGTGGAGGAGCACACTGTAAGCTTAAGAGGCCACAAGGGCTGCTAATTCAAAAGTTAGTGCCTGCATACTGTGAAAAATGCTTCCTGTTGCTCAGAGCCCCTTGTCTCCAACCATTGTTGTGGTGGAAAATTGGTGAACGTCACTGATTTGTCTGATTATTAAAATAGTTACTTTGGATCACTTACAATTCTGCTTCATTTTTTTTCTCAAGATGGTGGTAATTTAATTCTGTGTAAAATAATTACAGGGCCAGTATGTAAAATTGCTCTTTAACTATAACTGCTGCTAACTGTGCTTCATACTGCTACCAGAGTCCCTAACCTGAGTTAGAATGATGGTCCCCAAGCTGATTCCTGCCCTTGTTCTTGTCTCATCTCTCCCTGTTTCCAGAACATGCACTCTGTGGCAATTCATAAGTGACAGCTTTTTGTTAATGATGGCTTCCCTAATTTGATTATTTAAGATGATAAACTATTATGATGAAAATTTAATTATGAGAGCCAGAGTCTGATAACCCAGTGCTTCTGAAACAGACCTAACCAAATTACTTGCCCTGCTGGGTGAGGGAAGAGCTACCCTGGCTTGGCGAGTAGAGGTTGCAGAATAAAGTCCAAATAGCTGCAGGATGTGATGTTAATGTTAGCAAAGCAAAACAAGTTTCTGCCGGTTGGTACAAAGTTTGAACAAGAATTCACATTGCTGGTGGGGAGTGTGGGAGAGGTGGTTGCCTGGCCCCGTAAGAACCAGGGCAGCAGCTCTAGGGGAAGCAACGGGTAGGTGGAGTTTTAGCAAAGGGGAAGGCTTCTCCCCTTCTCAGCCAAACAATATTTGCTCATTGTTATATTACTGTTACTCTTCAGGGGGCTTCGCAAATGAATCCTGACAGCGCTTGCCCCTCTGAACAAATACAACTTGAAAGGTCCATGTGTCCTCTGAGGCTATTGCAAAGGTGCCCACAGGATAGAAACCATGAGCAAGCAAGGAGCAGCTCTCTCTTGGACAGGTTGTGTTTCTGGATCTTCTTTGCAAAGTAACCTTTATTTAAAAACAAAAACAAGAAAAAAGCCCCCTAAACTTGTGGCTGGACTTCTGGGTACTGGACATGTTGCAGCTTATTCCCTTAGCTGATGAATGGTGTTTGTATCTCCATGCACAGTGGAAGGCCTGTGTGACAGCAGGATGAGCTTCAGCAAGTGTGCATGTGGGGATGGAAAGTGGAAGGGGAGAATCTGGATCTGTTTTTCTGTTAGGATTTCTGTCCTGCATTGCTTTTTCAAGTGGTGTTTTTTCTGTGCTTTTAGGTAGGTTGATAACTAGATACAATTTTTTTCCCCTTTCCACAGTTTAAATAGCAGTTATCAGTGTGCTGCCTGTGAAGTGGGCAGCGACGTGGTTGTGGTGTCTGTGAGAACTCTAACAGTCAGTGCTTAGGAGGCTGAGGTCACTTGGGGCAAGCTATTTCCCTTTTGTGCTCCTGAGTGCTTGGAAGATGCTTGCCAGAGGCATGTGTTTATGGAATAAGCACTTCAGGTACATGTCGCATCCCCAGGTCGGTGATTAAACCTTAAACCTTAGGTGGAGCAATCCTCCACCTAAAACTTTGATAAACCACTGCCTTTGTAGAGCTTCATGGAATTTTGAGGAGCTAAGTTACAGATACCTACTTATTCTTGGGGCATGGGAGCTAAAAAAGAAGGTGAAAGAGCTGCTGCAGAACAGTTTTTACTCAGATCTGATTAGGGGAAGTGAATGGCTGTTGACCCTGACCTGAGTTGGGAGACAGGGCATTTCTGTGTTTGTTCAGGGTAAGCCTTAGAACGAAAAGGCTTCTGCCTCTCTGCCCTCAAGGCCATTAGCCAGACTGAAACTTTTCACACAAAACTATGGATAAAGGGGAAACCTTGTTAAGAGAGGAGCCCCTGAAAACACTTGGGCCTGGTGCTTAAGGATGATACTGTCTTACAGCCCTGCATGTGAGCTTCAACTCCAGTGTAGGTCTCCGGCAGCCTCAGGTTGGGAGCAGTGAAGGTAGGTCAGTACAGATGTCTGGATTTTTAGTGCAGCCCACTTTAGCTGATGATATTCTCTTCTGGTGTTTACCATGTTGCCAGTAAATATTTGAAGAAATACTAGCTTTCTTAGATACTGATGGGTAATAATTTCTGCCGTCTTGGTAAGTTTATTCATATCCCAAATCCAAAATAAGTAACTTTTAAATTATTAATAATAGTGTAAGATGAGAAATGTATTCTAAATATAACAAGCAGTTTTCTTAACTATGTTACTGTTCACGTTTGTACCTTGCAAGTGTCAGAAAAGCGCAGTGGGCTTTGGGCTTTCTGTTCTCTCATCTCAAGAAGATGCAGAAATGCATATATTTTTTGTGAAGCATATTTTTGTATGCTGTGTGCAGCTGAGGCATACACTATGGGTATCTTTATGCCCCTTTTCCTACCTTTCTGTCTCCCTCTTTGCTGTCCTTCCATCTTCGCTGCTTCAGCAAGTCCCAGGAAACTTTTCATGTGTAGATAACCATCAGGATTTGTGTTTGCTTTTTAGCCTACCCCTTCTCACACTGGTGTCCTCATTTTCCCAGTGGTGTATTGCCTGACTTGTTTCTTCTCTTTAAAGAGATAATACAGATATCTCCAAAGACCTCAGTATCCATGCAAATATGGGGATGATGGACAGAGCATAATGCTGCTATGCTAAAATATGTGGATGGCTGCTATAAACTTATTCTGTACATGACTTTGGTCCTGCTAGCCAAGTTCTTTGCTGCCTTGTTCTCAAATTTCATAAAAATCTGTGCTAGAGCTGTTATTTGTGTGATGGAAGCAGTTTGGTTCATGCTGGGTATTATGGAGCTGTTAGTGTAATCTGTTAGTATAATCTATAAATTTAGGTTCTTTCTACCTTGCTCAAAGCTGCTTTCTTTGGTTAAAACCAAACAAAGCCCAAAACAACTTCTAGCATCTCAACAGAATGCTGTGCAAGTGCTGCTTGTCCTGAAGGGAAGCAAGCCATTAGGATGGACAAAACTCAGCTGTATTGGTCTTTAGGTAGGTGAGATGTTGGGCTGAAGAAAGAGGAAAAAGTGAAAACAAACCAAGTAAAGAACTGTAGTATAACATGGCAATTTAAATGCAATTACCTGATGTGCCAGAGCAGTCTAAAAGACTGTAAAATAGCTTTAAAAGGTTTTGTCTGTGAATACAATGCTGTGTTCCCCTATTTTTATAGCTTTCTCTTTGCTTTGGGAAGACATCTTCTAAGAGACTTCACAATTTTGTCAATTTTCAATAAATTTAACTGTATCTTATGTAATCTGTACTACTTCCTTCACAAATTATTTCAAACCCACTTTTTTACCCTTTTCTTGCTTAGCTATACCACGTAGGCAGACTGCAGGAGGAGCTGAAGGCTGACTTTCTTAGGCTTCTATGTAGGTATGTCAGTGAAAGCTTGGAAAAGCTGGTTGTCTAGAGAAGAGTGTATGTTCAATCTTTAGCCAAATGCTAAGAGAAGTCTTCAGGAGTGGCTTAATGCAGCAGGGACGTATGTTTGTTTCAGTTGTATACTGGTTTTGTTTTCTTGCCTGTGCTGAATACCTGCTGAAAATGGTAAAGTGGAGGTCTCAACTCTTAAGAGTTGCATATTCAAATTCAAAAGATTTTAGGGAGTTGCAGGATTGATGCCAACACTGAAAACACAATGTCTTTTTGCCCTCTCATTATTAAAGGATGACCTTTGTCAGCTGGCAGAGATTTCTTAAACTTAGTAAATGCTTATTGTAAGCATTGGAAATATATTTTTCCCCTTTAAATATTTTGAAAACATTCAGCAAAATACGCAAAACCCAAAGAAGGGTTAGTTTCATGTGATGTTTCCAGTGTAATGCTATCCTTTTAAAGTATTTCCTGTAACACTATTAGATGGATCTGCTGTTGTTTGTATGTGCGTGAAATTGTGTGAAATTAAAATCCTGCAGGTTTTTGTATGGTATTAATTTATCACAATGTAGCCTTCATGCAATTTTAGTAGGTCTTTGTTCAGCCTGAGTGGTTAAGTCAGCCCAAAATACATTATTCTTCTATTTTAGAGTATTCCTTATGTTGGCTTTTTCTTTTTCCTTTTTGGAGTGTCGGTTGACTCTCATTATGAAGAGAATATTGCAGACAATTGCTTGGTATCAAGGCTGGTCTTAAGGACGTATGTTAGTTGAAGGAACACTGGCAAGTCAGCTTTTCAGCCTGCTCTTTCACCTCTTTAACTACTCCAGCCCTCCACTGCTGTCTAGGATGCAATTCGTATGATGCTGATGGTGCCTGTCCTTTCAGCCAGGAGCAGCATAAAGTTTGCACAGAAGGGGTTAGTGACACAGAGTACTACGAACCTCCTTTCCTCTGCCTTCTGAGGTGCTGCCTTCTCAGGAGCCAGAGCTGCCTGGTGGTAATACTATCTGCCTCTGAATAAGTGTAGTGTAGTGTCAGGGTAGCTTAGATCCTAGTGAGAGGAGGGATGCTATCATGCTTGTACCTCCAGATGTGCTGCAAAGAAAGCTGCGCTGTGGAGTAGCCTGTGCACATAAAGGTCAGTGTGGCATTGTGGCCATTCCTTGTGCAACCTTGTTTGTGTGCCAGAGGTCCAGGGAACTGGAAGAGGCTGCACTGCGCTGGAAGGGGAGGTGTCTCTGCTTGCAAAGTTTCTTCTGTAATGTTAGACTTCTCTCTTGCCAGATGCATGAATTTTCATGGTGCTGCTCGACATCAGAAAATGATATGAGGGAGGGTTTCACTCACTGTACTGCTGCTTTTGTTGCACCAATGAACAAGAGTAGAGGGGTTATATTGCAGGGACTGCGTGCTCCTACTGCGTTCATTTTGCTGTATTCATTCTGCGAGGTCCTAGCCTCAGAAATGTTTTCTCAAGTCATCTTCACCTGCTAATTTTTTGGTTTTATTGATAATACTCCTAAAAAACCTCAGCTTATGCAAAAGGGAATATACAGCCTGGCAGAACTTTCTCCACCTCCCTGTGTCACTGTTTCTAAAGTGGTAATAGCAGCTTTTCCTGGAACATAAAGAGGAAGAGCTGGCAGAGACATGAGACTCTCTGTTGGAAGCCTGGCAGGAATTAAGCAAGCTGCCTTAGTTCTTGTGTTTTTGTGTTCTCTTGAAGTGTATTTTCTATGGTCCAGACAGAGGGCTTTGTTATAAATACTGTACCAATCTCACTGGGCTTTAATTTGAGACCCTTTGGCAAAAGGTGTTATTTTCATCCATTTATTTATTTATGCCATTGCAGTTACCCCTTGAAAAAAAGTTGCTGCAGTATCACAAATCGCATAGGTTTTATTTCTGTAGGAATACGTTTATGGTAATTGAAGCAAATTGACAAGAGGACTGCAGAAGTGTTTTAAAATACATGAGAGACCTGCTGCACTGCATGGATGTTCTCTGCTTTCCCACAGTACTGTTTCAAGCTATATGTTAGGCTTGGGGTCCAGTGAATTAAGACTTAATGTAATAAAATATGTTGAGAGGATCTGTAAATATGTAGGGCCCAGACGCGTCTTTGGGGAAGCCATCAGAATTGTTCGTACATCATGGTTCTTACCACCTAGTGTTTTGAAGGACACAAAGTTGGGTAATCGACTTTATGTGCATGGATATCAGATGACACTCCCTCAGGGGGCAGAGAGGTTTTCTTAATTGACCTTTGGATAATCTGATGGCATTGTCTAAGAGAACAAACAAAAACCACACATGGTCAGGTGGAATTTTTCTTGCCACATCATTTAAACTTGGGTGGTAGAAATCCATTTAACACATATCTGTTATATTTTTAGGATTTCTGAATAACCCATCTGTTCAGTTATGTTGAATGGTACCTACTTAAGATGTGACCAAAACCTGATTTTGGTTTCCTAGCTGTAATCCCTCATGGTCTAAGTATAGATCATTCCCAGGTGGCTTTTGGACCCCACGTTTGCAGGATGAAGAGAGGATTGGATTGCCTTGTTCACAGTTTCTTGCAAAGCCTGAGGATTAGTGGATCTGTTGGTGCATGGTGGAGCCAGGCCAGTCAGACTAAGCATTAGGTTAATGCTCAGGGCATTGTGACTGCATTGACATGAGGAAATTTAGTATCTGGGTTACAGTAGCCTCTGGCAGTAGCATTAAGCTGCTACTGTAAGAAAAATACTCCTTTTCTCCCTCTCTTTTTTTAATTCCCCTGTAATGGGAAATCTGTCCTGAACTGATTTTAGCATTACATGGAGGTAAAAATTCATAGTGGTTTGCAGTTATCACTGTACAACTGTATGGTAGGGTTGCTTTCAAGCGTTTGTAATGGGGATATTGATGTTCTTCCATTCCTGTAGGCAGAGTTCATGCATAAAATGAACGTTGAGCTTTTACGTGTGTTTAATCGTCACCCCTCCCATGAATCTATACCAGTGCATATAATGTTGCACACACTGATGCTTGAGATGGGTCTGTAACTGAAAGAGCCAGTTTCATATATATTGCCTAATATATTACATGTAGATAATATACATTTCAGAGATTATTATGTTATACTCTTATTTTAAGGTCAGTAGAGTAACTGAAAGAAGAGGCAGTAAAATCAAATATTATGAGCCCAGCATGCTGCCTCTTGCATCAAGATGATCTTCAGTTGCTAAATGTGTGTTTTTTTCCCCAGACAGCGAGTGCATCTGCAGATTCTGCAGTGCCCATTTGTTTCAGCCTGGGCACACTCCTCTGTCGACACTTGCTGTGAAATACCATAGCCTGGTTCACCTTCTGTGCTGCTGATTTCTTGTGCCTTTATCTGCTTTGTTTATTCATTATTAAATGCGTACTTTCTGCTTGACAAGTGCTATAAAATCCCTTTCACTGTGGCTGAACCCAAGAACCTCCACTGAGAGTCTAGAAGGGTTATTAATTTTTTTTTTAAATGCAAATACTATGCATTTCTATTCTGTACTGAAGTGCTCTTCAAGCTAGACTGCTTAACAGGATGGTGGATCCTCTCCATCCTGGTCTCTAAGCTGT
Source organism: Psittacula echo (assembly GCF_963264785.1). Classification (NCBI taxonomy): domain Eukaryota; kingdom Metazoa; phylum Chordata; class Aves; order Psittaciformes; family Psittacidae; genus Psittacula; species Psittacula echo. Next base: position 97,863,868 of record NC_137737.1, on the reverse strand, counting down.
GTAGTTGGGTAAAATTAAAGTACTAGATTTTTCCAGATTTCTACTGAAAACAGAAACAAGAATATCTCATGTATTTGAAAATTCCTATAGAGGTCTAATAATATATTAGGTCTACCTAAAAATGGATGTTCATATCATATATATGAACATTCCGTACTTCTGTATTAATGTAGCTGGTATGCAGTCCTCATGAATGACATGCGCAGAGCATAAAACTGAAAGGTATGCTTTTCTGACATGAGGTGCAAGGGTTCAAGCTTTCTCAAGTTTTAATTTTAAAGTAACTCAGCTTAGACATCCAGTGTTAAAGGTTTTTTTTTTTTTTAAGTTTATGATGATTTGAGAGCAACAAACAAATCAAGGTGTTGGGTTTTCTTCCTAAGCTCTATCTTGTGTATGCACTGGCTTGTCTTTCAATTATTATTAAGCATGTTCTGACTAGTTTTTATTACATTATATTTTACTTATCCTTTCTTAGCTGAGCATTCCAGTATTTGGGAGTTATAAACATGCCTGATACTAATCCAGAACATCAACTTTTTCTCTAAAGGGAGAAGAACAAAGTTAACCACTTGGTTTGAGAAGAAGTTATCTTTTCAAATACAGGCTTTTGGTTCTGATTCAGAAAATACAGCCATGGTAGATTTTAGCTCAGTCTTCACCTGTGTGTATTTATTTGTTTGCTTTGAAAAATAACCAGTTTGGGACTGTAAGATTCTTTTTCTGTAAGATTTAACCTCTTGGGTCAAGAGAGGTAGCCTCAGGACTTCTCATGCTGTTGGATGTACCACCACCAGTGACCTGGGACAGCAGTTTTGCTGTCAAGATAGCTAACAGTGGAAGAGCTGACTCTTCACCTAGAAAAGAACAAAGAAGAAGAGGGGAGGCTCTCTGAAGAATATTTCAAAGAAGGGTCAGGAAGGGTGAGATCAAGGCCAGAGGAATTACTCAGACTGAGTGAGCTTCCTTCTTGCTTTCTGTACTTGACAGACTGCAGCTGTGAACCCTGTCCTCCTTCATGCAGCAGAAGGCCTGGAAAGAAAGGTGTATTTTTTTCCTCAGAGTAGGGGTCATCTAATGTTTCTCTAATTGGGCAAACAGAGGCTGAAAAGAAAGCAATGGAGCTCGAGTGCCTTTGGGGAACTTCATCAGTCTACATACTAAATGTTTTTATAGCCAAGTTGTTTTTATAGGCCAGGTTGGATGAGGCCTTGGGTGGCATGGTTTAGTGTGGGGTGTCCCTGCTCATGGCAGGGGGGTTGGAACTAGATGATCTTAAGGTCCTTTCCAACCTTTACTATTCTGTGATTCTATGATTAGTAAAGCAGTCCAAGGAGTTGAGGCTTTCCATGCCTCAGATTTGTGGGTTTTATCTGGTCTCATCTGTGATTATCTTAGCTGTTCCATAGCTTCACTCTTACCTGGCCAACGATACATCTGTTCCCAAGGTCAAATAAGTGAAAATAAGGTGAAATAAGTGTAGGTAGGCCATGAGCATGGCAGGCAATGTGCCACCTCAAAATGCTGTAAGCCAAGCTGGGCATCAGAAACCAGTTTCTTCTGACTGGTAGGTCCCCCCTCCCCAGCTTAAATGGCAGGGTAATTCCTTCTGGGTCATAGTATCTCCTCAGAGGAGAGGTACTGGATTCCAGGGCAAGTGTGCAGCTGAGGACCCTGACCCTTGCTAGACACGGGTCTACATGCAGTCAGTACTGGTTTAGCCCCAAGTGTACCACTACCTCTTTCTACTAAGGAATGCTGTTCCATGGCATAGCTGTAATTATCAGGTACAAGCTCTTCAGTAACACTGTGTTTGCTGAAATACTTCATTTCCAAGGCTTAGAATAGAGCTTCTCTGCTTGTTTTAGTGCTGCAGAATGCATGGAAGTTGTGGGAGCACTAACTGGAACCAAGTGTGCCATCTGCAATGAATAAATAATTGTATAAATATGTACCTTTACCTCCTCTGTCTGTTTATGCATTTACAAAAATGCCATGGTATTTGTTTTTGAGGTGGAATTAACACCATTCCTTGTAAATCTCAGACAGCTGTGCACAGCTCACTGTTCAGAGGCTTGAGTCTGGCTTATTGGATATTTGTTCAAATGATTTTTCCACACCCAGACTTATGGATGTTGGAAGCGTTTCTGGTGTGAATATTAATTTGTGTCTCCTGTGAAGACTCATGGGGGTCAAGCCCTGCTATCATTTCTGTGAGTGCTTTTACAATCAGATGTGTTTCTCAAACACTTATTGAAGCACTTGGTGAGTCCTTGTGTGAGAATGCTAGCCTGTGGCTGTTGGTGCTTGCTGAGAGCCGTGTGTGGTTGTTTGCTTATCCTTGCTCTCTTTACTGAGGTTTCTAGTGCTTTTCTTCTTTCTTCCTTTTTCTGGGGGGGAATGATTGTGCGCAAATCCAAACTTGAAAATAAAACTTTTAGTTTTTTTAGTTTTGTGCTTCTGATGGCTGACCACATAACACTGTATCAGAGTACACAAGAATGGTGTTAACTCTGAACTGCACTATGTTTTAGCTGTTGTGTTTATGGGTGAAGAATTAGAAAGTGGGGCCTGCCACATGAGCATTTATAATGGCAGTTTCTAGCAACAGAAAGCCAGAAGGAAAATCTGTTACCTCAGGTCATATTGGCAGTCGTATCTGCTGTCACACTCATTTCTTTGGATTTACTGGTGATAAGAATTCCTGAGCATAAGCTCTGAGCAGTATATTGATAACTGAGTGAATGCTAAGTATGAATATTTAATAGCATTAAATACTTAGGATCAGATGTATAAAACTTTAGCTCTAGCCAGCAGCGTCCAATAATTAAGCGAGTTGTCAACTCACTGAAGCCATCACATAAATCACCTTGTACCCATTCACGCTGAGGGTGAATAGATCTTTCCCCACCCCCCCAAACCAAGAGTATTTTGTTGGTTTTGTTGGGTTGTTTTTTTTTTAAACTCCACCAGACTCCAGAGGTAATTATTTGCCTGCAGTGAGGGGGATGGTTTAATGACAGAAGGATAAGATCTGAATCCTGGAGTCATAAATGATACTGGGAGCTTTCAGCAGCTGTCTGTTTTCATGAGAAGGCAGACTCCTTTGGAAAGGCTCCACTTTGCAGCTGGGGAAACACATATCAAGCAAAAATGCTGTTGGGCTTGACAAACTAACTTTTTTTTAGTTTTAAATATTTTTCTTCCAATATCATCTCTGTGCTCTGGCGGTGTGATTGCAGGGGAGTTTTGGTGCTTCCCAGTTTGTGCTTCCCCAGTGAATTCCATGTGGTAAGGTCTCCTGGACAAGTGCTGTCTTTGCAGGGCAACTTACTGTCCTTGAGCCATATGATGAGCTGTGATTTCCTGAGAAGTCTGAGGCAGATATGGCCACTGGCTTGGACAAATAAATAACAATCTAGTGTAGGAGAGATTCTTTTTTTAAACTGTAATGTAGGCTATTCCTCTGTTTTCAAACTACTAGTATTTTTCATAAGATCTGTATAACTTTCTTGCACATTATAGTGAACTAAGTATATTGGAATATATTTCTTATTAAAAGGAAAACAAAGCAGAAGGGAGTTGTCGCTGAGTCTGACTCTAGGGAATATCACCTGTAACTGAGATGTAAAGCTCTTCCCTGAAGTGAAACACCATGCAGGCATAGTTATTGTTGGCATGTAGGGGAGAAAATATATTGTGAGGCAACACAAGCATTTAACAGATTTTAATAAATACACAGTATGCAAGGACAGGGAAAAATATTTATAGTATTACAGGTCTGCTAATTTTTCAAATGACCTTGAATATATGCAAGTGCAGCTGTTGTTGTTAATGTGGAAAGATGCTGCTGAGTGGGTAAAGTGGGACATGAGTCTGGTGGGATCTGTGTCACATCCTTACAAGGAAAAATCTTGAAGACGGTGACTGATGACATTAGCGTCTAGTTTGAGTTGGAAAGGTCTACAGATTTGAAGCAGACTTTAGGAGGCTGCGTTAGGATTTGGGTATTGTCCCTCGGTATTTATCTAGTTTTGACTGATCAGGCTGGAAGAGGGGTATCTTCACCAAGAAACTAGCTTGAAGGCAATGCCACAGCTTTTAAAGAAGAGTTATTGCTCATTTGTAGTTAAGTAGTGGACATGAGCTACTTAAATTGCTAGAGAAACTGGAGGTTTTCTAACTTAGGCCCAGTTTGGTTTGGCATTGATTCCTAAAATGCAGAAGGTCTAGGGTAGAAATTGCCAACTTGATTTGTGTAATTCAGTAGAAAGAAATACAATATTTACATGGCCAAGATGGCCTTTAGAAGGGCCATGACGAATCATCTTCAAATGTTTAGTTTCTTTGTACTTCTCCGATATCTCTGTGTGTACTGAATAAACTGACTGACCTTGAATCTTCATGATCTTGTAAGAAAAGATTGTTTATTTAGGATTTGTCAAATGCTGGGAAGGATTAAAGTTTGACTCAGTTTGGAAACTCTTCCCTTGTACAGAGGAACATGTAGTGTAATCCTTTCTCTAGAAGTTAACTAGTTTCCATTTAAAAGGTCTTGAGTGTTTAAAAATGCATTTGGAAAGTTGATTTCTACGAACTTTGAGAAGTCATACGTTGTCAGGATTTTTCGACTGAGCTACAGGAGTGATTAAACAAACTTCTCTGGGCTTTGTGACAGTTTTATCTTCTCAGTGAAGAAGCCACTTCACTTGGTTTGTTTTTCCTCTCTAGAGAAGTCCATTGATCCCTTAAAAACTTGATGCAACAGTTACGGGTTTTTTTTTTTTTCTGAGAATAACTATTCTCTTTCTGCTTCTCATTTTCTGAATGCCCTGTCCCTTCAAGCAAGGTGTTTCACTTCAGTTTATAATTTGTAGGATGCTTTATGGAGGTAAAGATGTCCAGGGAAATGAGCATCTTTATGAAGGAGCGACCTCATGTTGAAGCTGTTGGTGCTTGGCTTTTGTGGCTTTTCTCTTACCCATGTTTAAAAAAACACCATGTTGATTTCTTTGTAATCTGCCTACCCCTGGTGAGAGAGAGAGCAGCAACAACCTATGAATGTTTTGAAAGAATAAAAGCCGTAACAATAACTTTGAACTCTCTCTCTACCCTGGATTTTCCTTTCTTATTTGTTGTGTTAGCCATAGGTGAGACACCAAGCTCTTCATGGTGGGTTTTCGTATTTCCTTGAAGGCTGGAGAAGAGCAGGGGGAAAGGCTTTCCAGCTAGAGAGCAGCTGCCCGTTCCTGTGGTCTGCTGTGTTTTCCTGAGCTGCTGTGATGAGGAAATTGACAGTGAGTAAGCTGAGCAGGCTCAGGGTGCTGCAGGGCAGATTTACCTGTTAGTGTAGATAGAAACCAGGCAGGTGTCAAATCAAAGTGCAGTGGAATAGCTCTTGCGAGCTGTAGTTAGTGGGCTTCATGGCGCCAAGGAGGAAAAAGCAGATGGAAACATTCAAATGTATTTCCTCCCTCCCCTTTCCTGTCTCTTGGATCTTTTATTTCAGTCAGTAATGGAAATCTGTGCTCTGAGTTTTGAATGAACAGCTTACACTGTGCTAGTGTTAAGTACTTAATGAGCCTCGTTTCTCAAAGATCTTGCAGTCTGCCTCAGTTAACCCAGCTGCTTTTTTTAGGAGAACTTGTTTTGGCAGAGACTTTTCTGTGTGTATGAAGAATGAACAAATAAACTGTTGTGCAATTTGCAATTAAGAATGAGGTTGTAGGGAACGAGACATTTTTAAACTAGGAGATCAGAGACTGCAGAGCCAAGTAAAACAATTGCTCAGCATTGCTTCATAGACACCTGTCTCAACAAGACCCCTGTGTTTGCATTGTCTGCTAAAGAGAATGGAAATGTGAGTCCATGCGGGGGAGTCCCGCAGTGCTTATCAGGACCAGGCCATGGCAAAGGGATGTGGAAGTAACTTGGAAAGGCAAGAAATTTAATTGGGTTTGGCTGGTTGTTTCTTGGTGTCATTCCTGCCTCCCCAGTGTGGTAAAACACTGCAGAGCATGTGCAATGATAGCGGTCAGGATTACTGTGATTAAAATGATTGAAACTAGCAACTCAGGAAGTGTATACTTCCAAGGAGTGTTTGAAAGCATACAAATACATAAATCTAGACCTTAGCCGCAGCTGCAGAGTTGTTTTGGTTCACAGACATCAGCAGTTAGCCTTAAGAGTAGGTGTGCTGAAGTTTATGCTGAACTCAGATTTCCACACTGATTAGCTTAGCTTTAAGCAGGAGTGGTTTGGTCTGATATAAATTTTATTTGGGATGGAAAGGGAGGAGGGCTGTAGCCTGAGTTAATTGCATCCCGTCAGCAGCTCCATTGACAGCTTGGTGCTGGCTAAAATTCCAACTGTAAATGAAGTTTTAAAGATGGACCTGTGTTTCTCTTCTTCCTTTTATATAGGGGTCTTGAACAGCTGTTTCCTGAATGGGCTGCTTTAAAAATGTACCTTTTAGAAGTATTTGGAGTATGGAAGAGGGCATAACTACACAGGTTAAAAATGTCCACTGTGGGTTACACAAACAATTGCCTGATTGCTGGAATTCAGATGTCTGGCATATTTGCTACAGCTGGTGGTTGTGTGTGTCCATGCTCTTGCTCTGTGAGAAGTCCTGTGTAACCTCCTGCTTTTTGCGGTGGTTAGCTTGCCACGTCTACTGCCCTGCTACTGAGATGTGCTGCTGAGGAAGGGCCATGCTCTGCATCCAGCTTCTTGTGACGGTGTCTTAACCTTACGTGTCCATCTTATTTAAGAGACCATAGCTCAATTCTTTGCTAGTCACGAGGCAAGATAGAACCTGCTGCATGTTTAACTGGCAAAAACCAAAGGGTTTGTTATTTGAGCTAGTTAAATCATCAGAGAACAACTCTGAAGCAGGTGGGGTGAATCACCCTCTTTGAGTAGAGGGGGACCAAAGGGGGCACCTAGATTTCAACGTAAGTTAAATGCCTGTCTTTTAGATAGCTCAGGAATGATTTTTCACTTTGCTTCTCTGCACTTTGCTTTCATGTTTGAGAAATGGAAGAGTGGCTGGGTGCTGCCTTGCAGAATGACCATCCCTTTGCCTGACAGGTGTATCCCACTGTTGTGCAGGGTTTTTTTCACTGTGATGGGTTTCCACAAATGTGTGGCACTTGGTCATGCTGTTGATCTGTCCATTTCTCGTGCAGTGGCATGCTATGATTTGTGGCTTCTGGTCTTCTGCTGAAGCATGTAATGGTGTATGGGAACGTCAGCTGTGGGCTGTGGCAAAGCATTTAGCAGATGTTTTGTGGAGTCTGCTAGACACTCTTTCTACCTCCTTGTGATCTTCTAAGTGTCCAGCACTGCTTTCCTCTCTCTATCGCTTAGAGGCGAACAAGACTGGAATATGTTCTGGTGTCCCCAACATAAAAGGGACATCGAGCTACTAGAGCAAGCCCAGAGGAGGTCATGAGGATGATCTGGGGGCTGGAGCATCTCCTTTATGAAGACAGGCTGAGAAAGTTGGGGCTGTTCAGCCTGGAGAAGAGAAGGCTGCGTGGAGACCTCCTAGCAGTCTTCCAGTATCTGAAGGGGACCTGTAAGGATGCTTGGGAGGGACTCTTCATTAGGGACTGTAGTGGTAGTGGTAATAAAACTTAAACAGGGGATGTTGTAGAGCAACAACTGAGTAACTGTGGAATTTGATCAAGAACAATTTGCCTGGGTTGCAGCTGAGAAGGCTTTCCTTCATCATCTCCATGGAGGCCTTTGATACCATCCTGCCCTGGTATGTGTGGGAAATGCAGCCAGTGCTTTGGCAGTCCCTTTCCTGTGGCCAGGGTGGGCATCCATTCTGTGGTTCAGGCACAGCTGGTGTCCCACCAGGTGCTGGAGGAAGGAGGTGTGCCTTTCTCTTTGAGACCAGTGCCTCTCATCAAGTGTCTTTCAATGCCTTTGCTCTAATCATAATACCAGAAGTTTCCCTTTGTTTCTGAGGACAATTTTTTCCAAGGAGCCCAAGATCAGAATTGCTTTAAATAAAACTAAATAACTTAGAAGAGCTGAGGCACATGCTCTTAAATCAGAGATGAACAGAATAAAGTGTTGTCTAATCCATCACCAAAAGCCTGTTGAACTAGTCAGCAACAGTTGTGGAGACTGTCTCACAGGAGCAGTGAAGTCAGTTCAGGGAGTCTTCCTCTCCTCACGCAGGAGTTGCATGTTACCAGCACTGTAACAAGACTCTCAAAATGCAGCCTCTGAACTGGTGACTTGCATCACTGATTTAATATTATCTTGGCAGTTTCTGAAAGTCCAGCTGTGAACTACTTTATTGTATTAACCATGGGATCCTATTTTGTATTCACAGAACGCTTGCTTAAGCACAATATCCCGGGAAGGGTAATAATCCATTGTAAATATAATATAGCCACTGAATGCCTTATTTCATGGAGCTCCTAGTCTTTCTCCCTTCCCCCAAGAACTCTTAATTATTTTTCTAGGTTCTCCATGCAGTTAACGCTATGTAAACATGTGCATTTATTTCTCTCTTCCTTCCCTCCCTTCTCCTGCTGTTTGTTGCACTATAATGTCTGGTCTTAACTGTTGAAAGCCTTGGGGGGGTTGATGTCTGTGTTCAAGTAAGACGGTGAACTCTTAGTTCTAAAAGGGTTTGTAGGTGCTGCTTGAGTGGAAATAATAATGAAATGTGATGTGTTTTTGGTGATATATGGTACATGTTTGTGGTGTTTAGCTTGGGATATAAAAAAGAGGGCAGTTTAATGGCTAGCTACTAAAAAGTAGTAGTAGTAGTTTTTGTGCAAAAACTCATTCTGTCTGGAATACAGAGCATTTTCTTGTATGCAACAATTCTTCCTTATGTTTCATCAACACCAGAAAATGGGCCTTGAGCTTTGCTGTTGTCCACGGTGGTTGGCAGATACAACTGCAACAAGTGGAATCAAAGAATCATAAAATGGTTAGGGTTGGAAAGGACCTTAAAATTATCCAGTTCCAACCCCACTGCCATGGGCAGGGATACCTCGCGCTAGACTGTGTTTCCCAAGACAATGTAAGTGAGCCAGGCTGTTGTGAATGTTCACGGTGCCAGGGTGCTTGGGGTGATCAGGGTGATAGGGAGGAAATGGAGAGAACATGGTGTCTAGGGTTCTGCATGCAGAATGTGGGAGGCATCTGAACAAAGATGCTTCTTTCTGTTGGATAAATTTGATCTGCAAGGGTGCCACATACGTAACCTATTGATTCTCTTTTGAGTGCTTCAAATAGGTGTCTTTTCCTATGGAAGTACTAATAAGCAGCTTGCAAAAGTTTTCTTATATATATAACCCTGTCATAGAAAAAAATATCACTGTATTAATAAGCTGCTAAGACTTTTTGTTTTGTTTTATTTTATATCCTAGTGGCAGATGTCTTTTTCTTTCTCAGCAATTGTACTTATATTTTAAATGCGACATCTCAGCAAATGATGTTCCTCTACTTCATCTCACTTTCCAGAGGATTTGGATTAGAATTGGCAGGTATCAAACCCCCCTAAATCCTTGCAGAAAAAAGAGCATGCAGCAGTTTGTGTGAAGGGTTCTTGCTTGCTTCTGCCTGGCCTCTGCCCTACTAAGAGAACTGCAGTCCAATGGAGGCACTGTTGCTTGTTTGCCTGCCTTTCATTTGGAGAATGACTTTCCAAGGGTAGGTTTGTAATGGGCTCTATACTCCCTCTCTTCAAGCTGCCTAGGGTGATTTGATCTTCAGATGCCATTCCTACTGTAAGAAAAAAAAGCATTTTTCTCCTTTCTCAGTATTTCTTGTTTGTCTGGTGCTTTTTAGAACAGATGCAAGCTGCAAGTGGTGCTTGATGCAGTTGAGTAGAAATTGTAGCCAGTTCCAAACTGAAATAATGACAAACTTTCTTCATCCTCCAAGTATGAAGTGTAAACACACCTGAGGTAATTTACTCCATAGGAATGAGCCCTGAGGTATGTCGCTTCAGTGTGACTACGAGTGTACCTGCCTCTGTGAGTATGTCAGGTATGACAATTTCTAGTCTGGTCTTTGTGTTCCTGTTATATGTTAATGTAGTCCTAACAGGACAGGTGGGTGGGAGACAGTGGGTTTTATTTTAACATATCTTATTCCGCAAGTGGCATGGAATATTTGTTCTAGTGTATGGCTCTATGTAGTCCCACTAAAATTAGTGGCCACCTTCTATTTGTGATGGAAAATTTTATCTTTCAAAGTTGTATAGAAAGGTGCTGGTTTTAAACCTGAGTTAAAATGTAGTACACATCTCCCATTTTGTTTTAAATCTGGAATATCTCAAAGGAAGAAAACTGTCAGGAAGAGAATGCATCTGTGTTCTCAAAAAGACATAGATGGGAATGAATAATAGACATCGTTTAATGCCCCATCTTCCATTAATTTGTCAATATTCACCTCATGGGAAGACCTTAAAGTGTTTTCTTGTTTGTCACCATATCTCTCTGAGTGCTGGTTAAATCCTACTTCTCTAATTTATTGAGATATTATTTTCAAGAAATAGATTTATTAAATTTACTGTATAGCCTAGTGGAGCGCACAAAGAGGATAATTTTCTTTTCTGTAGAAATGTTTCCTGTAGGAAACAAAGGGCTACTAGCTAAGCAGAGATACTAACTAGGTGTGGCAACCTATGTGGATAGGACTTTGATAACAATTCCACGTGCTTTTTGCTGCTTTAATGATTTTTGAATATAGGGGTAGAATTTTGAGACTTTCGAAGTAAAGGACATTCTGGGGACCTAACCTGGCTACACCTTGTAAAAATCCAGCTAGTTTCATGGCTGTTTTTATAAGGCGCTGAATATGAATACCTTTGAAAACCTGCTTGATAGCTGGTAACTACTGGAAAAATAGAGAAGAAATTAAATTAATTTGTGTTCTTTTTGAGGATCAATGAAATGAAAAGGGGATATATATTTTTTTTCTTTTGGGAAATAGCACTTTCTGAATTATTTTGCTATGGAATTTTGCAGGGAAGTGTCATGAAAGGATGTTTGTAGTGGTGTTTTTGTAGCCGATCCAGTGGAATCAAATCTTGCAAACCACCAATTTTTATTGCCAGTTTCTTGTTTATTGTGTCTTTGACTTCTGAGATATTTTAGAAATCATGTTCATCTTTGTGCAAATACTCACCTAATTGTGATATAAAAACATCAGGAAAGAAAAGAAATGTGCTTGTAATAGAAGATTAGAGCAGGAGGGATAGATAAAGGCATTCAACTCTGATTTGGTGAGGCTCCCTTTGTTATCAGTGTGGGGGCTCCTGCAGACAGTGATTGGGAAAATCGAGATTAAGCTCTCTTCTGAACTTCTTTGTGGCGACTGCTATATCTCTCTGTTGATTACCATTTACCTCTGAATTCAGATATTTAGTTACCTGGCTGCAGCTAAGCAATATGAATATCCTCTGCTGCCATGAATCTGAAGAACATGATTTGGAAGGGGTGAGCTTGTTTGGGAGGGAATAGAAAAGGGAGCTCCATACCACTACACGAGTTTTGGAATTTCAGTATGCAGTAAATGTGAGGAATAAGTGTAAAAAAAAATTTCTTATGGTGTCAAGTGCAGGGGCTTTAAACTTTCCTTGGAAAGTTTTGCCTTGACAGTTCATTAGTTTTATTGCTTCAGTTTTGGCCGGAACCCAGACATGGCAGTATTATGTTTGCATGGATAATGAAGACTCCATTTATAACTGTTGGACTAAAAAACTATCAGTGTAATTTAAATTGGCTGCACTGGTAAGCACTATTCTCCATTTCTGAAAAGTGCCTGGTGCAGCTGTGTTAAGTCCTCCTGGAAGCATGTCTTGTCATATCACTCTGTGTTACTTCCAGGAGGTTTCTACTCTTCCAAATTCATTCTACAGTATAGGTCCTTTGTAGAAGAGCTTGTGAGGGATCATAGGTGTTTGGTTTTGGCACTCGTTGCACTCAGAGTTGACAAAACAGTCACTTGTTGGTATATTGCTGGATGACCACACTGGAGAGGAATGCCACTGCAGGGGTGGGGGAAGGATGTTCATTAACCTCCAATGGCAGAAGTGTGGGAATTTCAGAACTGAAGAGAAATAGGCTACTCCAGTGTCCCCTTTCCGTGTTTATTGTCTTAAGAATTGAAATACTAGTCTCCAAACACTGTAGAATATATGAAGTATCTTCCCAACAGATTAAATATTGTTTATCCCCTCTCCTCCTGTTGTTCTTTCTTTTTTGTTCTATTTTTAACAGTTAAAAAAAAAAGTCAATTGCATTGACTGGCTCAGTGGATATATAATGAAAAAAAAAAATTCTAGCCAGATAGGCCCTTGCTTAGTATTCATAGCATTATGTTTTCTAGGAAATAAGATTAAGCTGTTAAAGCATCCCAAGAGGAACTTTTTTTTCTCCTTGGAACTTGTGCTTACATGTAATTACGTATTTTTATCCTTACTGCTAAGCATATCATGCATCTCCAGCCTCAAACTGCATCACATGAAGCATTAGTTATTATTTCATGGCTGATGAAATCAGCAGAGGCAGATTCTCTCTGGCTGTAGAAAGCTGGTGATGCTTCCTGCCCTGGGTAAGCCGAGGAAACTGACCTAATGATGACCCATCAAGCAGTGTAATGATATGGTGTGCTGTATCCCAAAATCTGACCTTTGTAGCTGTATTATGGGTGACTCATGGAGGGTGCTGCAGCGTTCCACTCCTTTCCCAGGCTTTACCCAGGAAAGCATCATGCTGAGTTGCAACAGTGGACGTGATGGAGAAATGTTATCTTGTTTTGCAGCTGAGATGCTTGTTTTTCTTCAGGTGTGGTAGCTGTCATTTACATCTGATAAAGGCTGTCTGAAACTGAAGGGCTTGCAGCTTTTTGAGAGTGATACTTCTAATTACTTTTTCTTTCCACATTTAATTACTTACAAGTAGGTTTTGAAACAGTGCATGCATCTCGAGTAGAAAACTTAATACAGATGGGGAAAAAAGACTAATAAAAGGTAACAACAAGGCAAAAATGCTTTTAGAAGGTGGAAGAGGTTCTCTGTGATAGCGAGGTGATGGCAGTGAGTTACTGCTTTATAGGCACCATTGAAAATAGTAAGGAGGATTGCAGTTATCCAAAGGACAGGGTGTTGGCAGACACTCAGGAATCCTCTCATTGGCTCCCAGTGAGGGACGTCAGTGTTCTAGGAAGGCGATCTATGTCTTGTATAGGAACAGGCAAAACAGAGTTTTGCAGTCTGTGCCCACAGCTGTTTTATCTGCACAGGGAGAAGAAACACAGTTTAACTTTAATTTTTATTTATTTATTTATTTATTTTAGCCATTGAGATATATGTTTATCCAACTGAAGAAAGGTTGGATGACACTCTCCAACAGGAATATGATGCAGTTGCCACTGGTTCCTAAGACTTTCCCTTTCCTAATTCATATGAATATCTGTTAACTGGCCAGCTTCCTGACAGACCTTTAGTTGTGTATTTCTTGCTTTTAATAGCACATTTCTCAGTTTATTGCAGTCAAATAATAAAGATTTTAAGGCTTTGTTTACCACAGGCTTGCAAAAGAAGTGTTATGTTACAAGGGCAGCTTTGTATCTTGATAATTATTTATAAGGCTAAGCTATACTATTCAGGAATCATGTGGGTTTTCACTTAATATCAAGGCCAGCACTGATGCTGAATATCGGAGGCTTGCACATGATTGCCACACCACAAAATGGGATTGTTTCATGTAAATCTTCACTTGTAAGATTGTTCCTTGAATTTTGTGGGCTTGCTGCCTTGCATTTGGTGTGTGTGAGTGTTTTTGGCAGTGTATCGCTGCTATAAAACTTCTGGATAAAGATGTTTGTTCGGAAGTTTGAGTGGGCTGTGTAAATACCTGTGAGTTTGGGTCCCAGAGACCAGCCGGCATCAGGTACCAAATGGTTACATGTATGCAAACACATAGGAGTAAGAGGGAATAATCCCCTAATCCTATCTGCTCCCGTTTTGTTCCAGCTTTCCGTGCAGCGGGGTGCAGAAATGCTGCCCACATTGCAGCAGCAGGGGAATGACCAGGAAGTGACACATGCCGGTGCTTAACACCAGGCAGCCAGAACAGGACGTTCAGATCGAGAAGGAACACGAACTTTCCAATTTTCTGTTTTGTTTTGTTTTGTTTTGTTTTTTCATCTGCTATTGTTTAAAACTGACCTGTTGCTTTCTTAGCTGGTGTCATTATTCCAGAGGAACGTCAATTCTGCGATTGTAACTTCACAGCAAAGAAACAAATAATAGTTTCATAATGATGAGGAACCAACATGTATTTGTTAAGGAGACAAATTTTGCCCCCTGGTTGGTGTCAGTTAAGGGGGACAGCAATAATGTATTCACTGTCAGGTAACTGAGCTGAAAGCATATCTCTGTTTATGCTTTATCGTGTTGCTGGATTTGCTCTTGATTTTCTACCTTTCACTCATTAGGATGTTAAGCCAAGTTAGTATACTCGTTGCTTGGCAGTTAACTCCTTGTTTTCCATCTCTTTGGAATATGTATGTTCATAGTGCTCTTAGAAAAAGCTTATTTTAGGGAGGGATTCCACCATTCTTAATTAACTTCGAAGTGAATATCAGTTATTTGTTACTCCTGTTCATCAGTAGACACTATTTTCCTCTAAAAAAAGAATGCATATTTGCATGGCTTTTCATTTTGTATCTTTGCAGGTGCCTCACTGCTAGATGTTTCTGTGGAATGCATGTAAAAATTGGTGAAAATAAACTTGTATTTATTTTATAATTACTTCTGGCTTTACATTTAATATGTGGCTCACACTGAGCAGTTAATTTTTGTTTCATTTTGTCAGTAACAGAACAAACCATTTTTTGTGTAACATTAATACAGCATTACTAAAGTGATAGGATTATGCTAGTTCCAAGATGCTATAGTCATTGGAGAATAAATTTGTAAAGTAAAGGCCATGTGTTTATGAACTTCATAGTTTCATCCCTAAGTTGGTTTTAATGGTGCTATCTAGTGTGACCTCCCCCTTCCTGGCTTTGCATGATAGGTGGTTTTCCTGCCCCATTTTGTGGGGAAATCTCACCCAGGCAATGATACGGCTGCTGCTACTTTATCAAATCAGTGCACTGTATTGTTGGGAGGTAAACAAAGACTGGAAGGTTGAGTGACTTGCCCAGGAATGTGCTGGCAACGGAGAATTCAGGCATCAAGGCTTGCTCAGCAGTAGAAGATAGGACAGGAAAACATGGATTGTGTCTTAGGACAGGATAAACCATTGTGAGATGAGGAAGTATGAGTGTCCATCACTGAGATGAGACTTGCGGCATAGACTTAAGTGCTTTGTTTGGAGTTACAAAGGAGGAAGTCTGAAACAGTTCCATATTTTTGACTAATGTCTTAATCTCTCATATCTGGGGCTCCTGACCTGGATCCATAAAATGAAGAGTATTTTACCTGATTTTTTGTAAAGATATTTCCCATCTGTTTTCCTCTGGCAGAATATTGTTTAGTGGTAAGTATTGCAGGCACAGAAACTGGTATCTTAACAGCTTGTCGGCACTGGCTATTGTTGCTGAATGAGGTTGGTACTGGTAGGTGTCAGGAAAGAAAGTGTGTATAGTAGCAACCGGTGTCTGAGATGGGCTGACTGAAGGCTCTCCTGGTTCCATGAATCTGATGAGTGTGGCTTGCCAGACCAAGGCACTCTGGGGTCCTGACAGCCAGTGTTACCTCTGTCAACTTTGCAAGCTGAGTGTTGGTGAAGAGTCCCCTCAACACCACTGCACTAGTGCTGAGGAGATCGCTCAACCATTCTCTGTTGCCAGGATCTGGGTTGCTGGTCCCTGATTGCCTCAAGGGGCAACACTGGCCAATTTGTGCCTGAGTTGGGCTGCTCACTGTGGGCCTCCTGCGTTCTCCAGTACTCTATGCTCAGCCAAAACTCACCTCATAACCCTGCATGAACTCTTTGTGGAAAGGCTTCCCAAGGAGCACAGCAGTTTCTCATCATTAACGTAATCAGCTTGTATTTATTCAGCTGAGAGTCTGAATTATAATAAATGCTTAGAAGACTTGAGCAGAAATGATGTTGACTCAAAAGCAATAGGAAGAACCGATTGCTTGTGAGCAATAGCTATCTGTGGCATAAAGTATTTAGAGCATGCTTGAATTGTCAAAGCTCTTGAAAGAGAATGGGGACTTAGTCATGTCCTATGGCAGGGCTGGCTTTTTCAGCCTTGCAGGGAGACAGGTAAAGATGAACACAGCAAACATGATTTGTTTGAACCAAATGAATGTGGGTGCTTGCTGCCGATACAAGTGGAGCTTCTGCTGTCACACTCTGGCTGTTCGCTACCATCCCGACTTCTCAGGCTCGCTAGTAGTTGTTATCCTCCACTGTGGTGGTGAGCTGTTGTGAGAAGTGTGTTTTCAGAGGAGATTGCATGTCCATGAAAAAGCACAATTTTATGTATTTGGGACCCAAACGTGTGCATACCTGCCTGCCTAATAATATATTGAGGTCAGTGGAACTATGTGTGCACGTGGTCTTTGTGTGTGTGCTGTATCAAAATAAAGCCTGCACTTATGGCCCAAACTGTAGATGACGTTTGAGTAGTTAATTAGTTTGGAAAGCTCTTGGTAACTGTGGTTTTACAGAACTCTGATGTGACTGTACTGTGAGACAGGGTAATGACAAGGTCATTCTTTGAAAACCAAGGTGCTTGGTTAACATCCTGCCTGAGTGCTTGGGGTGATAGGGGTGGAGAGCTTAGAAAACCGTTCATAGATCTGTGAGATGATTTGAGAAGCTACAACACTGGAGAGTTTTACATCTGTACAGAAGAGAAATTACTTTTATGGACATGTTTCAAATGGTTCTGAGGTATTTGGAGAAAACACAGTGACTTAATCCCCTCCTACCCTCTCCTCCACATACAACAAGAAATAGCTATATAACGATGTTGTACACAAATGTTTTGGTTTTTAGATGCTGGTATACTGTGCTTTAGTGTCTGGAAAGCATAACTGAGCAGTTAGATCATATTTCCTGACATGACTAGTACTGTACTGGTAACCACAATACCCCAGTAACTGTTTAGCTAATCTAGAGTATTTCCAAGAGAGGAAAGCTAACATGCATAAGTATTTTCCTTAGCTGTGCAAAACGAGGCATCTGTAAAGAAAACAAATGCCATGAATGCATAGCCAAAATTAAAAAGTGCATGCAACTTACTTTAAGGCAGCCAAGTGCTGTCCAGGAACAGGACACATGAGAATTTTACAAAGCGCCTCCTGCCTGAAGTGCTTCAGCCTGCGCAGGGTGCTGCTGCTTCTCTGGAGGGTCTGGAAATGGGTCACCTTCCCTCTTTTCTGAGAACATAACACCTTCTGGATTAGATAGGCACAGTCTTTGCATGCCCATTCACTAAAGGGTTTGAAGATTTGCTCCAGGGCACACAAGGCTGTTCTACAGGAGTAGGGGCAATATCAAGGGATCCAGGGCTTTGGTGGATTATGTGACTGTAGTATTGCTCACTGAAACTTTAAGCTCCTGTTTTGAAGCTGGAATAAAGCAATGGAACAGAAAGCTTACACCAGTGACTTATTTTTAATTCTCTTTTTTTGGGCACTGAGAGGGTGCTGTGCAAACTTGTATGTTGTACTACAGTGTGGGTGCTTTTGAACAGAGTAGTACGTACACCAATATTAAACAGTGCTTGTTATACAAATGAGACAGTTTTAATGTCACAAATTTGGGGAAGAATTTGTGCTGTGCTGAGCTGCAGCAGCAATGTTCCTTGTTCCTTGCATTAATATTTGACTTGTGCGACAAAACAGAACCTACCTCTTAAAATAACGGAGTTGCTTTTGTGGCAGTAACGCCTCAGACAAGGTGAAAGGGGAGGTGAGGTATTGCTACAGAAAGCAAGGATCTGAGAGGGAACATCTCAAAAGTCAGGAAGAATGGTTATAGGACATAATAGCTGCACATGCTTAATACAAGCTGAAACATAGTTTGGGTAAGTCTTCCCAGTTCTATTCTTACAGTAAGGAGCCTGGTGCCTCAATCTTGCTTCCTCTATCCCTGAAAGTCTAAAGGTTGGCTGGAAGAAATGAGTGCAGCCTGGGGGGCTAGCTCCAGGAGCCTGGGCTAAGAAGGACAAAGGAGAGAAAAACTGAGCCCATGTACTCCAGCTGACATGGAGAAATTGGCTCATGAGTTTATACCGCGCTTGCTGTTTGAGCTCAAGTCTTGTGTATATGGCAGCAGCATTTCAGCAAACTTGGGCGGCTGAAAGTCCACTCCACTGCAGAAGTGCATTGGAACCAACTGGGAGGAGCAGGGTGCAGGCACTGGCTTTTGCTGTCACTCTGGATCAGAGGCAACATGCAGGCCTGTTGGACTTGATGCTACTTTATCCCTTGCCTTTCCTTCCCTGCTGTCTGGGAGCTAGAGATTTTAACCCAGCTTAAATGCATTTGCCTTTCTGTTTAGCCAAGCTCTCGTGCATCATCCAAATACCCTCATGCAGCTCAGTGAGGGAAGTCTGGCCTCTGAGGTGGCAATTAGGTGTTTTATTGGCTTCAGCAAAGTCTTTGAATACCTCTCTGAGCAAACCCAAGATAAACATTCCTGTAACAAAGGGATTTGAAATTCACTTGGTGCCTCCTCCATTCATGTTTTCCAGAAGTGTAAAATAAACCTTGTGAGGATGGACAGTGTAATAAACCCTAAACCCTTATTACCCATTATATCTCCAGCAAATTCTCTGGGGTCTGTAATATGTGATGGCACATGCTGAAGGCTGGGAATAGCAGGGAAACAAATTTTTGCTTGTTTGCTGTGAATGTTCCTTTTCATGAAGTTTACTAGACACAGTTACTGCCATTCATCATCTGCTTTTTCTTTTCTTGAACAGTTCATTCATAAATCTGATATCAAGTTGCTAGTTTTGAGACCCAGCCTCCTCTAGTTTGTATACAATATGTCCAGTGGTACTCAGCATTGCTTAGAAAAGCCAAACGTAGAAGTACTTCACTGAAATAATTTAAGCTGTATGGGAAAGACAGCTATGCAACTCATCATTTAAAAGTTATCTTAAATCTTGTGTTTGGACTTACGTGCTTTACTGACCTTTTCATAGTTGCTGCTACATAATTAGCCAGTACTAGAAAGTCTTTTAAATATCACTTTAGTATCTTCTTCACAATTGGAAGCTTTTCTCAACGAGTTTCAGTGATTTTATGCCTTACAGTGGACATGGAATGAGATTAGCAAACTTCATAAAGCATTAGTGTAATGTAAAAGATTTAAAGTTTTAATTGCGGTAAAGAAATAGTTCCTGTAAACCACAGTTAAATAATTTCTTAGAATTCAAATTAGGATTCACATTAATTTGATAAAACGCAAATAAACCGGACATGTTGGCAGTAAAAACCACTGTGATGAAATGATCTGTCAGATAAAAAGAAGACATTATTCTAAGTTCATCAGCTACTCAGTGACTTTGAAACTGTCCTATAAAATGTTGATTTATATATTTGGGGGTCAGCAAGTAATGCTACATTAAATACTGGGGGTTTTTGGTTATGGGTTTGTGGCTTGGGTGTTTTTTGTTGTTGTTTGTGTTTTGGTGGTTTTGTTGGGTTTCTTCCTGTGAAATGAACTGAGTAAGTGCCATTTTGTTGAAAAAAAGTGATTTTTGATGTTTGTTTTCTGAATCTTTCCAAAGCTTTTCTTAACAGGGTAGTTTTCTAGGAGGTGTCAGGCTTGTGCAGTGGTTGAGGTCCATCTGTGTTAAATAAATCCTATCCTTTGGTTGTGAAATAGCATTCATTCCTGTTCTGTGGCTGCCCTGGAGCCCTTTCTTCCTTTTGTAGTTGACTATACTAGGTATTTCTTTTTCTCCTGCTCTTTGGGATTAAGGTATAACCTTCCTATTAATTTCCATTGTGTGGGAAACTCCTCATAAACATTAGGTGATCCTTTTGACTTCATTGCAAAGAAAGAATATTTTGCAAATAGCAAGTCACTTTTCTTCTACAGCAAAGAACAAGGGTCCTCTTAAACCTAGTGAGCTGGTCATCATCCAGCCTTCCTTGGTGAACAGCCTTTATTGTCCCTCTGTATTTGGCACTGGTGAGGCTGCACCTCGAGTATTGTATTCAGTTCTGGGCCCCTCACTACAAGAGAGACACTGAGGTGCTGGAGCGGGTCCAAGGAAGGGCAATGGAGCTGGTAAATGACCTGGAGCACAAGTCTGATGAGGAATGGCTGAGGGAGCTGGGGGTGTTTAGTCTGGAGAAGAGAAGGCTTAGGGAGGACCTTATGGCTCTCTACAACTACCTGAAAGGAGTTTGTGGTGAGATAGGGTTGGTCTCTTCTCCCATGTAACAAGCAATTGGATAAGAGGAAGTGGCCTCAAGCTGCACCAGGAGAGGTTTAGATTGGATATTAGGAAAAATTTCTCAACTCAAAGGGTTGTCAAGCATAGGAACAGGCTGTCCAGGGAAGTGGTGGAGTCACCATCCCTGGAGGTATATGTAGATGTGGCACTTGGGGACTTGGTTTAGTGGTGGACTTTGCAGTGTTAGGTTAATGGTTGGACTTGATGATCTTACGGGTCTTTTCCAACCTAGATGATTTGATGATTATAATGCTTAGTAATTAAAAAAAGGGAATAGAATCCACAATAATTCTGGGAGTTCTTCCTTCTTCTCTCTTCTTTTTAAATATGGTTGTAATGATGTAGCTAAGCTAAACATGTTTAATCTGCACTAGAGGTTTCTATGCAAAGTTGTCCAAGCCACACAGTTGATAGGTGTCAATCTGCAGCAGATCCCAGGCTTGTGCTGCCCTCCAGCAGTCTTGCCTAAAGCAGATGCATCAGCAGTGGTATGCTTGATTTTTGAATTAATTTGGGGTTCTGCTGGTGGACTTGTGGGCTTAGTTGAATTAATGAATTAATAATTAGTGATCTCTGTGGAGGAGGGAAGGTGATACGTTGGCTGTCCAGCAGGTTTTATAAATTTCTGCTTCGTTCAAGTTACTGAACAGGGACTTCTTTGGGTAGGTGTTGTATAATTATGAGCATTTTCTGAATTATTTGTTCCTTCCTGCTCTTTTCCCTTTCTATAGTAGTATTTATTTTAGAGAGAGGGTTTTGGTGTCTGTTTTAGGAGAGCTGTGTTTACGTGCTTGAATTCAGTTGGAAAAACTTCAGTGCTTAGAAAAATTCCTCCTTTTTTTTCTCTCCCTCTTCCTGTTATTGTTTTTTATACTATCTACAGTAGCACCCAGTGTCTGCTTTTTGAAAGCAGCACAAGAGAAGAGTGAAACAAGTAGGGCGTTTTCAGCCTGGCAGGGAAGAGATGGAGGGGTGGTGGGAAAGCACTGGATGTGGGAACAGCAGATTTCTTGTTGCTACAGCTCATGGGTATTGCAATGGGGAGGCAATGGAACAAGGACATGGGCCTTCTACTCTGGGACCCCATTTTCATGTTGTTTTCAGAAGAGAGAAAGGGATGCAGACATAGGATAAGAAAGACTAAATCCTGCTGTATGCCTGAAGAGCTGTTTGGTGTGTGTGTGTATATATATATATATCTCTCTATCTCCTTGTACAGAATACATAGTATAAAGCTAAGGAAAATAGGGAGCAGCTGTGAAGTGCTATGATATACAATTACAACAGTTTGTTTTGGAACAAACATGATTTGCATGTTCCTGTACAGCTATCACAGACTCTTAAAGTAAGGTTTTCTTAACTGTTACATGTGCCATACTGTTTAGATCTTTCATTTTAAAAACCAAGTGGCAAGAGTGCTGCAAGAAACATGCCAAATAGGCTTTAAGTTAAGTTCATTGCACTGTAAACTTCTTCCCAACTTCCAGTTCCTACCAGGTTGCTCACTGTAAGAATAAGGGCAAATAACTCACATTTGAATCCAGAGAGTAAACCCAGCCCTTTTAAGTGCATCTAGACAGCAGGGATGGCTGTACCTGTAGTAAGGCTGCCTGTTGAATCCCACAGAGTAAGCTGTGATTGATCTTTATTTGTTCAAGTTTGGGTGGTGTGTCTTTTTTCTTGCCACTCAGTTCACCTCGGGTGAACTTCTTGACTTTGTATGGACATATTTTTTGGAGAGGCCATAGTCTTCTAGTTTGGAGGTTTATAACACAGGTCTTAGAAGGAGGAGTAGAACCAGGAGGAAACCCTTGGGGATGCAACGAAAGAGAGGACGATTGGGTAAGAAGCTTCTTCAGAAAGAAAGTGGTGGGCAGCAAGAAGTGCATAAACTCCCTGCCTGGACAGTTCTGGGATGGAAATCACCTTGCTTTTTTTCTCATGTTATAATTTTGTACACTAAGTGGCAAGCTGTTAGAGCTTATGAATTAACCATGCTGGCTGGCAGGTTAAAAATAATCAGAAAATATGTTACTAAATACACTGGGAGTTTATTGAAATGGTAGTTTATTTAAATAGAAACCATTCATGAAATCAGCAATTCTTAAACTTGTTTTGCTGCTCCTGAAGTGCCTTTTTGAGGTAGGGGTCCTGCTTTTTCAGGCTCAGCATTCAAACCTAAACCATTGCGTTTCTGCCAAGGGTTTGTGGCCTTTTCTTGAGAATGGTGACATTGAAGTGTTATTTCACTGACTGATGGCATGATTTCCCATATGGCTTAGGTTATCTTTTCATTTAGTTTTTAAGTGAGCGGTAGTATTGAAGAATGATTTAGGAAAGCCTTAAAACAAGGTGAACTAGCTGAATAGAAAATTAGACTGGACCTTTAAGGTATTTCTTTGTTTTTCATGCCTGGTGCCTGCTATTGCCAGCAATGGTCTTTAGTTAACCTCTTCCATTTCTTTGAAGGTTGTTTTTGACTGTTTTCTGTACCACTATAAGAGGAACTTCCTGAACAAGTTTACATGATTTACACTGTGCTACCATATCCCTTCTTGTTTCTTTTCCTCAAACCTTTGAGTAAAAGTATGTGACCTCATGGGATGCTAATAACTTGCAGACCTTGTAAATCAGCAGCAAGTTAAATGTACACTAATGTTTCTTAAATAGGCAGAGATATCTTTTTTAGGCCTAAACATAGGAAGCCTGGGTGTCTAATGAAGTACATGTTTTTTATGTCACACACTTGTTTCTGTAATACAGTATAAAAATTTTAGAAGTTATCTGGGCAATATTTCAGCAGAGTAAGTAAGCACATGCCAAAATCCAGCTGTTCACTAGTATCTATACTTCAGCACAGGGTTATGTGTTAAGGGACTTCTTGGTCAGAAGCTAAAGAATTTTGAGTTGTTGTGGGGTTTTTTTTTGTTATTATTTGGTTTTTTAACTATAGTTGAAAGAATTTATGTGATGAGAGACTTGGTTGTGCTGTATCGTTTTAGGTTTATTCTTGATGTCTTTGTAAGTTATGTTTGGTTTCTGTGCAGTTGTTATTATCTGAACATTACCATTCTTGAGTCTTAGTTAATAATTGATGTTTTGTCATTGAGCAAACTTTATCCTGGGTGGGAAAGAAGGTTAGAAAGAAACCATTTGTTCTCTGAAGTGATACAAGCCATTTGGACTTCCCTGTTTAATTACTTCTGCTTGGACAGGAAGGGTGCGCCGGGTGATACTGTAGTGGGGCTCTTCATGGATTGCTTGACACTAGGAAACATGAAATACCACCTTAAGTCTGCTAAAGTATGTTTCCCTCTCCTTTGTGGTTTTGATGGTGATGAAAACCAGTATATAACCAGAGGTTTTCTTTCTGGCTCTGTATGAGAGGAAATGGGTGGTTTTCAGAGTTGTGAATTTGCACAAAGCTACTTTGTCTCAGAGAAACTGGTTTTGAGGCACAGCATAATCCCAGAGAAAAGTGGCATCCTGTGGTTTTCCCCAGATAACTTCTAAAGAGATGAACTCCAGAGGACTTTGCCTGTTAGCATTACAGTCTAGCAGGGGTCAGACAGCTCTAGATGCCTTCTTGCAAGTCTGGAAAATAAACTCTCAGAAAGGAAAGAACTGTCCCAGCCTGGGGTGTACTGATGAATGTTTGTACTCAAATAGTTTCTTTTGACTGTTTCTGCCTGGAGCAGTTAACATAGGGGCACTGAAGCTGTTCACAGACTTACAGCATCTGTGGCATTCATCCTTATCCCATTTGCTGGATGTCTGCAACATTAGGCCTGGTGGAACTTTACTGGACCCTGAATGACTGTGTGTCACATAGCCGCTTCAATAGCGTGAAGTTCTTCTTGTCTGCTGCGTGTGTGTAGCTGTTGGCTTTGCACTTTTTTCCCCAATGTGTTAATATCTCATTGTGTAAACAAGCTGCATGAAGAAGGACAGTTGTGCTCTGCTGTCAGAAACCTTGATGGGCGCTACAGTCTTAGATGCACACAGCAGGAATGACAGCTTGCTGGAAAAGTGCTGAAGGGCTGGAAAGGTAGTGGTAATAGCTTTATCCTGGCTGTGACGTGTGCTGAGCAGCACTGGGTCTTACATCCTTCAGAAGAGCAACCATTCATGAGGTACATGGCCACGTTCACCTAAATCTTAGTTGACCAAGGATGAAAGCTGTTAACAGCTGTTTTATTAACCTCTTCACATTCAAAACCAGTTGCTTTTATCTCTTAGTGAGTTGGCAAAGATCTCTTGCACAGATGTCTTCTGCACCTGTCTTTTCAGGTGACCAAGCCTTCTGGAGTGTTATGTGAATTCTGACAAGAAAAGTTGTAGGTCTTTCTGCTTGCAAGTGCCTAAGGTACTGGATATGATTTCAGTATTGTCCAATTTCTTAACTGGGGAATTCTTTTCTGTTCTGCTAGTTTTTCCGCAAGGAGAAAACCTGCAGGCTTTATTAAATAATCCTTAACAAAGATTAATGTCTGCTATTGTATTTTGAGTATTTCAGATTGAATTCTCAACCCTGTGCATGAAAGTACTCTTTCTACATGACAGGAGAGAGTCTTACAACCTGCCTCTTCAATATTTCTTGACTGCAGCAATCAGTGTAATAAAAGATGAAGTGAATGACTGTACAAGAATGGAAAAGGGTATCTAAATGAAGTCTGTATCAGGAACTTTCCAAGATAAAATTTTGGATGTTAACTTTGTCTTTGGGAAAAGTTTTATTTAAAGAACTTAGGATAAAACTGGTAAGAAGCTTAAATGGTAAATGCTTGCAGGAAGCCATTCTGTCACAGCCCAAACATACCACAAAGTGATCTAATAAAAGGTGAACAGCTTTTAAGTTCTATCTCTGTCCTAGCAATGCTGAAGTTTATGGAAGCATGGAGAAAAAGCATGAGAGAATAAAATGAATAATATCTGCCATGAGTAATAATTTCCATTTGCTTCATCAAACAAGGTACTAATTACATAAGTTCTAAAAAAGGGTCATGATTCTCTTACTCTCATGGTAGTTTTTTGTTTCTTGTAACACTAAGTACGTAGCTGAATTGATTACAGTAGAGCAAGAACAACTACAGCAATTCTAATCGTATCTTATTAGTTTTAAACCCAGTAGTACTCACATGACAGAAATGCTGCATTTATTCAGTCTGCTTCCTGGAAATTTATTTCTCACAACAATTTGTAATATGTTTACCCAGTGAAGTAAGAAATCTTGAAATAAACAGTTCCAAAATAAAATTACCTCCCCCCCCAGTCTCATTCTGGTTGTTCTGTGCTTGGTTACTGATTCACTGTTATGGAATTCAGTAGGAAAGAAATAGTTTCAAACAGTCATCTTGCAGAATCTCAGTGAATGGAGAAATGGGCTCGCTATAGTTGTGTAAAATTAATCAAATCTGTAGTCTATGGATTTAGCAAGTTGTAAGTTCAATGTGAGATGGAAAAAATAATGTACAAAACCAAAAAGTGAAAAAGCAATTGTTTTGTATTAAAAAAACCCATGCATAGATAATGCTCTTAACTTTATTCCTAATTCTTCTTGCAGGAAACATTGGCTGATTTGTCCAGAGAAAATTAGCGGCTGCTTTGTCCTAAATATAAGAAATTTTTCTCTACTATTTTTCTTTCTGGAAAGTAAGCAGTATTTTTGAAGTTGTAAATTCATTGTTCTAACAGGGAGAAGGGAAGATTCAGAGAGACAGTTTTAAAGTACAATAAAACATGGAGATTGTGAAAGGGGGAGGAGTGTAAGTCGACAGTTTTGAACTTTGTCGAATCCTTGATTGGGGATTACTTTGGTGGTGAGGCACTGGAATGGGTTGTCCAGGGAGGCTGTGAATGCTCCATCCCTGGTGGTGTTCAAGGCCAGGTTGGACAGAGCCTTGGATGACATGGTTCAGTGTGAGGTGTCCCTGCCCATGGCAGGGGGGTTGGAACTTGATGATCTTAAGGTCCTTTCCAACCCTGACTATTCTATGATTCTATGGTTCTATGATGTTGAAATTAGTAATAGTGTCTCCAGGATGAGCAGGCTGATTTTGAAGGGATTAATTCATGTGACATAAGCTAATATTGAAGATTGATTCAGTGCTGGATTTATGCATTTGTTGATGTATTAATTATGACAACTTTTAAACAAAACCACTAACCAACTAAAAGGCTTTTCATCCTTATTTAAACTCATAAAGACTTTGAGAAGTGGCTTTCTTAGTGGGTCGCTGCACAACATGAAATGGAAAAAACAGTGTGCTGAGAAAGAAGGAATTGTTAATGCTAGCAGAAGAGTCAAATTTTAAAAAAAGAAACCCAAACTATGCAGCATTATTAAATTACCCAAATGCAGGCCTGCCTGCCCACAGCCAAGTTTTAAATTCCTTAAGTTAATAAAGTGTTTATGACAAAGAGTGCTGATGTACAACAGCTCTTTAGTGAGTGATAGATGGTAAAGTCAACACTATAGGGCTTTCTTTGAGATAGAGCTGAATCAGGCAAAAAACATTCCCTTCCCCTTGTCGGGATAGGACTGCAAAGATCCTGCCCTCTTACGTTTTCCAAAGTGTGCTATTTTAATTCCAGCACGCACGCTGATACTCAGCTGGTTACAAGTGTCTAATTATTGTGATTATATGCATGCAGACTTCATCAATTTTTTTTCAGCTGGAGCTGGCAGTGCAAGAGAAGCTTGGCATTTTATCTACTGTATAATTTGCTTGTTTTTAGGCTTAGTGTAACAGCTTTCTGAACGAGCACCGAGGTGAGATGTAGACAAACAACAAAGGGAGGGTGGGCACCCAGACACGTGGGTTCTCAGTGGTATCACAGTATCACAGTATCACAGTATGTTAGAGATTGGAAGGGACCTCAAAAGATCATCTAGTCCAATCCCCCTGCCAGAGCAGGAACACCTAGATAAGGTTACACAGGAATGTGTCCAGGCGGGTTTTGAAT
Organism: Psittacula echo; assembly: GCF_963264785.1. Classification (NCBI taxonomy): domain Eukaryota; kingdom Metazoa; phylum Chordata; class Aves; order Psittaciformes; family Psittacidae; genus Psittacula; species Psittacula echo. The sequence goes on along the minus strand of NC_137737.1, from coordinate 97,836,472 downwards.
GTCTCCAGAGAAGGAGACTCCACAACCTCCCTGGGCAGCCTGTTCCAGTGTTCTGTCACCCTCACTGAGAAGAAGTTTCTTCTCAAGTTTAAGTGGAACCTCTTGTGTTCCAGTTTATACCCATTACCCCTTGTCCTATCATTGTTTGCCACTGAGAAGAGCCTGGCTCCATCCTCATGACACTCCCCCTTTATATATTTATATACACTAATAAGGTCCCCCCGCAGTCTCCTCTTCTCCAAACTATAGAGACCCAGCTCCCTCAGCCTTTCCTCATAAGGGAGATGCTCCACTCCCTTAATCATCTTTGTCGCCCTGCGCTGGACTCTCTCCAGCAGGTCCCTGTCCTTCTTGAACTGAGGGGCCCAGAACTGGACACAATATTCCAGATGCGGTCTCACCAGGGCAGAGTAGAGGGGAAGGAGGACCTCTCTCGACCTACTGACCACCCCCCTTCTAATACACCCCAGGATGCCATTGGCCTTCTTGGCCACAAGGGCACAGTGTTGGCTCATTGTCATCCTGCCATCTACTAGGACCCCCAGGTCCCTCTCCCCTACACTGCTCTCTAACAGGTCGTTCCCCAACCTATACTGGAACCTGGGGTTGTTCCTGCCCAGATGCAGGACTCTGCACTTTCCCTTGTTATATTTCATCAAGTTTCTCCCTGCCCAACTCTCCAGCCTGTCCAGGTCTCGCTGGATGGCAGCACAGCCTTCTGGCGTGTCAGCCACTCCTCCCAGCTTAGTGTCATCAGCAAACTTGCTGACAGTACACTCAATTCCCTCATCTAAATCATTGATGAATATATTAAATAATACTGGTCCCAGTACTGACCCTTGAGGCACTCCACTAGATACAGGCCTCCAACTAGACTCCGCCCCATAGACTACAACTCTCTGGCTTCTCTCCTTCAGCCAGTTTGCAGTCCACCTCACTACCTGATCATCCAGGCCACACTTCCTCAATTTAGCTATGAGGATGCTGTGGGAGACTGTGTCAAATGCTTTGCAGAAGTCAAGGTAGACCACATCCACCGCTCTGCCATCATCCATCCACAATGTTATTTCCTCATAAAAGGCTAGGAGGTTGGTCAAGCATGACTTCCCCTTGGTAAAGCCATGTTGACTGCCCCTCATAACCCTCTTATCCTTGACATGCCTTAAGATGGCATCAAGGATAAGGTGTTCCATCACTTTCCCAGGGATGGAGGTGAGGCTGACCGGTCTATAGTTACCCGGGTCCTCCTTCTTGCCCTTTTTGAAGACTGGAGTGACATTTGCTTTCCTCCAGTCCTCAGGCACCTCTCCCGTTTCCCAAGACTTGGTAAAGATGATGGAGAGTGGCCTGGTCATTGCACACATCTGAAAAGACCTATCAAACAGGCAGTGAGAAGGCCAAAAAAGTGATACAGTGTTCGGGAGTGACTTCTGCTGCTTGCTCACATACACTGTTGACACCCGCATCTTCAGTTTTCCCGCCTGGGAGGTAATTTCTCTCTGGGTGAATGACATGTGTTGCTTGAAGAGGGCCCTGTGATGCCCAGGTGTGCACTCAGTTGTCAGGCTTCCCTTGAGGGCATAGCGGTTCCTGGCAGCAGCTCCTTGGGATGCGCAGGAGGGTGAAAGGAGGACATCTGGAGTTTGTGCCCCATCATTTTTGGAGTGGAGGCAACCAGGGATGATGGTGTTACTCTGTGAGCAGGGCCTGGCCGCCAGCCTGCCACCAGAACTGCTGAAGGCTGATTTGCTGAGAGGTGTTTTATCGTGAGCTCTCTGGAAATCTAAGATACCTTCAGCCAAGAAACACGTAAATAAAGCCCTGCCCGCTGCACTGGGGCAGAGTGGGAGGCAGGGGTGCCCCAAGGGTACTCTGCTGTCAGGACATGGTGGCTCCTTGCTTGTCCTGTGGTTGCGGTGGAGTGCTCAGCTGAGCAAAGGCAGGAGCCTCAAGCAGGCTTTGCTTCTCCCATGGCCTGCACTTATACAGCAACCCTGCTGCTGTAGCCTCGTCGCCTGTGTGCTTTGCTTCCTTGGGTACCTGCACGTGGTTTACAGTTTACATGGGGTAATTTGTTGGAGGCCACTGCCGTGTTCATTTTAACAGCTTCCTTCTCCCACAGATACCTGGTGACAGGTAAGCAGTAGATCAGAAGAGTCTGGTTTTGGTTCCTAGCCCCACAGACGGCTTGTGACTTGTCAGCGTTGGTAGGCAGGGTCATGCTGGAAGCAATACAGGTCAGACCAGGTGTTGATCCCAGTCACTGCCTCAGGTAGGTGTGAAGGCTCTCCATGGCCGTGCTTACTTGTCTGCCCTTGCTTTCACTTCATGGAGCCTCCCTGCTGCTTCCCCACCAACTGGACTCATCCACCCTCCCCTTCCATGTTTTGCATACACCAAGGCTGAAGGATGATGCAGTGAGCTCTGGGTTGTATCAAGACTCAGCCAAGTTGTTTCCAACCTGAACCATGATAGGGAGGACTTATCTGTGGATCAAATTGCTCCTTGAGAAGCTGGCTTAAGTCGCCTGGCATGGGTTCTGCAGCCTGCCAGTAGGCAACTTCCATGACCTGCACTAAATCCTGTTGTATACTGCTTGGGGGGTTCAGTAGTGCTTGGGTGTTTCTGTACTATACCACGCTCTGAAATAGCTTCCCAAAGGCTGTTACAATGAAGTCAGGGTAGAGGATGTTAGCAAAGTGACACATTTTGACTTCTTTTTTGAGCATGCCCCTTGGCAGAGCAGATGGAGCTGTGCTAGCAGCCTGCTTTTGGCTCACCAAAGAAAAGTAAATATTTCAAACCTGTACAGCAGGACCTTCTGAAGCCTGTTTTTCCTCTTGACCTTTTTCTGGGTTTTAAGTTGAAAAGTTTGTGATGTTTGTGGTTGTTCTTAAAGCAGTGGCTTGGTTTTATTTGTGTTCTCATTTTGTAGTTTTTAGAGTGGACTTTGGAAGCATATCCAAGATTTTATTTGGAAGCCTAAGGTCCACATTCAGGAGATTTTGTAGAATAAAATGGGCTCTGATATTACCTCGGTATTGACAACGGGATGTGAGATTTGCAAAAAAAATGTGGTAGTATGAGATTGACAGTAAAATGATGAAAGGTAGTTTAATATCCCCTCACAATTCTGCCTGCAGTGAGCTCATGGAGATTCTCAGTTACCTCTAAAAGGTCACTAAGTTGCAGTACGAGCCATTGGCTTATGATAGTATTGCGGTTTATTCATACTTCTGGAAATTCTAGCATTGCACCAGGAAATTAATGTTTTCTTATCTGAAGCTGAAACACACACCCCTGTATTTTGGGAAGTATTCTTAAGATGAGAATTCTGAAATACTATTAGGAGGGGCATTGAAATGTTGGATTTCAATAATGGTGTGAAACTTTTTATTTTTTAAAAAAGGAATTATTAGTTTCAGGTACTAAATAGAACTAAAGCACATGTGTACTCTAGTGAATAAAGAAATAGGGGGCAAAACAACTGACATAGAAATGTCAATGTCATTTTAGTTTAAAATGCCTGTATGCCTCTACATGTTTCCATGAAATGCTGAGCTCATCAGAAAGTGCTTTGGTGTGTGGGTTTGGGTTTTTTTTTTTGTTTGTTTTTTCCTTTTTTTCCCCCTTTTTTCTTTTGGGTAAAGTACTTATTTGAAGTATATTTAACAGCCTGTCTCTTTCTCCCTCCTGCCCCTTCCCCCTTTTTTGTTTCTTTCATCTGCCATATGTTGCATGTCTTCTTGCAAGATCACTGGGGATAGATGATATTTAAATATGCTTTTTCTCAGTTTTATCTCAGTGTGGCTCTGATCCTGAGTGCGACTTGAATGTTCTTCAGGATAAAAATGTTAAGGAATATGATGCCATTTGTGAAATCATAGAATCATAGAATAGTTAGGGTTGGAAAGGACCTTAAGATCATCTAGTTCCAATCCCCCTGCCATGGGCAGGGACACCTCACACTAAACCATGTCACCCAAGGCCTCATCCAACCTGGCCTTGAACACCGCCAAGGATGGAGCATTCACAACCTCCCTGGGCAACCCATTCCAGTGCCTCACCACCCTCACAGTAAAGAATTTCTTCCTTAGATCCAATCTAAACTTCCCCTGTTTAAGTTTGAACCCGTTACCCCTTGTCCTATCACTACAGTCCCTGATGAATAGTCCCTCCCCAGCATCCTTGTAGGCTTCAGATATGGGAAGACTGCTATGAGTTCTCCACGCAGCCTTCTCTTCTCCAGGCTGAACAACCCCAACTTTCTCAGCCTGTCTCTATACGGGAGGTGCTCCAGTCCCCTGATCATCCTCGTGGCCCTCCTCTGGACTTGTTCCAACAGTTCCATGTCCTTTTTATGTTGAGGACACCAGAACTGCACACAATACTCCAAGTGAGGTCTCACGAGAGCAGAGGATGTGATTTGAGCCTTCAGCAGAAACAACATTTCTCCAACATGTCCTGGTATTTCAGCTGAACAAGGTATCAGCCAAAACCATGGGATATTAAGCAATATGAAATAAGTGGGTTTGCTTTTTAATCAGATTTTATATGCATGGTGTATTTTCATGTTCTGCTATGAGTTGTATGTCCCCTGAATAAGGATTTCAAGACGGGTACATGTTTGGAATGTACTTAAAAATCTGAAATTGAAATAAGGAAAAGAAAAATTAAAGAAATAAACACATCCAACCAGCTTTTTAATCTTTCTTCCATGCCAATATGATCTCTGACATGTGTTAACACTGGCACACTGAGGGTGCTGTGTCTGCAGGAAGTGTCTGGTTTAATGGAGACTGCCCCTTGTGTTTGCCCTGTTCTGTGTCTTGGTCTTGAGGAGGACTTGTGGCTGCTGCCACGGGTCCCTGCAAGCAAGTGAGCAAAAGTCATTAACTGAGGCAGAAGTTGGAGTTGCTGGGTGGAACAAGAAGAGCACACGTTCTCTGCCTGGCTATTTCCTTATAGATAAAAGTAAGCAGGACATTTGATGAGCTCTTTTCTGTCCTGGTCTGAGTAAACAAAGATTTTTTTCGGTATAATCTGTTCTTCTGTTGTTTTTTAATTGTAATGGGGTCTAGAGATCAAAAAGATTCATGGTATTCAGTGTAATGGCTAAGCTTTCTTGGGCAAGCCTAGACCATGCTAGCTTGGATACTAGAAGTTGTATAGTACAGAAAGGTACAGAAAGAAAGAGATTATAGCAGTGAATAGTGGCTTCATAGTGCTGTAGCTGGGCTGCTTCCTGAGGCTATTTGATGTGCTGCTGTTCATGCCATTTAGACATCACTATGTATTGCCTAAGGCACTGTCCCTTTCAAAAGCTTAAAAATAGACTAAGTAAGGAAAGGTTGTAAGAAGTTACTCTGAAGTAAGGGGACTTGCTTGGATTTACTGGTGAAGTCCTACACGGACTGAAGTCTCTTGTGTCTCCATCAGGCTCCAATCTGTTAGACACTACAGTCATTTAGTAGCTTGTTCCCTGTTATTCAGTAGATGAAGGATATTGGGGTAAATAAAGTAATGAAGAAGACCATAAGCCTCTTATGGTGTGGATAGTAGTTTGAGGAATAGCAAGCAAGTTTCCTGTGTCCTCTTGTGTTTTTGGGGGTACGCTGCAAATCATAGACTATGGAAAAGAGAGCTTTCTCTGTGATATCCCAAATGCACTTGAAAATGGTTTAAAGCCTAGACTACAATTATTGCAGCAGGATGGAGGGAAGTGCAGGATGTACCTAGTTTTATGGCTAATTTTGTAGTATTTCTGTGTATTCAGAAGCATTTATATCTGACAATTTTGTGTTGTTTGGGAATGCACAGTAGTATTTCTTTAGCAGGACTAATAAGAAAGAGAAATCTACTTGTACTTCCTAGATGAGCATGATTTTCCCTTTCTTTACCACCCTGCCTTTTTACTTCCTCGATTAGTGAATGTGAGCTATTTTGGATTTGTAGGTATTAATTTGGAAATGTTACAGTTTCTTGGCAGCAGTTTTGTCTGCAGCAGAGGAATCTAGAAGTGTTTATTAATTAATTTTAAAGTACACATTATTTCAAGGTAGAGTTCTGGGTTTAGTGTTTATAGAAAGTAAACAAAAACTTCCAGTTTGGGAATATTATTGTTCATGTTACTGCATCTTACGGGAAGAAATAAAATCAGGTTGACTGACTCATTTTAAGGGTATTTTGATTCTTTTTGTCTAAGTTGAGCAACTGTTGTTGGCTTTTTTTGTTGTCGGTTATCTTCTATTACTGCTCACATCATACTTGGCAGCTAATTCTGTGTCCCTTCTATACCATGCTGTTCTGGATCTGTTGCTTGTGGGTGGGTGTTTTTTTTGCTAGCCATTTTTTCGTGGCTTGTATTACAGCTTTTTCCCATTGTTACATCTACCTTTCTCCATCTTCCCAACGAGGTGCATTAGTGGGAACACTTACATAACTGAATTGGGATATAGAAGTTTGCTTTTTATATGTATCTGACATGAATTCTGTAGATTCTGGAGGTGGTCTGTGAGAACTGAATGCACTGCTGCATCTACCTGTGTCAAGCTGGGGCTAGCTGCACCTCCAGACCTGCAGAGTCCCAGGTGTCTAGTAGGATTGCACAAGAATTTAACTGCCGAAGTTCCACTGGACTTCCTCTGGCTGTTTGTAGAGGAGACAGGCAGCTAGCAGTTGGAAAGGCCAGTCAGTGGGGAGTAAGAATGTCACGTTGGTCTGATGGGGTTTTTCTTTTTGGTGCTGGCAAACTGATGTTGTGTTTTATTCTGTTTTCCTTCAGCCTGTTTCTTTAATTATGCTTCCCTTTACAATGTGTTCCAATGCCATATGTTTCTACCGAGGTGATTTTTATGAGCAGTAGTTGCCTGGATGACTGGTTTTTGTTTGCCACTTCCTCTGCCTTTTTTTTAACTCATTTTTAAATCTAGTTACTGCATTTCTGTAGTGTTTTCAGGTCATATAACACCCTCTACTTAATAGTTTTATGAAAGTCCTTGCACCTAGCCCTGCAATTGCATTTGCCAGTTCTGTAAGAATTCGCAGATGGCAATTACTGAGGTTTTTCTAGTTTGGAGTGGATTAAGCTCTTTGTGTTTTGCTGCTGTTTTCATGCTCTCTGCCTCATAGGCATCTTGAATTTCCTAGCCTGTAAAACAAAGTTAATTCCATTTCAAGACTGTTGAAAGTTGCCTGTAGGGCATGCTGATGGGGGATGCTCTGCACAAATGTTGTGGGATGCCTAAGTGAAATTTTCATTTTATTGTTTAAAAGTAAGGATAGCAATGCCATGGAAAATCTACAGCTATGTCTCAATTTATTTTTTCACCCCAGTGGAGTATTCCTCCTGCTCTTCATCTACACTGCTCTATGTGCTTGTTCGCACCGAGTGGGAGCAGCAGTAATTCCTCACCCGTCATTCAGTGAGGTACCCCTAAACAGACAACCTTTCCAGGCACCTCGTCCTTTGCCCAGGAGGAAGGTTGTGCTTGTGCAGCTGTTGTGCTGAACTCTGTCAGTAAAAAAGAAGCAATTTCTCCACTACCTCTCAGGATTTTGCAAAACAGAGGCAAAACCACACTTCTGAGTCTTGGAATACGGTATTTCCCAAAAGATAATAGACCCCAAAAGATGCTTTCCCAATGTGTGTAGTAAAGCTAGGAGTGGGTTAGATGTGAATGATGGAAAGACGCAGACTGACTCACCTTGGTGGGTTTAAATGGCTTGTGTAGTTTCTAGTTCATGGTGTGTTAAAGTCCATTGAGATTCATAAACAGCATTTCCTCAGCTAGTGAGTACTAGCTCACTAGCTCAGCTAGCTCATCTCTGGTTTCACTGGGGAACTACAGAGTGGACAAGAACAGATAAAAAGATAAAGCCACCACAGAAGAAGTGTATTTGGGCAAGCGTTATGACTTTGGGTGATGGTTCTTTCACTGACGACTTCTCTTAAAATAAGAACGTTTTAAACAGTTGAAGCTCAGCAGATGGCCATATCGTCCGTGGCTGAGACTGTAAAAATGGAGGCTGAGGGGACTTCTGGAAGAACTTGACACACCCTGACAGAGGGGAAGTACAGTCAGTGCATGTCTCCTTTTGTCCAGTCACTCCTTGCTGTCCAGCTGCCCTCCCCAAGCCCGAGGGAGCAGATACAAACCCTGTTGCATTCAGGCTGCTGTTTACAGAGGGAGGTTGGAAGGCTTTGAGTAAGTATGATTTCTGAAGCTCATGAAACATCAACTCCCTAGCAGTGGTGTTTTCCTCCTGTGAATTCTTCTGAGAGCTAGGACTGAATCTTAAAAATTCTACAATTTTAGAATTTAAAGTTTTAAAATGCAGAGTTTTAGAATCAGCAGAAGTGAGGGTTCAGAAGGGTTGTCCTCCTGAACAGGAGGATTTATGCAGTGGGGATGATGCTGTTGCTTAAGCAACTGGTTGGCCATAGACCCTTCTGTCTGGATTGCTGTTGGAAAGGCTTGTTAGACTCTTAATGTTTTTTGTCATTGCCAAGCCGACTTCTTTTAGCCTTTCACAGAGCAGAAAAGGAAAACCTTGCTCACATTTTAAAGAGTATTTGAAATCTACTGTTGCCTCAAGCTTTAACTTCCTGTGCTGTGCACTAGAGTGTCTGATAATGAAAGATGAAAGCTTTCTATTTTTGTCTTGTGAATGTAGCTCATGTTTTGTGGGCCAGATTGGTTGGTTTTCGTGTGTTCCTTTTCAGTGCTGCCTTTATCTTGGAGAAGGAGGGAATAGCAACTTCACTGAGATGCTAAATTTAAAGTGGTTAGAAGAAGTAAGGATGTGTATCTGGTATCTTTCCAGCTTTTCATACTGAAGGCACCTGAAGAGACTTATGTGTGACCAAGCATGTCAAGTTGAAAGGATGGTGCCTGGGCATCAGAAACCCCCTTGCCCTTCATCCCAGTGAATATCACAAGTGGCAAATCTGTGTATCCTGTGACACATAAAGACAATCTTTCTTTCTATGTCATTTGAAGTATGCACTGCAGAGATAGCTGTCAGTGGTGTGTTCCGATCTCAATGAGCTTAAAATACACCTTTGAAAAAGTTATGGTTGATTCTGAGTGTTTAATTCTGTGTGCTTAATTCACTAAAAAGTTTGATATAGTAATTTTTATTTACATAAAAGTATTCTTAAAGATGAGGGAGAGCAGATTTGTGTTGTGAGTTGTTTGTTTTTACTCCCCTTCCCTTCCTTTCCGCCAGCTATGCAAAGTAGAGATGATGTTAAATGGAAAAGGGGAAGTGCAAAAAGAATACGTAGAGGAGAGGCCATGATATTCTGTGCCTCGAGTGTAACCTACTTTCTGCCTTAGATTTATAGGGGAAACTTGCTTACCTGAACTATAGTTATCCAAGTGTTTTTACTGTATGAGTATAAAAGCAAAATATGATTTGTATTTTCTTTTTCTAGGACTTACAGCCTAGCTGTAGAATTAATATCTTTTCATTAAAGTTGCACGTGTTGGGTTGTTTTCACACCTCATTTTCAGATGTTGCTATTTCCACGTTCTTTTTTTAGGATGATAGATACCTTCATTAAAAACATGTCTGCGCAAGAGCTGCAGAATGACATACTGTGTCTCTTCATGGTATGTTCCTGCTGTAGGAATTTTTCTGCAGAGACAGACGCCTGCATACTTGTGTGACCAGTCTGAAATGCTCCAGAGCAGATGCCACCCATGTTCTACAGGGGGCTGTAGTCCAGGATGCAGTTCTGTCTGCAAACCCTAGCCAAGAAGTTCTATGGCTCAGTCTTCCTTCTCTTTCTTCCTCAGCTGTTCACTGCTATCCCTTTCCAGCCTGCTAGTGGTTGGAACTGGCAGCAAGTGTGATGCATGTGATTCCTAGGCTGTTCTGGCAGAACTCAGGTTAGGTGAATGCTCCTGGATTTCACCTCCTTCTGAACACTGGCATACCTGGACAGCATTCCATACCAAGGATGGCCAAGATCCCCTACAAAGCGATGCTGTATTCATTGCAAAACAGTTAAGGTTGTTAATGTTTGTAGTAGGTGCTACTTTTTGTGATGGTACACCCCCCCAACTACAGCTTCATTTTCAGGATGCCTAAGGTGTTTTGTACCACTCTGCCCTGTTCATTATGAACTGGCTAGCATCATTAGCATATTTACAGTAGGTCCTGCTTTTTGTGATGACAATATCCAGACTTTTGTGGAGCCAGGTGTCTAGTTTTCTTGTTTGTAAATCACCTTGGCACTGCTGGGTTTCAGGCATTTGTGAGAAGAGTGTGGCTTGTGCATGCTTTTGTACAGCAGTAGCAGCTCATTGTCAGGCCCTGCATGTGTAGTACAGAAAGAAGCACTCAGCTGCTTGGGCAGTCTTTCCTGCTGAGAGAGGTGGTGTTCTGTTCTGTGGAAAAAGATGTCTCCTCACGGGGAAGCATCTGGGAAGGCTTTATTCAGCTTCCTTAGTGTGCCTTATTTTCTAGAAAGCAAGAGCTGTGCTAAAGGCACACACAGTCATCAGAGATTTCCTTGTTGTGAGTGAGAAAATCCACAGTGATATTTCTTTTACTTTTCTATGACAAACACCCAGCCTGGGAAGATGAGACTAGACTACAAATGATGAACAGTGAGGCTTGTACAAGTGCTAACTTCGTGGTAGGTCTGCAGTATGAGCTCGGTGCTTGTTTTCACCTGGTTATGAAAATATGAAGATTCTTACGTTTTACCGTTTCACATTGGTAAGGTAGCATAAAGGACATCTTACAGGGTATCATTTTGATCCTGCTTGTTAGAACTCAAAGTACTGTATTCAAAAGACATAAAAGTGCATTTTAATCCAAATCAAAATGACAAAAAAGGAGTATATGTTGGAGAGCTGCCTTTGGAGTGTACTTGAAGTGAGTTGCTGCTTTGTTCTCCAAGTGCTCTGAGACAGAACAGGCTGTTGCTGTTACACGAGACCTTTGTGCAGTGATTCCCCAGGTCTCTCAAGCAGTTTAGGAAGCTCAGTGCCCTGGTATGTTACATGATTGAGCTGGCAGGTTGAAAAACAAAATAGGTTATGTTGAAGTCATTGATGGGAGCCAGAAAAGAAGCATTGAGCAGACACTGTGGCTTGTGTGGAGGATATGAATAAGGAGGTTCTGTGCCCTACTCTCAAGGAACCATGTTCACAAGTAATGGTGTGTGTATGAGCATTGCATAAAACCACACATGTTCACGTGTAATTGTCTCTTGTGAAAAGCATGGCAGAAAGCTGACTTTTGCCTGACTAGACAGCTCAATCTGGTTGCGCTATTGCAGTTGGATTTTCACAAAAATAATCAGTTGCTTTCACAGGGTTCGTTACGTCTGCCCTGCTTGTTTTAGCATGAGGTAGAGAATTGTTGTGCAGTGCATTGTAGGCTGGTTTTGTTCAGCTTTGTACCTGCAGCTGCTACTTTTTCCACATGCCGGGACTAACTTGTTTTTCCTCTTAAGTGAAATATGTCCATAATAAAATAAACTCCGTGGTGAGCCAGGTTCCTGGTGGCTATGGGATTGCTGGAGGATGGCCAGTGGGGCTCACTGACTGAAGATAAGGATTGGAAAGCAGCAGCGTGTAAATCTAGAAATGAGAAATGCTGGTACTTGGCTACACAGAGCTAGAACTGCTTTGTGAGCAGTCTGAGCACCATAAACCAGCTAGTGACACATCTCTGAAAGATGGGTTTGGCTTACAATCTGCAGCGATGCTCTGTGAGTTACAGAGCAAACTTCAATTAACGTTTGCATTTTGTTTGGTAGGTGGCTCTTTTTTAATGTTGCTCAGGATAATTTGTGCTCTTTCTTTTTTTCCTGTCTTCCTTCCCTCCTGCAGCATGCGGTACAGTTATTTATCTTCAGTCTTTCTGTTTTCTCTCGTCTTTCTCCTTGTTCTCCTGCTTGCTGCTTAGGTCCATAAGGAAATGGATTCAACTCCTCCACCTGTATGCTGTGTCGATAACTGAAGTTGCCTCTTCAGAGCAGAGCAGGGAAGAGAAATGCTGGTATCTGTAATACAGTCCCATGCTGTATCAGTGTGACATTTCCATTAAAAGGGGTTTCCCAGAGTGGGGAAAAGCACTGTCAGAGTCAGGTTTAGAAGAAAAAGGGGCTGTGTAAAATCACAGGCAAGTTCTTAGCAGTCAGTACCTGTTTGTTAATGGTTCCACCTTTATGACAAGTTATATTTGTGGAGAGAAATGACTGTAGGGATTACTTTAAATGGAAACACCCACAGTCAATGGATTTTCAGCATTGTGGGTTTTTTTTCGTAAGAGGCAATAATGATGAGCAGCAGTACTTCTGATATTGTCTAAGAGTCTAAACAAAGGCAAATACCGTGTCCAGAAGTAAGTTACTACTTTGTTTTTCATTTCTGGGGTTTGCTTTTGTTGTTTTTCAGTGACACCCCTGATCCTGTTTGGCATAGCAAATCTCCGATGCTGTTTTAAAGTTTTCCTGTAGAAGTAAGAGACAAATCCTGACAGTTCACCAAAACTGAATGTGTGAAAAGTTGACGTGTATTTAATGCAAGACCATTGGAAGCACATCCAAATGGAGAGCTGGTGCTGCCTGGAATAATGGTGCTGTCTTTGTAGGAAGGAAATTTTATTGCTGTCCCATTGAGGAGTGAGTTTTTCTAGAACTTCTCAAGTTTTTTGAGATAAGTTTTGTGTTCTGTAATGCGCAGTGTCAGAAAGTTACGAGGCAAACCTTTGTTGATTACATTTTATAGTTCATGGACATGCTTTAATATCTTGCTTAGCAAATGTAATTGTTGCTGATGAAAATTGGGAAGTTAATACTTACATGACCCAAGGCAAACAGCTGTGAAACAAGCCCATTCCTGAAGTTTTCGGTCTGAGCAGATGCCTCCATTCAGACAAAACTTCAAATAGCTGTGACTCATGGCCACTAACTACAAGTGTTTTGTTGTTCCTCAGGGTACAAAGCAATTTCTTTTATGTTTTGAGCAGTGAGTCATGGCTGAAAAACATGTCCGTGGTACTTCTAAAGGTAAATTGGAAACAGTGATCTGGACAGCATCTGAAATTCATGCGCCGTTAGTTACTTGTGGTGAGGGACTTTGGTCTGGTGTTGTAGCTGTGCTCAGAAAAGATGGGCAAGTGGTTCATAAGGTTTATTCTGCTGGTGTGTTTGACCTCCTCTGAAGTCACTGGTGACAAAGAACTGTGAGTTTCCACAGTTTGGTACTGGTTGTAGACAGATAAGAACACTGATGGTTCCAGTTTCGTTAGAGATGAGGTTTGGGATTGTGCAATGCGGTGGTAATTCCTGGACTGATTCACCATGGTCTCCTGTTGCGCACGTATCAGGATTTACAAAACATGCAGGCTGCTGTTGCTTCCAGTTGACTCCTCAGCCGCATTGACAGTGCTCTGTTGTGCAGCCTTGTGGTGTGTTTGCCTCTCTGTCAGACTAGCTCAGCCTCTGTGCCATCAGTTGGTGTCTGTGAGGTCTTCTTGTTGCATTTAAGTAAAACTAAAGTGTGTTGCCTTTACTGTGAGCTAATCTGAGAACAGTGTCATGAAATTACAGATGTTTTTAAAATATAAAAAGCTATTAGCCTGGCAGTTAAGAAGAGAGTGTCAGCACTTAGTCTAGTGCAGTAGCTGTGGATATGGGAGGGAAGCATTGTTCTTGCCTGCTGTTCCAGGTGCGTGCCTGTACGTGGTTGGCAGCAGACTGTTTCAAGCTACTTTGCCCGTCTGCAGGTCTGAAGTTGTTTCTTCCTCTACTGGAGGAAGTTTTATGTTCTGGGATAGGTATTCTGGCTGCGCACGTGTGACTGCCTCTCTGTGCTACACTCAAGACCAGAGGTGAGTAGGGCATGTCAGCTGCGCATGGGGTTTCTCTGAGTTTGGTAGCATCTAGATGCAAAGGTGTGGGGATTCGCACAGCTGATTCCAAGTCAGGGGTGGAAAAGCATAGCTGATAGCTGTCATGTCTTTGTAACTTCTCCCTTGCAGGGGACGGAGAGCAGGTAGCTCCTCTTTCTGAGGGCAGCAGGCATTGAACAAGCAGAAGGATTGAAGCTGCCTGGCCTCTGGAGTGCAAGTACTTCACGGTTCGTAGGGCAGCTGGGCAGATGAGTAAGTTCCCTGGTGTGTTCTTCCTCAGAGGCGTGGATTTGATACTGTGGAGAGTGTGGACTGCAGCTGACTTCCCCAGTGACTCTGCTTGTCTGCTGACGGTGTTGTAGATGGAAGATAAATTGCTCATCATTGCAGTCTGACAGCTGCCTAGAGAGCAGAATAGGATTAATTCCTGAAGCTCTTCTTTAACTATTTAATTTACCTGGGTGGATGTTCACTACTGAATTTCTAATTCCTTTATGGGAATGAGTAGTAATATAATTGTATCTTGTTCCTTTCATGTATGCTTAGCATCCTAGGTAACACAGCTAGTATATTGTTATTTATCTCTCTTGGGGAAAAATCTAGGTTGTTAAAATAAGCTGATAATGCAGTCTTACCCCATTTGGTAGAGGCTGTTGCCTTGAGCTATGGCTTATTTCATAAACCAGTCATGAAAACTGTGCAGTTTTCCATCTTTGCTCTTCATTGGGTATATTACCATTTGTATTATGTATCTACAGTTTGTTCAGGTCACAGGGGTATTTGTAGGGTATTTGTGTATTTCTGGTGTATTTACACAAGGCTGCTTTCTCACGATCACAGGCTGGAGTTGGGTCTTAATGCATGTGTTGATGGACAGCTGCTGTGTAATTAAGTCAGAAAATGCCCTATTCATTCGGCAGGGAGGTTTGCTTACCTTGTATTGTGCCATTCAGTTACCTATTGAGGTGTTACCCTGTGAATGTGCTGTAATAACAACAGGCAGGAAAAAGCAGGTAGCAAAACAACAGCCTGAAATAAAACACTTTCTGGAGGTGTCTCAGGGGTGGTTAATAGATAATTCCTGAGCTTTTAGCTGTTGAAAGTCTACTCTGAGCTCCAGCCAGATTACAAAACATGTTTTGTCTGGCGGTAGTATGGAACAGTGAGCCAAAGGGTTATGAACAGTTAAAAAAATCCTTTCTGACAGAGTTCACGTCCTTGTTTAGAAAAGCTGTTAAGAGAGAGTGAAGGAGGTAGGGTTTCTCCTGGGTATCCAACGCAGGAGTTGGATAGTCAGGTAAAAGCAGACTTTGAGGTATGTATTTGTTGTTTCAAACCCATATTCCTCTAGTGCTTTTTGTTTTTCTACTGATAAGATTCAGTATTGGTTGAAGAAGGCTGCTTAGCCACTCAGTATAGCCACAGCCTTCCAGGAGGGAGGAGGCTTGGGCTATGGGGTCCTGGGACAGGAGATGGGAGTCTGTGGGCACCACGGGTTGGGAGCGAGTCTGAGCGGAAGCAGGCAAGGACCCAGCCATAAACTTGGGAGCTCAGAGGGGAGCGCTGGCAAGGACTGGAGTGCAGCCCAAATGTGCAGACTCCAAACAGTGACACTGCAGCCACCTTTGCTGGTTTTATTCAAATCGTAAATGGTGCTTTGTGAACGTATAAAAAAGAGACCTTGGAGAATGGTGTGTGTTAAAATGTCTGGGTTTAAGTTGTTATTTATTGGGGTATTTTTGTGAGGATGGGAGTCAGTTATTTGTTTGGCTGTCTCTGCTTTATTTGGGACCTTGAAAGGGAAAACGCTTTTATAAAATGAAACTTTATTCCTGCTTACAGTTCTGGGACAGATGCTGTATGTTGTCATGTTCTCATTGGAAAGCAAACGTAAATATAGCTACAGCAGTGTTAAATGCTGTGACTAACCTAAGATGCTCTGTAACATACTGTTTAAGATTTTATGCTGCCAAGCATGTTATCTTCCACTGAAAAGAACATTTGCTACAAATTTATTTTAGTACTCTGCAAGGGGTTGCTAAGCATATTTGACAAATGGATTGCTACCTTCAGTATTGTGAAGAATTTTAGAAGAAAATCATGATAATGTTTTCTGTTCCTTTAGTATCAAAGAAGCCCTGTGGAAAAAAATGCCCACGTATCCTTTCTGTGTATTTTATCACTCCACTCTATGCATGTATTTATGTATTTCTGTGAGGACACCCTCTTCCCCTCCCCTCTCCTGTTATTTAGTTCTCTAATTGCTGATTACTTTAGAAGAAAGAGTACTGTCAGGTCTTGTGTTTTCATGTTTTTCCCTTTCTGTTTCACCAGCTGAAGAGCTAGTCTATACTTCTCCTTGTATTAGTAGAGGTTTTTTCTCTTTTCCTCTAGGCAGACACGTCTTCCGTGGTGCTGCGGGGGCTACTATGTAGATGACCTCTGCTTTTTAATGTGCAAGCAAAACGAACTCTGTGTGGGCATAGTCAAGCATAAGGGGTTTGTTTCGGGGTTTTTTCCTATTACGGTTTATTTTCTTTTTCTAAATAGCATGAACCTTTTAGAAAACCACCTTTAGTATGAATGTGCTTATCTTGGCTGATGTGATAGCTAAATAGAAACTGAAGGGCTCTTCTGAAACCCACTTGTATATCTGTGGATAGCAGTAGTGTCAGGATTACAGCTAACTTGACCGAAATTACATGCTGTATGTACGTTAGAGAATACGAGCAAAGCATGCTAGCAAGTTAACTTGTCCAGACTGGTGCCTGATTTTACAGTAGACTCATTTCTTTGCTTCAGTTTTCCTGAGTTTGCTTTCTAATTCTGTGAGTTAGCATCTCAATGCACATTTGGCATTTTCTTTGGACCCTGCATTGAATTATTCTGAACTGTGTAGAAGCCCTCGCAGTGAAAGGAGTTGAATGTCTCATCTATCCTGTTAATGGGTTTTTCACTGTGCATTTTTGCACCTATTTGGAGCAGTGATACTAGCTTTCCAAGTACTGGTCAAGCTCTTTGAGTGTGCCGATGAGCAGTTATGCAACATGTCTGAGTCGCTTCCTTTTTCCCGAGAGTGGGCAAGAACTGGCTGGATAAGTGCTCACTCCTGTGTGCAAGTTAACTCTTGAACTGAAATTCAGAGCTCAGGCTGTGAGTACTCTGAACAGATCCCTGACAAATGAGGATGAGGAGGTGCTAGCTATTAAAGAAGGAATGCCACATACTAGCACACTTGTCAGGAGACATGGATTTCAATCTGGTGCTTCTGAAACGTAGGGTGTAAATTCATGCAGCATTGCCATCTTTCATCTACTGTAGAAAGCAGTGAGGGTTTTTTATTTATTTATTTAAGGTTAATCTATCCAAATGGCACTGATTGTTCTAGTGTAGTGGTTAAACAAAAACATGAACCCTCGTGTGTGGGCTTGTTACTGTGCTACTTGGTGCCTCAGTGATCTGCCTTTCCAGCTTCCAGCATCTGTTTTGCCTTCAGGGACCTCCACCATGCTTGTGCCCATGGAACCTGGTGCAGCTTTGCCAGGTTTATCAGCAGAGGTATCTCCAAATGAGGCATCTGTGTCTGGGTAGGATGCTTGGGGGTGAACTGCCAAGTGGTAATTACTAAAGCGGAAGTCTGCCAGGGCTCAGTTTGTATACCTAAATCACAAAATGACTCAAAATCATCCAGCTGTGCTGCATCACTGGCCTGTTTAGATGTTTAATTACATTGCCCTTCTGCTGCTGCTCTTTCCTACAATAATAACACCCCTGGCTGGGTTGGTGGCATGGCCATGGCCATGCACGACTGCGTGGGGTGCTGGAGAACTGATTTGATGTGCATGTACATGTTAGCTGCGTGCCTGGATGAGCGACCTGAGCAGCTGTGTGGTGTTGCAAATGCCATGCACAGTGATGGAACTGAGGGAAAATCAGGCTCAGCCGCTCGGGGATAACCCTGTGGTTATGCTGGATTAGTTGTAGTATGCAGCTGCATCCTAAGACCACATTTTGGCACGTGCATGGAGGCTTTGCACTTCTAACTGATTTCCCTCACCTTCTTTCCTGTTTTCTCTGAGTGTGACCTAGAACATGGAGTGCCGAGGCTCGTGCAGGGCTCCTGGCACTGCAAGTGGTTTTATGTATTATTACAGGGTCTGAATCCCTTTTTAACTGAGGGATTTTTCACCTTGGTTTGAGTGATCTAGATTTCCTGTTGCTCATCAATGTTTTAGTGGATGAGGCCGGATCTTGGAAGAGAGCAGTTCATACACATAAACAAGGAAGAAAGAGGAGGTGGGTCCTGCTTCTAGTGCTGGTGGATCAACTTCAAATTTGCCTGCATGACTATGTGGTTAGAAAAAAAGGCACCATGTGCTTGTGTGACTGTTGTAAAGCTTCATGTCTTTTTCTTCAGTATCCCCAATTGTGTGCAACTGTTGCCGCCTTCCCCCGACACCCTCCGTCATCTTTCCTTAATAACTAGGGTAAGATGCAGATGACTGCTCAACTCCAGACTTTTCATTTTTGTGTGTGTCATAGATTTGCTGACTGTATTTTGATAACAGAATTGACTTCTGAAGCTATACTAAAAACGTACCAGTTCTGAGTAAGGTAGAGGATGCTATCTCTGGGTGAGGCATCATTAACTGTCTTTTTTGTTTGGTTTTTTTTTTTAAGAGACATTAGCTTTTAAGCCTTCTCCTTTCCTTCATAGTTTCTGGAGAGCCTCATTTGTTGTTCCAAAATATTTCTCTTCTTTAGTAATTACCAAATCAAATACAAAAGAAAACAATATGGTTTTGTTGTTCCTTTAAAATTGTTGGTTACCTTGTATTTGTAGTCTCTCTGTATTTGTTTGTTACAGTGAAACAAAAAATAATACTCGAATCAGTGCTCCATTACAAAAGCAGTGCGAAGTTTGAGTGTGCATTGCAAGGGATGGTATTCTGAACTAATAATCTGGAATAAAACAGCACTGTTTTGTTTAAAATGTGGTTCTGCAGCCACCTATACATTTGCTGCTGAAAAAGGGGTATGTTTATAACATCAGAGTGGATTTGGAGAAGCAAAACATGTCTCATGGTGTAAAAGTGACCCGGAAAGAAACATTTTCGTACAGTTTTATGTTGTCACTGTTTTTCATGCATTACACGCGCACGCATCCTTGGCTGAGACATTCTTTTGTCTTGTTGGTTTCAGAAGCTTCCTGGCTTTTCTGTTAGAGTTATTTAGTGTCCCAGATCTGCCAATTATGAGCTGCTCAAGCTGTGGGCATGGGAGCAGAGGCGTGAACCTCCGGGCAGAAACATGGTGCAACACTGAAGCAGCTGCAGACAAAAGGGCAGGCTGTGCATTTGGTAACATTAGAATTGAGTGCACTGGGATTGAAATGTAGGCATATGAAAAGTGACAAATTTAGCCCAGGGTAAACTTGTCTTTGGGAAAGAACTCAGTCCCTAGTAAGTGTCAGGTGTTCACAGCTTTTAAACAAGGAGAGCTTGACTTGCACAGATTAACCGTTTTGTGAACCCCATCCTTGGTCTTTGCAACTCATGTACATTTGGGTTTCTCTGATCATGTTACCTGTTTCCACTTGAGGGAAACCCAAACTGAGTAAAATGTTGAAGGTATGGTGCATTTCTTCTGGATTTCCAGGCCTGTGGTGTCCCAGAACAAACAATGGCTCTGAAAAAGATGCTGAACACCTGGGAATCATGGCCACAGCTACTCTAGGTATACATGAACTCAGTAGCCAGACACAGCTTGCATGAATGGCATGTCAGGGCACATCGAGTACATCAAGCATGTTGGCTTGCCAAGCGTGAGGAGAGAAGCTATCATTTGTAGGCAGCAGAGAAGCCAAATGCATTTGACTTGCTGTGTGTAAGTGCAATCTTAATGTTTTCTATGTATAATAGATCTTCTAGAGCCACAATTGAAGAGGTTGGTCAGCTTTAACATAATTTTCTTCTTCCAAATTCTTCTTCAGTATCTGCATATTGTCAATAAGTAGCAACCTCAGATAGTATAAATAAAAATCACTGTTCTTACCAATGAAGGTTTGTTTGGGATGTTGTAGTCTTTGGACTGGTAATGCAGCCTTCTGGAAGCAAAAATGTGGTAAAGAATGGAAATGGAACTAGAAGCCTGTGGTCTACAGGCTTTGACCCCTTTGAAGGGAGCATTACTGAGTACCGGTGTTTCCAGACAGCTGTGATTCATTCAGCGTGTGTTTGCAGTGACATGATCATTACAACCAGGGTCAGATCATAAACTGTAAATCTTGAAGAGGAGGGGAAGCTTGTGTTTTCCTAGCTAATTTACCGGGATTCAGAAACTCCGTAGAATTAATTGGTTTGTGCCATGAGTGGGTCAGTGATGTACTTTGAAAGTTCTTGCAGATTTCTGTGTGGCTCCAGGGAAAGTGAAACTGCCCTCTTCCACTGTTGGACGTTTTAAAGCAAAATTCTTCAGTCTTTTTATTAGGAACCACAACAGACACTCAGCTACTGAAACTGCTCTGAGGGGTCAGATTGAGCAGCTGAAGTTACAGGTCCTGTGCTGATACTGTGGATTTAAAACACTGGTATTTTGCATCTTTTTATTAAAGAGTTATACCTACTTGCTTCTGTCACATGCATTTTTAAGTTAGGGTGCTAATCACATGTCTGTATGGTAATAGCTTCTAGGCTGGGAGCAGCCTCATTAAAATGTACTGTATGATCATGATAATGTGATCGTTTGAGGTGGAAAGCCAGTTAAATACATTGGGTAGTGAGTGCCCTTGCTTTTTTAAGCTTGAGCAAAAAATAATGTCTCCTGGAGCTTTTACTTAGCATGGAGTAGATATCAACAGAGCATCTTATTGTTCCCATCTCTCTTGACTGCTCCTTTAGGAGAAATCTATACCTGAGGACAGAGAATACCTTAATTTCTGATCTTATTTATGACCAAGGGGGAAGTGTCCCTTTCAGAATTGGTGAGAGTTCTGCAATGCACCTGAATTTAAAAAGTCATAATTCCTCCCCAGGCACGTTGATGTGGATGCTTTCTTCTCCTTGTCCTCATTTCTTGGTGCACTTGCTGTGTGAGAAATGCCGGTAGCGTAGGCAGATTGAGTGATCACAGGACACTGACATAGAAGAAATGGAAGATAAAATAAGGCTGGGGGGGGTGTTGTTTTAGTGTGTCAGTTGTAGTGGGAGGTTCTGATGACTGTGCTTTACTGACATTAATGCTCTCATCTGAATAATAAAGTTAATAGTCCAATAATACGAATGTTTGTGTGTGGGCAGAGTTCATATCTTCAATGTATCTGATGTTCTGTCTGGTGCAATTTTCCGCAAACCTGCTAAGAAGACAGTGATCATTCATTTATGGTGTTTTGGGGAGCTTATCCATGAAATTCAGAAACTTTACTGTGATTTCCCCTTCCCTCTCCAAAGTTCTAATTTTACTTATACAAAACTTCTGTGTTGATGGAAGTATCAACTCTCAACAAAAGAAAACATATTTAGAACTTTAAGCAACAAAAGATCTCGAGAAATGATGGTAAACAAGAAGTGTGCTGAAAAATTGTGATGATATACATTGATCAGCCATTTAGGCAATACAATTGACGGGTTATTTTCCTTTCCAACTGGAGAGAGAAGACCACCAAAATTGGCTGAATCCAGGTGCATTTAAGTAGTTGATGGATGATGTATAACTCCAGCAATAGTCAATCAATGTTATTTTGAACTTAATTAGGCTAGGGATGATAACGACAATAGAAACAAATTTAGCTGAACTGGTGTGTGTCTGTTAATGCCATACTTTAAAACTAGCATAAACTTACAATTGCAATTGTAAGCCTTTCTCTTACAAACTAAACTTAGCTTGATTGTCCTTTAACCAAATTAAAACTTCACTTGTGAGGACTTGCACTACCTAAACTAGGTATTACAATTCCATCTGAAGCTAACAGGTGACAAGGAAAGGCAATAGTAGCAACTGTGTGGGGTCCAACCTGGAAACTCAACATTTGTAGTAGTTTTTTAAATGATAAGCACTTGTACATTATTGTGAAATATAGTTACCAACATTTCCGGTTTGGTTTTGTAGTAAAAAACCCCATTCACCAACATTATGAATCAAAGAAACCACAGCTTAAAAAAGAAATAACAGCAAAACAGCAATACTTCTTTGAGATTGTTCAGGATGATTTTAGCATGAGTTTTGTCTCACATTGGTTTTGAAGCTGTGATGATAACATGGTGAGTTTAATGTTGTGTTTAAGGATCACTCTGTAGTAGTATGAAGGCCTTTAGGGTTTTGTTTTTCATAGGAACTGCCTACCTTAAGACCATAATAAAGACAAAAATTGTGTTTGTAAACACCTTGTGTCAGAGCCGAAAAGGTAAAGCATTGAAAAGATAGAACATGAAAAATTTTGTTTATTTATTTATTTGTTTGTTTATTACCACTGAATTTCAGCTGAAGGTTTCCCAGCTTTATCAAAAGCAATATTTCTCCAGTGGTAGGAAAGCGAGTGGGTTTTCAGCCATGCTGTTGAATAGGAAGAGATAATAGGCCAGGGGGTACTGTGCTTAAAGGCATCCTGCTGCTTAAAGTTTTGTCTCTATTGATTTTTCTCTCTGTTTTCATCATTAGTGGAGCTGTGTTGATGGCAAGAGCATAGTGGAGCCTGGGAAAACAGGAGCCTGGGAGAAAGGAAGTGCTCTAAAATGTGTCTGTATTAAAGTCAGGATACCTTCTGACTTCTTGTATTCAAGGAAGCCTTAAATTTCCGTGAAACCAGGGTAACTTACAGTAGTGTGGAGCTCAGTTCATCCTGAAAGACCTGCCCATGAGATGGAGAAGTTGTTATGCACTTAGCTCACCTAGAGCACCATATTCCTGTGCCTCTGCTGCTGATGGTGGCTGGGCTACATTGCTGCTAAGTTGAGCTAGGTTTGTTGAGATAGAAGCTGGCTTTGACTGTGCTGGGCTCATCTGGTGGTTCAATGCTGGTGGCATGTGGGGCTTAGGCTGATGGGGAAGGTAGTCTCACCACAGTGCAAACTTTGCTGCTGAGCTAGGTGGGTGCTCACCTTTTCTTCTTATTTGGGGCCCTATACCAGCTTTTCCTCTGTTAGAAATTCCTTTAAAAATAAAACACTCAATTACAGTTTTTGAATCTGTGTTCTGTCTACCCAGGATGATTTTTAGGGTGTGATTAAGCTGATAGCTGGAGATTGAAGCCTGGCTTGTGGGAGGCAGGTCTGTAGGCTCCTGAGGTTGGGGCATTGTGCTGCCAGCTCTGAGAGGCTGCTCCAGCTTTTCAGGCTGGCCAGCACTGCTGCTCCTCATGCTGCTCCATGAGCTCCCAGCAAAAAACTCTAGAGAGCAGGTTGGTGTGGTCAGCAGAAGAGCTTAAGCAGTTCCAGAATGAGTAGGGGGAAGGCTGAGAGGAACCAATGGCTTGGCTGGCTGAAGAACAAGGCAGAGAGTTGCCTGCAAACCTACCATCTGAACAAAGCAAAGGATGTTCTCAGGTTTGCTTTCCTTTTTGGCACACTGTACCTCCATAGCAAAAATTAAGACAAACCGAGGAGTTCATAAGTCATAGTTCTAGGTAAAATGATAAAGCCCAGAAGATCTAGTTTACTTTTGTAGCTTGCACTGGCGAGCTGAGTCATTTGTTCAGGTTTGCAGTAGTAACGTTTTAGAAGCTCTCTTCTCTGAGACGTCTGTGTTCTGAAATGAACAACGATTAAACAACATCAAGCATGTAGCTCAGTTCTTACAACACAAAAATTCGCCCACAAAATTGTTCTGAGAAACAATTTGACTTGGAAGACCTTTGCATCAGAATCTCGTGAAGGCTTTTGGGGGAATCTGGCTGGTTTTTTCCCAGTTTTTCAGAGGCAAAGGTAGTTTACAAGCCACTGGAGTCTTCTTTACAACTGGGAGCTGACTCTTCACTGAGTGTTGTGTAACAAGTGTAACAGTTGTTATGCTTAGCTCCTAAGTTTGAAGAGCAGAATTATTTGTTATTTTGCATTAAGTGCATTGTAATTTCTGGTTTTGGTTTGGGTTTTTGGTGTGTTTTTTTTTTGGGGGGGTTTTTTTTTTTTTTTTTAGCATGGTTTCTGGCATTTTGGGAAGTTTAGTTTCCATTTGGCTGTTAGAGATTGATGTTCTCAGATAAATAGGGATATTTCATTATCACATATATTTTGTCATTTTAATATACTATATAAGAAAGCTGTACACGTAAAATGCAGGCAATATTAGTGTGATATGTTTAAATAAGAATCTTTACAAAACCAGAAAGTATTAAAATAGCTCTAATATTGGACTGGAGCATATTCATTTTTAATAATGAACAGCATTAGATAATTGACATCATATGACTTTTAAAACCCAGCACAAACAGTAATAATCCTCCATCGGGGTTACTTAGTGGTTTTTGCTGAGCAGCTTGTCCTCCTTAGGCAGACAGTACTGTGCGCATGTTGGGAGTGGGGTGAAACTGCAAGTGGTTTGTTTTTTTCTGCAGGATGTTGGAGGCAAAATTGCTTTCCTGGAATGTGGCAATTCCTGAATTTCTGTCTGAGGGGAAGCCAGATGCAATCAACTGTGTCAATGCCCGAAGCTATCTTGGCCTCTGGGTTTCCTGCTTGCTAGATAGAGTGGGAGGGACTTTGAGATTTATCATCTGGTGCAGAATTTCATAAGAAAGAAATCCATCCAGCGTCATGCACCTGTGTGTTGGGGGTGAGGACATTGTTCATGCCTTGGTTATTTAGCTGCCCTGGCTGTAGAAGTGCCATTGCATGCAGAGATGGCAGAGGGCAGTGAAAGGGAGATCTCTTCCAGTCCTGCCTTCTTGTGCAGGGAGAGGGGTGATCAGTTTGTTCTCCTTCCTATTTTGGAAAGGTGTTTCAGAGCTCTGAAAGAAAGGATTTCTTTACCAGAGGAGAAGTGTGGTACAATAATAATAAAATAGCTGCAAAAGAGATAATCTTATGAAATGTGAAACAGTATAACAAAAAAATCCAAATTTGTGGGCTGGGAGTATGGCAGTGGCTGGTTGCAGCACTTAAGCACCATTCCTGTCTTGAAAGACTGATAGTCTTAAGATGTCAAAATACAAACAGATGAAGACCTGCAGCATATCTCAGGTGATTAAAGATGGAGTGGCTGTCACAGTCATGTTAATTCTAGTGGGTACTATGTATTTTGCAGATGATAGAGATGGAAAAAGGGTTCTGTTGGGAAGCAAAAGAAGGAAGAGGAATTAGGAGTGCACCTGAGGACTGCAGTGAGGCTCCTGGAGTGATGTAGAGGAGCAGATCTTGAGTAATCCTCTCTGGACCTAATGGGGAAGAGGGTTTTGTCTTGCTCCTGTAGCAGTGGTTTCTTTGGGAAGGAGTTGCCTTGCTCTGAAGGTTTTCATAACTCTATACCCATCAATTTGGTTTTGTGTTTGAATGTGTTTATGCCACGGAGAGGACAAAAAGGACTTAATTCTTGAGACTTATTAGGCCAACATCTTTCTCTGGCCCTTAGAGCTGTTGGGGCTGTCCAAGGTCAATATTATGGAGACTGTGGTTTGTGGCATTGCTTTCAGAGCAGAATTGGTTTACTATGTTTATGTATTTTATTTTAGTATTAAGTGGAGCTGAGTGCATTGCACTTTATTAATTGAATCTGCATTTAATTGTTGATAACTGAAAGCAAATACAAATGGTTATAGAAGAGTTTTGTATAAAACACTTGCATGATGGACAAATGGCCTTTCCTCTGTCCCTGAAGTTTTTGTTTTGTTTCCTGGTCTTTAAAATTCTGCATGATGGTTGTGTGTGACATACATACAAAGAGAGCAACCCCGTCACCAAGGAACAGTGTTTAATCCGGCATTTCTAAGTGATGAAATTAAAGACGATAAGAATAAAAGCACTGCAATAGCAAAATCTATTTACAGCTGCTTCTGCATAGAAACAGCGTCATATGCAGCACACCAAAATGCTTTCAGTCTTACCTACTGTCCGTAAACCTAAGGAAAGAGGCTCTGTGTAGGAAGAGGGAAGGTATACAGATGTTTCTTGTTACTCACATCAGGGATGGATTGTGGGAGAGCTTTTCTAAAGAGTGCCTGTATGTTCTGTTTTTATGATGGAGAGAAGTAATGCAAGAGCATAAAAAAAATATTGCACAGAAAAGGCTAGAGCCCAGGGCCTTTTGAATTACAAGTCAAGAGAAGGCTTTAAAACTATTATTTGAGTATCAGGGGGCTAGGGCATCATAAAAGGCTGGTATGTGGGGAAGGTATCTTGCTGTGGCACATCGTAACCTGAATTGAGGCAGTGAATCTGTGTAATGGTTGTATACAGAGGGGAATGAAAGTGGGAAAAAATCTGAAATAAAGGTGTATTAGCACTAATGTACTAGTGACCTATTTATGTTTAATGTAGGTACAGAGAAGGAAAAACTCCTTTGGGGTTATATGTCCATTGATGAGTTACAAATGAATGTACATGGTTGAGCCGGCACCCCTTCCGCTCCCCTTCTTTACCCCGTCTGGGGTCAATGTGCTGGGTCCATTGCCACACAGAACACTTTGTATCCGTGAAATGCAGCTGCTCTGTTTCCTACTTTCATGACCAAGAGCAGGCTTAAGTAATATGGTAGTTAGGTCTTCTGATACTTAGTGCTTTACAGCACTGCGGTGTTTTGTTGCTGGGAATTGTGTGGTGGGAAGAGGATCAGCAAGGAAGTTTTGCAGTCTGCAGGGTGTTGTCTTGGCTTAAGTGTTCTATGTTGGACATCTCGCACAATGCAGTGAAAATCTGTTCTGTGACTAACTGGTTGGAAGAATAAGGAAACCCTGTGCACATCTGGCTGCCCCTCTGCAAGCAGCTCTGCAGTTAATGGAAACGATAGGATGTGATACGCAGTTCTTGAGTGTAAATTCTGTGAATCAGGGGAGTTCAGTCTGCACGACTGGTGACCACATCACAGCCTACTTCAGGTGATGGGCTGGCAGTTGAGCTGTCCATGGCCCCTGTTGCTGCCATTGATAGTGTCCAGCCAAAGGTGACCCTCTGTCTCAGCATCTTCTGAAATCCCACCTTTACTGGAATAGCTGGGTCATTTGCACATTGCAGATAGGGCTGTAACAAGTGTTTCTAGTAATTTGTGCTCCAGGTGTTAAAGAAGCACAATTCGAGTCATGCATCCATTACAGTTTGCAGAGCTAGTATCCTTCCTGAAGGTGATAGTGGTAGTGTTGTTGCAGCTGTTGGAGGAGCTGACAAACAAATTTAGCTTAAGCAGGAGATTTTGGTTTAGTTTGCTGATAAACCTCCAAACTATGTTGTTTTCTGCTGTACTCCAAAATTAGGAGCTGTTTACTCTAAGCTTCTCTTTAAGGCTTGGCTACTTCATTTTGCCCTTTTGCTTTAGGCAGATTTCTTGGCTTGTCCATGCCTTGTTTTTTGTCCTTTTTAAAATGAAAATATTTTTTTCCTTAACTTATCAGGGAGGACCTTGAAGTAGAAACTGCTCTGCATATTGGAGCAGTTCTCCAGTAGCTAAGTAAGCTTCTGTTAAAAGGACGCTTTCTTACTTAGACTGAAAGGGAAATTTGAACTAAGCACTCCGTTGTGCCATCTTGTGGTGTCCCCTGTCCTGTTCGGTAAGCTCTTCTCTTTAAACACAGCAGATTTGTTGCCAGCAGTTCCAGTATCTGACCCTACTTTGTTGTAAAATCCCATTGCAACTAGGAGCTGTTCCCCCATACCATCCTTTACATCCAGAAAATACAGAAATTGGCGGCCCATAACAGATCAGCCTTGAGTTTTTAGTGCGGTATGACAGCAGTAAGGACCAGTGAAATGAAAACCTGTGCTCTGCGCAGTGTGCCCATGGGAGGGTGGAGAGCAGGCTTTCTGTCCATGGCTCCAGCAAGGGGACCTTGTTGCGGAAGCTGTGATTGACTTCAGGAGTGATCACAGAGAAACATGCAGCAGAGCAGTTCTTCATGGGAATGGCTGAGGTTGTTACTTGCACTGCAAGTAACGATCTCAGAGTTGATGCAGAGAGAACAACGGCTTCGCTTGCTGCTGAGGATCTTCTCCGGGGTGTGTTTTGCATCGGTCTTTGGCTGGCCACACAGGCACCATCGACTTGGGCAAGCCTGGGAATGTGTTCAACTTGGCTGTCAGTTCAGGGACAGAGAATTCTGGTTTTTGTGTGTGAATGCCAGGAGCTGAATTGCATTAACCGTTTCCCAGAGCATCTTCCCCAGCTACAAAAGACTGCTGTAGTATTGGTAGGTAAATAAGTAATCGTTTGAACAGGAGTGAGTAAGCTTTGTCAATTATTTTATCATAGGTGGCATCTTAAAAGTAGCCAAGAGCAAATGCTCAAAGTCAAATTCAGTTTTGGATGCCTGAGACGGCTGTGGGTGAAGGAGGTGGTGCTGCATGCTCTTCGGTTGGGGCTGAACTGGGCTCCTTCGCTGGTGTTAGCGCTTTGCAAAGAAACTCTCCATATTCCAAGCGATAACCACCATTTCAGAAGCAGCATACATGTTCATGTTGTGCCTGAGCTAATTAGCCCTCTGAAAAGACCTCTAGGATGTCATCTGCCCTCTTTGTGTAGGGAAGCTCAGTGCTTTTAACAGAGACCGCCTTGCTTGAAACCAGCTCTGATATCTCTAACATGGTGCTGAAAGGGGCCTTTTATCTAATCGAACTCCAGTTGCTTCAGGATGGAGCATTTACAACATCAGACATGCAACGTGGTAGATGAACAGTCGATCCTATAGGAACTGAGGGAGACCGGATGCTCTAACAGGTATTGATTCATCCCTATTTTAACAAAACAAAAACTATTAGTGCTGCTGCTTTACCTCACATTATTACGTGTACATTAGATATCGAATCAGTAGTAGTAATGGAAAGGCATCTAGTAAAGGGGTGAAACTTAAAAAAAATTATATTATATTTGGTATAATAATGGTAATGAATAATGATAAAAATAGGGATGGTATAACTAAGTGGTATATAAAGAAAGGCATATATTCTGGGCTTCAAGGAATTCTCAATATGATGGATATCTAAATAAGAAAACACTTCACAAATGCTTCTTTCCTTAAGTAAATTGTAATGGAAAAGACCAAAGCAGTTTTGAGACTGACAAAATTGCAAATGCTGGGGGGAAAAGAAGCTATGGTGGAAGGAAGAGATCAGAGAGTGTATTTTAAGAAGTAAAACTGCAACAGTTGATCAAAAGAGTACTAAGGTATTTTTTAATATCTGTGTCAATCAGTTCCAGCAACAAAAACAGTAGAAGGAAGTTTCAAAATATCTGTGCTTGTTAGTGGAGCGAGCATCACACAGTTTTCCTTGGCCCACGAAGTGCTGAGGTGGTTTCATTTTGGTTTATGTTTGATCATGAAGCCATGTATGGTCACTGTGTTTTCCAGAGGTCTCTATTCCTGGGCAGTTTAAAAAAAGGTAGTAGTAACTTTTAAAATATGTTTTTAATTTGCTTGTGAATTTGAAACCACTTTAAATATAGATAAGGTGTCTTGAGTTGCTGTGGTCTGTCTGGCAAAACAGATGCAATTAGCACAGAGCTGTGTTGCTCTAATGATCTTCCTCAGAATGACTGCCAGGTAGGGTGGCTGCGTTAACCATGTCAATTTAACTTACAGTTAATGGGTATTAAGGCTAGGATTTGAGAATAAATCACGAAATGCATCTATGTTTATGTTTTGTTGCTATATTCACTGAGGATCTGTGTTCAAATTAATTTTATTTTCTGAAACAAATTACTTATTCTGGTAAATAGAAGAAATAGAAGATGACCTTGTAGGCCACGAGTCTCTGGAGAAATAATTTGCAGGGTATGTTTCTGGTGAATGTTTCCAAATTAATTTCCAAATATTAACTTGTTTCATGTGCACTGTGAGCAGTGTAGGGAGCGTTACGGAATTTGGATTGATAAAAATGTAAAGAAATCGTCAACTTGGGTATCTGTGTGTGAGTAGGAGTCATTTAACATTCAGATGATAATCCTGTTTTGTGCTTGAAAAAAGGCAGAGTAGGAAGAGATAGTAAAGCTCTTGTAAACTAAATATAATTCTCTTTCATTGTGCCTACCATGGAGCAGCAGCCAGGTTATGTATAAAACTGGCTCAAATGTGCTCGCTGCCTTCACATCAGTCACTTGCAAACCTTTTGGCTTACAGGCGTGTTAAAGAATGAACCCACTCCTGAGTCTCTTTCATTACCCTGCACTTGTTTATCTTTTTATGGGATCTTTTGACTTTATTAATGATGGAATACTACTTGTGGCCAAACAAGATGGTTATGAAATGGGGCTGCAACTTGAGCTGAACAAATTATCATTTTCTTATCAGAAGACATGGTGTGTTAGACACTGTGCTCAGCTCATTCCTGATGGTTGTAAGCTAGGGAGAGCTTTGTTCAGAGTTGTCCTGGAATAGGGATCTGCACCTCTGTGTCTACGGTTTTCAAAGGGACTTTGACCATGGTGCTCCTGCTGTATACTCAAGGTTCCCCAAGAGCAGAGCAAATATAATGGTAGCAGAATCTTCTCTTCTAGCCTGACAACTGCTAGAGAGTAGCTGGTGGCTACTTTTGCTTTCTAGTGTCTCTGTATGAAGAGATTAAAATCTCCAGGAAATCTAGTATCTACCTATTCATAAAACCCATCACTCCAGGATACTTCTGAAAGCCCTAGACAATTGTGCAATTAAGCACATACTCGTTATTCATGTCAGAGAAATGCACGGGGACCTAGAGTTTCCTTCACAAAAATAGCTCAGTGTTTAAAGAGAGGACTTGAATTCTGAGTGTGAAAACACCTCCTGTGCTGTGTGCCTTTGGCGCCAGCATCATATTTCACATGGGAAGGAATTGAGTGATCTGTTTAAGTCGGCTATAATATCTATTCCGTTGTCCTTGCAAGTGCTAACGACCTATTGACAGAGACATGGGTGAGCTGGTACCTTGATAGCCATTATTTGTTTATGCACCACAGCCTTATCGAGAAAGAGGAGGTCACTGGAAATTGTTCATGTTTCCCAGCTTATCCAACAAGTCTCAAGTTGATTTGAGGTAGAGGCTACTGTGTTCTTAGACGTGAACAAACGCAGGCATGTTAAAATGCAGATGTCACATAAAAAATTTAAATAGATTTTAAAGAAATAATCAGAGAGCAGTAAATTAAAGCTGGTCCTGTCAAAGGGCGCAATGCATGCTCATGGATTTTAGCAGCTAAAATTGTGATAAATGCCAACCTTTCTCTTGGCGAATTCTGCCAATGTAAAAAATAAAACAAATAAATAATACAGTCTTGCTGCTGTTAAAATGGGACATTAATTTTGCAGTAATAGTTGACCTTCAGTTGAACTTAGGTGCAAATCAAACCCTTGCTCGTTTGTGACGGTCTCAACTGTGAAAACGGTAGAAACCTCAGTGTTACTGGGTTACAGGGCTCAGGCATTTTGTACCATCTTATTGCTCAAGAGTAGTTTCTTTACCGGCTAAGTGGGGAGTGTCATTTTACAGCAGTCCTTTGTATGTAAATGTGTTTTCTTAAGGTAAGTGGGTAGTTCAGCTATGTTGGTTTCAGCAAGATCGCTTTAGGAGCACTGGTACATCTCTCCGAAGAATATACACTGACGTGCTCCATTGGAACATCCTTTCCCAACATAATAATGTTAAAGCCCTCTGGTTACCTGGTTTGTATTTAGTTATTTGGACTGCTTATGTGTACTGTAATCATGGTAAAGGGACCCTGTCAGGGCTTATAAAGCGACTTGAACCCATATATGCAGGCAAATGTCTTATAACAGGACTGTGACATGATACTCCTGTAACCAGCTGGCCCAGTGTGGTAACGTACACACAAACACTGATCTCTCTAGTATTGTAGGTCACTACACAGAAGGTGAATACGGCAAGCAGCTCTGCAAAAGGTGTCCTTTCCCCTGACTATCTCACTTCTGCACCACTTCACTTGTGCTGACCAGAAGCAAATACTTACCTTGGATACTTACCAAGCAGAACTTGGTTCAGGAGGTCCCAGCTGTGTGGAAGAGCTCTGTACATGCTGTGGGACTTAGACCCATATGTTCAAATTAATTTTGCTTCTTTTTTCTGTCTGGAAAAAGATGTAGCCAATAGTAGCTAGTTCTGCAGGCAGGTCAATCAAAAGTAATACTGGAGTTTTGCAGAACGAGTCATCCCTTTGTAAATCTGTGAGTGGGATGTGCCACAGGAGCGTGGAGTGGTACTTTCGTGTGTCATTGTATTTTGATTGGCGATAACTTCCAGAATATTTGTTTCATTGTGTTTTCTCCCAGAGTCACTGGTCTCACTGATTCCATTGTGTTTCTTCACTGCTTTTCTGGAGAAGAAATTCAGATGGTGTTAGTGAGAAATCTTTGTATTGTTGCTCTAGAAATGCACCGAGTATGTCCAACAGAAAAGGTTTGTTTATGATCTCTGTATTACTAACAATATCGTGTTTATCTTGCATATTTTTGTTATATTTAAGTACCTCATGTTTTCCTGGTAGCACTTTTTATCCTTGCTTCATTTTTAAATGTCATTAAGGTTTCTATAAAATGTTCTTGAGAGCTTGATTAAACAAATTTTGCAGTTCATTGCTGTCCTAACTAGCTGATAGCCGATCAGATTGCAGCAGTCTCTTCACTGTGCTCTGCTGGATCTGAGCCCAGTTTTCTTTCCCTCAGTGTATGACAGCAAAGGGGATCAACACTCACTCTGCTAGAGGCCTTTTCTTTCTGGTTTCAGGATTTTCCTGGAAATACTTCTTACAAATTCTGTTCTTTTGTTTGGTTTTTTTCAATAGGTGTTGGCATCATGTCGGGCGTTTCTTTTAACATCTCGGATTCCCACCAAGGTAAAGTTACCGTGTTTCTATAAATATTCTAATTTTTTTAGATACAAATGTAAGTTGCATAAACTTAGAATATTTTAGTTATACTTGTTCACCTGTTTAAGAAAAAAAAGAGAAATGGTATGTTGCACAGTGTTGAGTTAGAATGGTGCTTCTGTTAGTGTCCATCTTAAATGCATTTGTCAATATATATGTATGCACACACTGTTTCAGAGGAATTTTAACTTCTAGAAATGCAGGTAAGTGAAGAATTATGTTGGAAACACCAACTTGAAGAATTGTGAGGTGAACCTGATGATCTTTGTAGTGGAATGGTTTATGTGCAAACAAACTGATGGTGTTATTCCCTCCAGAGCTTGTAGTATCAAAAAGGAATATATTTGATTTAGAGACAGAAATGGTGTTGATTTTTATTAGATTCTGCTGTTTTCTGATGATTTCTGTGGTTCATTTTGAAAAGCATCTTGCCAACCTGCCTTGCCAGTGGCAGTGAATTACTTTTTCTATTCCTGTGACAATTTGTAATGATTGTTGTAGCAGAGAAAGGTAATTTCCACATGAATGAAAATGACTGATATGAAAGAACATTTCTTGTCCAGCTTTGAATCAATGAGTGGGAATTTGGTACATGTTCTATCTTGTCGTGTTTTACATGTGTGTGCATGGGGGTGTGTGTGTGTATACACTTTATAGAAATACAAAAATATATGCTTTATTAAAAAAAAAAAAACCAAAACAGAATTGATAAATGGAATGACTAATACCAGATTTTCAGGTATGGTCACTGATAAATATGGCTAACCTTACCTATAATTTGAAGATGCAAACAGACAGGTAGGATGACTCCAGATTGAATTTCTGCTGAGATTTATTTCCCTCACTTGATCACCCTGACCCTGTAGCACAGATGTCTCCAGTTGGCTGTCAGTTGGCTTTTGGATCACTTCAGTTTTCAGCCAGGTTGTTTTAAGACAGGGTTTGGTGACTGGTTGCATGGAACCAAAGAGCCAGTTGGTGAACAGCTCGGACGTAAGTGCAATGGCAGGATGATGGACAGGTGGTGATGATAATCCTGTTAAATAATAGCAAAGCTATTGTAATACATCAAAAAGCTTTTGAAGGCTGGGACTTGGAGTACTAAGGAATAGCTGTACTTCTAGTTTAGCATTACAGACTCCTCTCAAAACTCCTTTCATTAAATGGATTTACGTAGTTGAAAATCTCATTTCTGTTTTCATGGAAATCAAGAATATGTACCCTGTACAAACAAAAGTGACTTTAGTGCTAACATATAAAAGAAAGGCGATTAGTAGAAAGTGCCTGCTCAGAATGTATGTTCAAAATTAAACTTTGTATATCTAAACAATTATTAGAATGTTTGAAAATTCATTTCTTCCCTAGCAGGGTTAGTGAAACTCACTGAATTTTCTAACGTCCGTAGGATTTTCAGACGCTGCTCAGAAGCTTTCTGAGCCCAAGAACTTTCAATGCAGGCAGTAGCTACTAGCAAGACAACTCAGAACATGCAGCAAAGACACTTCATTCCTCCAAGGACTTCTCACAAAATTGAATATGCTGAGAGATGGCCAGTTCTGAGTGGCTGTTAATACTACATCTAATTCCAAGCTTCACTTTTCTTTAAACAATGCTATTGAGATGCATTTACTAAACAAGGATCAAAGTTAAAAGGTATAAAGTTGATTAACTATAATATCAACTCATATGATTTTCCTTGGAGCAAGGATATTAAAATGGCCACTTCCTAACTTTACACTCGGGTCCAATCAGTCATTTCCACTGATTTAGATGGGTTGCTAGGAAAGGAAGTACAGTACTTAAAGCTTGCTAATTCTTGCTGCAGCCTATTTTAAACATAGTTGCAGCAGCAGTGTATGCTGGATGTCACCAAGCCAACAGATAAGTGTGTGAAATATTTGTGGGAGTGTATTTCAGGTTTGTGAACATATTCCTGGTGCCAGCTTTCATGAAGTTTTGATTGAAAAAAAATTGGAAACTGTGAAGTTAGCTGTCTTGGTAACGGAAGGGTCCCTAGAAGAGAGGCACTCATAGCCTTTTAAGAGGATTAAAAAAAAATTATATGATTTTAGGTACTAAATGACATTATGCTTTTTATAACCTTGTAAAAATAATTTCATAGTTTGAGGCAGATGATATTTAAAATGTGTTCTGTAATTTTTCTGCAACGCAAGGTCCATAAATCCATGTTTTTAAGTAGAAAAATGAAGCAAAGGTGAACTATAGAAATGTTGCCATGTTTCCTGGTATTTGTTAATTCTAGTCAAGAAGATTTTTGCAGATTGAATTCTTGAGTTTGGATCTGTGTATGCTTTTGTTAGGCATAGAAGAGTATTCTGATTGTGTGTACATATATATATGCTTGCACATGCACAGTGCATTAGCAAAAGCAGATCTTTCAATCTGATAGGTGAATAATTTGCAAAATAGGAAAGATTTCAATCACAGAAACTCTTCCCTTAAAATTTCATTGTGATTTGGGTAAACAAATGTTAGATAGTCTCATGTTTGTTTAATCTGACTGGCACTCGAGAAAAGCTTTCTACTTCTGTACGTGTCATCTATCTTACTTCAGTAGCCAACAACAGGAGCTGTTATGTATTTTTTCCTTTTCTTTCTGGCCTGAACAAACTGCATGGGGCCGTGTCCTCTCATCACAAAAGATTGCCAGTCTTAGCTTAGAAATAAGGCACTGAAGAGGAGTAAATGTCTTACCCTTGGAAAAATGCAAGACTTTGGTGTGGGCACTGGGAAGATGCTTGTAATGGCTCTGCCTCCCCTGCCTCTGTTCCCTGTGCACACTCACTCCATAAGCAACTGCAGTGACACCCCTGTGGTCTGAAGCTGCCTTTTTGCTGTGGATGCTGCCCCTGCAGCAGAATAAGGGAAATGAAGCATGCAAAGACCTCAAGAAATTCAGGGTAGAGTTTGGTCACTAAGTTAGGTCTTTGGTGGAAGCTGATCTTGGCACAGAAATGCCTGAAGGGTGCTTATATTTTCTGGTGCTGTCATGAGGGCAACTGGAGGGAAAAGGGTTAAGAAAGTAGTCAACCAAGAACAAATAGACAGCAACAACATCCTCAATCTCTGCAGCTGTGAGTGTATAATGTAGCTAAGTGCCTAAAAAAAGCTCCTCAGATTCATTAACCACCCATCTCCCCACCACACCCCCCAAAATTTCAGTGCATTCTATATCATAACGATTTTAATTGGATTTTTTGGGGCAGCTTCATCCTGTGATAACACTGTGACTGCTTATAGATTTGCCAGTTAGACCTTGGCATTTAGGAGCTCTCCCTACTATATTGCTGCTTTCTGGAAAACTTTTAGCTGGTTCTTATGGTTGGAAACTGGTACTTCTGTTCCCAACTTTCAGATGTGCTGTTGCAGCCTTTGTGAATGGGGAGTCTTGAACTGCGCCTGGGTTCTGAGCACCTTAGGAGTCGTTTGGGATCATCTTTTAAAGATTGCCACAAGTACTGAGATAGAATAATACGATGTTAGCCTGGGAGCACCCTGGCTGTGAACCTAGGATAAGATAAAGGCCAGGAAACTTAGTGCAGCTCAGACAGACTGCTCAGTTACAATGGTTTTAATAATAAATAAAAGGAAATGTCCATAATAATGTCTTGCCCTGTAGTTATGATTCACTCCAAGGGGTTTGTTTCTTTGTGCATATCTCAGCTATTAAGTTGTTTGTCTACGTAGTTGTGAATTCATATCTTAGCACACTCCCTGTAACCCTAGATTTGTCCTTGGAGAAGAAGACTTTCCTGTCTTCTTCGGAGTTTCCATTTGGATTCAATTTGTTCACCCTTCTTCCCTGCCTGCCCTGACTGTCATCCAGATAAGCCACTCAGGCAAAGCTAACGTATTATTTCCTCTACTGAAGCAGTCTCGAGCATCTGTCTGCCTGTATCTATTTATGTATGGTATTTTTATTTCTATATGTACATATTAAAAATTGTGCATCCATGTCCCTTCAGCTTCTTTTGCTGAAGCTTTTTCTTCTTTTTTGGGGTTAGACTTTTCAGCAAGGTGTGTTGTAAGAGGACATAGGGTAATGGTTTTAAACTAAACCAGGGAAGATTCCAGCTGGATGCAAGGGAAAAATTTTTTACAATGAGGGTGGTAAAATACTGGTACAGATTGCCCATAGTGGTGGTGGATGCACCATCCATGGAGACATTCAAGGCCAGGCTCGATGTGGTTCTGGGCAATCTAATCTAGTTTAAGGTATCCCTGCTTATTGCAGGGGGGTTGGACTAGATGGCCTTTGAAGGTCCCTTCCAACCCAAACTATTCTATGATTCTATTTTTCACATCTATGATCAGTATAACTAATGAAGGAGTAATTGTGATGCTGTAAGTATTGTAATTAGTGCTTATTTAGTTACAAGGGTACATACACGTCAGCAGGGTATTGTATAAACTGTTTTTTATAGTAAAATTTTGTCATAAATTTTATTAGAAGCTCATGTGCTTAACAAGCACTTGCAGTAAAAGGTTGTATGCCTATAACCTCTAATAACCATTTGAACTTGTAACAAACATGTGTTCTTTTAGAGAAAAATTACATGAGACATTAACAAATACTTAGTGTCAGTTCTAGAAATTGATATTAAGTAGCAGTAGCCTTGCTTAAGGATTTTTAATTTTGTTGAAAAGCATAAGTGCCCTTTAAAATAATGTGATGTTTGCACTAATGTGGCATTTTCTTTTTTAACTACAGTTGGAACTAACTTTCAGCTACTTGGAAATCCAAGGAGTAACTTCCAGTAAACCAGGTCAGGTGAGTGTATTCTAGATAAGATACTTGTTCACTCGTTGCTAAATCTGTTCCACTAAAGGAGGTAATGCTCTAACATGCAGGTCTCCCTATCCAGTGAGTAACTGTATTTTTGCATTCTTAAATTCATACTGCTTTAAAGTCTTAACAGTAACGGTAAAAATTTAAAAAGTCAGTTTTAGGAATGTGTTGTGCAGATGGGATGACGATAAGAAATATCTTATTTCCTCCTAGTTCAATATGGTGCCAGTTTTCATTTGTCTCATAAATGAATATGTTTCTCAGAGATGATGAAACAATGGCAGCTGGTACACAGTCATCGCCACCCAAACTTGAATGGCTTCTGTGGTGTATACCTTTACAGTGAAGTCAAAAGCTACTGAAGCTACTATTTACATTGCAGGCAGAAATGGTTCCCTTCCAACTACTCGCGGTGCCATTACTGTATACCACACAAAATATATTTGACAGCAAGTTGTGTGCCAAAAAAAGTGAATGTCAAAGAGAAGGTGCTGAAAAGAAGAATGCCTTCAACACATTTTTAATTCATAAGATGAACATATTGGCAATATTTGACAGTTCAATTGTATCAAAAGTCTTAATGTGTTTCATGTGTGTTTGGCTTTTAAAAAGCTTTTTAAAAATAGGAGCGTCTGCCACTATTTGAACTCTGAAAAGCTCTTATTGTGTTTAGCATGTCATCTTTCTAGCCTGGCTTTTGGAGCTTTCCTTACAGAAGAAAAGGTCTGGGTATTTACTATTATAGACATTTAGTAAATTCTATATATGTTTCTGTAGCTTGCTTTATTTAAGGTACTAAAATGCCATGGTAGCTAATGCTAATTATTCCTGGAGGCATAGGCAGTCACTGTTGTAGCAGGGTTTACAAGGGATTTTCAGCAGCCTCACTTACATACCATTTTCCTAAAATATTTTTTAAGGTTTCGCATGTTTACATTTATTTGTGTTTTAAATGTGTAAGCTTACAGCTGAAGGCAGGCAGAATCCTAGACTAATGCTTGCGGGGCAAATCATACTGCTGCAGTTTTCCTGCAAACAGTGTGATATATCCATGATACCTGAAGAATGTAGTCTTGTGCTAGGCATTTTGCAGAAAGCCATGAAACGCTTCCCTCTATAAGAATAGGGAACAAATGGAAAGAGTGATACAGGGAAATGTGTTAATATTTGGTGACAATGAAAACCAGTAGTAACTTGCCCACTCATCTTCAAGGAGCGATAGCAACAGGTTCAGAAAGGAGTTGAATTGGTGGGAAAAGGTGTGAAGATTCTTGGTGTGCTTTTGGGGTAATGCAGCCTCTTCAAGGATTATCTTCGTGATGATCCTGGGAACCAGTTTCAATAAAACCCCATCTTCTATAGCATATTGTGCCCTCTTGTACTGTCTATCTATATTTCTTGTTTGTTCCTAATGTTAGCTTCTTACTGTGAGTTCACAGCTCCATATCTAAAAGACTAAATATGTGCTAAATAGTCACATTGGAGAAGACAAACATTACATTGCTTCCTGTGGTGCAGCAGACCCGATGTGTCAGTCATACTGTAATCTGATTTAATTCTGAATGTTGCATATATAATGGAGATGGAGATGAGTTGCAAAAGGCTTTACTTTTCCCCTTCACTGAAGCAGCTATTCCCCAGACAGCGGGACAGTTATCACAGTATGTTAGAGATTGGAAGGGACCTCAAAAGATCATCTAGTCCAATCCACCTGCCAGAGCAGGAACACCTAGATAAGGTCACACAGGCATGTGTCCAGGCGGGTTTTGAATGTCTCCAGAGAAGGAGACTCCACAACCTCCCTGGGCAGCCTGTTCCAGTGTTCCGTCACCAATGTTGGCTGAGTTACTGCTTCATCCAAACCAAGACAATATATTACCGTAACATTTTCTTAAACTGCTTAGATCAAACATTAGTGCTTTTCCAGAGGATCACAGCCATTAAAGACTTCTACTTTTTGCTGGAGGAAGCGGGCCCTGCTTGTTCAATAGTTTCCTGTCAGGCTGCACTTGCTTCTCCTGGTGTTCTGGGATGTGTTTCAAAAGAGGACAAGGATGTGAAAAGCTTTTGGTTTTCCAAGTGCCAGCTGAGGTCAAGGTCCTTTGAAGATTTACTTCCCATGGGAAGCAGGGTACTGTTAGGAAAAACAAAGTTTGAGTACATTGTACATTCAAGAAGAACTTTCAGAAACTTTACCTGGAGCATTGCTGTGTCATGTCTTAAAGAGTAACAGGTTCCTACCAGCACACAGATCATTTAGCTGGCATTCAGAATGCTCTCTGTTTTAAATGGACACGAGTTACATGATACCCAGTTCTTGCCTTCATGCCCTCTTATTTGTAGTTGATTATGGAAACTGAGAAATGCAGCATCTCCATGAAGATGGCGTCCTCAGAAGATGTGAACGAGGTGCTGGCGCACATCGGGACCTGCCTCAGGAAGATATTCCCTGGACTCTCACCAGTGTAAGTGTCTTTTAGGGCACCTCTAGTGGGAACAGATTGTGCAGCAGCAGTGACAAGCTACCACTTTTTGTTCATTGGTCTCCCCACCCTGACCTCAGAAATGCACTGAGGATATGAGAAACACCTGGAGACAAGTGCTGAGCTTTTGTCCAGGTGTATGGCAAAACCAGGAGGCAGTGCAGAGCACTGGGAGGCTATGTGTCACAAGAGCCTTTGCTTTGAAGAGGGGGATGCAGGTGTTTGGTGTCTTGAGTTTTCATTTTACCTTGTTGCCTCTCCAGCCTCAGGTATAGCTTAGGTTCTGGGGCTTTGCTGTAATTTACTTCTTTTGGGTTTTGTGTGGGTTCCCCCCTGAAGTAAAATCTGAGTTGGGAGAGGAGGGAAAAGTTCTGTTTACTTTCAGTGTCTGTGAAATGATGCACATGATTGGGAGACTTGTTCTTCAGAACTGAGCCCTGGGCAGTCTTGTTCCATACTTTCCATGGTTCAGCTGGCTCCTTGGATCATATGACTCCTTTTCTATCATTTCTTTGTTCTGCTTCTTTCTGCAGTGCTCTTGCCTCTGGTTTTCTTTTGTATCTGTGCCTCTGAATTTTGTACCTTGCAGCAATTTTCAGTACTTTTTCTCTGCTTCATTTTCTTTCTTTTGTCTGTCCTTGCCTTATCTTCATCACTGCCTACCAGATCATGCAGTTCTACTGTTACTTTCTTGAGCTTCTAGTTTACAACAGTATGAGAGAAAATGGACTGTGCAGCAGAGTTTTCCTGGACGTGCTGATTTTTATAAGTGAACTTTTGTAACAGACATTAGATGTGAATGGTCAAGCTAAATTTTTTTATTTTGGGTGCATGTCTTTATTATTCACCTTTCCTGTAGGTGGAGTAGGAAATAAGTTCACAATCTCTGGCTGGCAGTTTCTGGTTTTGACTTCCAGTGTTCTTCTGTGGCAGTATTATTAACTGCCCTAATGGAGATTGAGCTCTACCTTCAAAAAACATTGCATACAAGTAAATATTTGTGAGCAGGTTTGCCATAAAACCTCAGTAATGATGCAAGAAATACAGGTAAAAAGTAGAGCAAAGAGGGTTGCAAGACTGTGTGTGTTTGAGCAATATGCATGTTTTCTCTTACCTTTCTTGAGAACATGGGTAGAGTATTTTGGGGTAGCTGTATGGAGTGCTTGCTTCCCAGAAAAGAAATCAAAGTTCTTGCTTTCCTGTCAGATGGCACAACTTTCCAAAATGAAGACACTGAGAGTTGTGCAGATGATGCAAGATCAGAACAGGCAAGAAGGGGAATGGAGGATTTTCCCATTAATATCTCTTATTAATTCTTCCCTTCACCCTGTTTTATGGAATTCTGCAGTTTATGAGGCAGTCTTGTCATATAGAAGAACAGATAATTCAGTTTTTATAAGGCAGGAGGGATTATATTTCTGTCTTGGGGAAGAAGAACATTATCCAATTAGAAAGATCAGAGCTGAGTATCTAGAGTGCAGCCTATAGGCCACGTAGCTACTGGGCGTGCTCTATGTCTATTTGCCCTATAGTGCGTGTTAGATGAGGGCCATAAATGTCCTTAGCTTCAGTGATCCTGTCATGAAAAAGTATTTAGTTGATCCAGTAGTCACAGGGTTAATCACTGGAAAGAAAGAAGAGACAAATAAACGTTACTCCTGTTGGACTGCATCACAATGTGTGTGGCTTTTAGGTAGAGAATTGAGTTGTATTAAAGTTGCTAATTCTTCCCATACACTCATTTAAAATCATGCTTGAAGTAAAGAAGATTTATGAGTTTAAAAATACTTTCAAAGTCATTAATGTGTTTTTTCCCCCCCCCCCCCTCCCTTCGTATCTAGGAGGATTCTCAAGAAAGTAACTATGGAGCCTTCAGAAAGACTGGCTAATCTCCAGGCCCTGTGGGACAGTCAGACAGTGGCAGAGCTTGGACCTTGTGGTATGAATTTAAAGGCTCAAATATAAAAAGGCTGGAATTGAAAAGTCAGGAAGTTTAATTCTATTTCTGGCAGAAGCTTGTAAAGGTGTAATTAGTTTTAAGGTGTAATTAGGATGGAGCAGACTTCTGATTGGTAGGTGAAGGCACTATATTAAGCTTTCATGCAACCTTCGGGGCAAAGATAGGATAGTCTCAGTTTCTTTCAGCAGGACAATGGACACTGTTCTGAGAGAAAAAAAGAGTGAGTTTTTAAAGACTGAGTCTTTAAGTATTGAAGTATCCTTTTAGATGTTTGTTTGTTTGCTGCTGTTACTATTATGTTAACTACTCTCTTGGGTTGTTTTTAGGGGGCTTTTCCCAGATGTATGCCTGCGTTTGTGACTGGCTTGGGTTTCCCTACAGAGAAGAAGTACAGTGGGTAAGTACCTGTCTTGTTCTGGAGCTCTTTTCAGCTAATTGTACAAAAGATGAAAGAACAGGTAAATCATAGAACTTGAAAAAAAAAC
The DNA here is from genome assembly GCF_963264785.1 of Psittacula echo. Taxonomy (NCBI): domain Eukaryota; kingdom Metazoa; phylum Chordata; class Aves; order Psittaciformes; family Psittacidae; genus Psittacula; species Psittacula echo. The sequence goes on along the minus strand of NC_137737.1, from coordinate 97,793,869 downwards.
CCCAAACCAACAGTTCTGTAAAGATGTGTTCGGTTATATATTTTTAACAGGATGTTGATACAATTTATCTGACACAAGATACCAGAGAGCTGAATTTGCAAGACTTCAGCCACCTTGATCACAGGTAAGCAATGTGCAGTAATCATGGTAATATTTTGCAAACTTTCCTCATTCTCCCTCCCAATAGCGTTTGCCTGCCCTTGCAAAAGTGGGATGGTCCCGTAGCTGCTACTTGAATTTGTAGATCTCTGATGTGACTGTCTGTAGCATTTTTGCTTTTCAGCACAAAGCTGCTGGTTTTGCACAAAAGCCCATGGAGACCACATTTCATTGAGGATCCTGAGAAAAGAAATATATTTTGCTCTTGGAAGCACTCCAAGAAGTTAGCAGATAGATACTTTTCCTGTGATGGCGGATGCAGGAGCTCAAATTCATCAGAGAAAACATATAACTACATCTGGTGGGCAAAGCAAAAAAGAAAATTATGCAGTCTTTACTTAGGCAGAATCTTTTTCTCATGGTGTACACAGTAAAGAGAATTATTTTTGTCAGCAAGTCAGTGGAAGGTTTGAGTTGCTCAACTGAATCTCAGCCAGTAGTTTCTTCACTTACAATAGATGCTATCAAAAATGTGTGCTTCCAGAAAGGGCCTAATTGAGGGTAATTTTACTGTGAAATGTGGAGATATAGCTAAGTGGTGTATTTAGTTTACTGAATTTAGCTGGCTGAGGCAATTGGATTCTAAGAAAGTTGAATCTGAAGATATTTAGGTAGGAGGAAATGGGAGGGAGTCTTAACTAAAATGCGTCATTATACAAGGAAAGTGACAAATGCAAGAAATTGTAAATAAGACAGAGAAAGCACTTGTTTCTTTGGGAAAGTCCAGTGGAGGAATTAAGAATCCGTCAAAAGTACAATGTTAAAATATTATAACAGGAAGGCTGAACTTGGAGGAAGGTAAGTAGGAGTGTTTTCCACAGCATTCTTTGCAACTTTAAGTTATCTGGTCTGTAAACTCACAAAAAAACCCCACTCAAATACTTTATGCAGCTTCTGTGATGGGTTTTCACAGTCTGCACCGAATCCCATGCCAAAGTTACTAAGCAGTTCCCATGTTGACTAATTCAGCGGTAACTCAGACAAGACAAGGGCTGCAACTAGTGCATGACAGATACAGTCAAAAACTGTTTGTTAAGCCTTGCTGAGAGAAGGTAAGAGAAGGAGTACTATTCAGCACAAGCAAATACGAGACAACATAAGAATGCTTTAAACATACTGCAAAGTGGAAGTGCTGAGAACACCATGGGGCATTCTTCAGAAGGTGGCTTACAGATACCCAGGTTTAATAGAAATTAAAATGATTGAACAATTTATGGGTAGTGAAAACCGCTACTTATTATGAAAGAGTAGATAGAAGAACTGTTTTAATATTTAGAATATCTCAGCTGGTTCAAATGAGCTGGCTTTTGGAAAGCAGAATAATGGGCTTGTTGCTTCACAAAAGCTTTTCATTGAAGTATACTTGACATAATTGACATCTCTGAGGAAATATATTGGCGTGGTTAACAAAAATCTTTATTAAATGTCTCACGATTGTGTTAAGTGCAAAGATTCATAACAATTTTGGAGCTGTTTACATGCCATGGAATCTGTCCTGTGATGAGAGTTTCTACATGTTGAGGACTGAACTGAGGAAAATGTTTTGGATTAAAACTTCAAGAAAAATAGATATTTCAGGAAGACAAAGTCTTACGTTATTCATGTACAAATTAGGATATGAGATCCCAGTCAATTCAAGAATGTATGCGAGTGTTTTGTGATACATTTAGAAAGTAAGAGTGCTATAAATTAACAATACACCATCATCAGTTGCATTTTGAGAGACTGTTGTCCACATAATTTTGGGCATTGCTGTAACTATTTCATGTTGCGTAGTAGCTCTGAAGCGAAATAGGATGGGTGCACCAGGCTGTGCATTGCAAAAATAAACTATTTGTGGTTTTCCTAGTAAGGCATTTCTGTTAGAGGTCAGCATAAGATGTCGTGGATTATAGATGAATTTAAGTTCCCAGAGCATCTGACTGAGTGCATAGCATGGATTGCCACATGGGAACATGACTTCAGAGGTTTTATGTGAAGTTATATCATGCTACGAACCATATAACTGTTTAACAAACAGGAAAAAAGGCTCAGAGTGAACAGGGCTTACTTAACTCAGTGGCATGATTTTCATCTGTGTAGCATATGTTTTAGCATACTTGGACATTCAAAAAGATTGTCAGAAAAGCGTGATTGGTTAGGCTTCTTTGCAGTGTTTTAACTTTCTTGCCATTTTAAATACACAGGGGGACAGAGATACTGAAAAAACATGAAGGCATTAGATAAGCTTGAATGTTGTGGGAGCTTGGAGAGATTTTCTGCATTCCAGAAGAAGAGAATCTGTTCTCAGTTTAAGATGGCACAGATTTACATTTTGTAAATTTTTCTTTATTCTGGATGGTAATTTAGTAAACAAACTAATGAATATAAGCAACTCAGTGAGTGAAGTTATGAGAAGGCCCTGCTTTTGGAAATGGTTGTTAGTGTTCTTTCATACTGTGTTGCAAAAAATTAAGATCATTATTAACACTGCATCTAGAATTTAACAAAGTGAATAAAGCAGAATATAATTTTGAAAACTCAATAAGAAGTGCACTGAAGTTAGACAAGCTCGAAGGAAGAGAAGCAGAGGTAAATTCCTAATGAATACTCACTGGCCAGAAGCACCTTCAGAAAATTGAACAAAATGGGAAAAAAAACTAAACTACGTATCAGATGGTAGAGTCTGATAAAGCAGAGTTTCTAGACAGTAAGGCTTTTGCAGAAATGGTCAGGGGTTTCTCTATCTTCAGGCATGTGGGGAAGGAGGCAACGGGGGGAAGCTAGCAGTTGGTGTTGCTGAAGGGTGCCAGTATCTGTGCTTGTCTAGTGTTTGAACAGACAAGCCTTGAATACTGCAGAAGACTAAACTATTTAAAAATGAGAATTTGCAAATCAGCTGCGTTGATTTGTTTTAAAATATTCCTGTCCTGCGGCAGTGATGTTTCTTTAACTTCCTGAAAGCATGATGGTTTTCCAACTAAGCCTGAGAACCCCCTGCCCTTTAGCATTTCCCTCCCAGGCCTGGGGAGAAGAGAGGAGAAAGGAACACTTCAGGCAAGTTGTGCCTGCAGCCACTCTCCTGCCTAGAAGTTACTGAGCTCTTGACAGCCCTCCTAGCTGGCTTATCAGCTCCCTGATAGTGTAAACATTGGAGCCAGTGTTCCCCTATCCATGTCCTTCTGTTCCTTTGGAGGAACTAGACTGCTGCTGATGCCTGAAATACAGCTGGTGGTGCCTTTTGCCTCTTTTGGGGTTGGTGGTCCACAGCATTAACAGCTCTGCTCCACCAGTGTGAAAGTGGTACCATCAGCCTGTCCAATGTTTGCCCTGCAGCATTTACTGCTAGCTGTGGCTGGCTGGTTACCACTGTGTGGATAAACCAAAATTACACCTGAAAGCCTTACACCTTATGTTCATTCCACTTTCAAGCCAAGGGCACTGGCAAGAGTGACATCAAAGGTGCTAATTCATGATCTTCTTACTGCTCGTGCCAGCGGAAGGCAAAGGAAGACAAACCTCTGTGTGTGGACATTCTGTACTCCATAGCAAGTTTCCTATCTGCCCAAGGAAAATGCTGGGAAAATGCTTCTGTGGTTGTTATTTTTCCCTCCTGACATTTCACTAGTCAGTAACTGCTTTACATGGAAATGAAGTGTATGTGTGTAGGAACAAAACCAACATGGTGGACAGAAATAAATCTATACACTTCATGAAGCTGCTAAGACTCTGCTGTGCCAGTGGAAATGAATTCACCATGACACTTGATGTGTGCTGTGAACAGGATGGGAAACAGTCTTAATCCTTGAAGGGCACCGCACACTAGTTCCTCTGCAGGAGTGCGAAAACAGTCTATTTGCATGAGCTTCGCAGTCGGTGGGCTACAGTCTTGCTGCAAAATGCTGCACCTTCGTACCGTTACCTTAGTGATGGGCTTGCACTTCCAAATCTAGCAACCGCATTTCCCAATATAGCCTGCTGAAGGCTTGTCCATATGATGTTGCCTTGTCTCCTGGCTTTCCTACATGTTTAACAGCCACCCTGAAGTGTCTGAGGGTTTGTAGAGAAAAATTGAAGGAGAGGAAGAAGGAAAAGAAGATGGAAGAAGGATGCTGCATGTTTACTGCAGATCTCTGCCTGCCTTGCCTATATCCTGAATGAGAAGCTGGCGGGGAGGGGGGCGTAGGACTGGCTTATAAAAGCCAATACTTTTAAATTTCTCCCTGTAAAAACTCAGGCTTGGATTGACACTGTTTGCTGGTCTGATAAGTTCATGTATATTACAGCTCTTTGTTTCATTATAAAGACAAGGGCTTTCTAAGTAGCTGTTAAGTCCCAGTGTAGGTGTATATATGTATTTAATATTGCATCAAAATGATCCAAGTGCTGTGCTGCTAAATGGTGTGCTAGTGCCTGATGAATGATTCAGCTGGGGGGTAGTGTACAGATATGACATTTGTCAACGTCTGTTATTGCAGAAACTTAACAGAGGGAGAGCAGATCGCATTAAGAGGCTTGGAATGAAGAAAACGGGAATAATTTAGAATTTCATTTGTGAAATCCCTTTTACAATTAAGGAGAGCTGAAAGTCGCATTATCCCTTTGCAGGTCTCCTGCTTCCTGGGGGAATTTAACTATAGTAATGAGACAAGGAGGTGTTCTCTAGAAGCATTTAGTCATGGGATTGTATTAAATCATCAGACTGCCAAAAAGCTTTTTAGCGTCATGCTAAATTATAATTAGAGGTGATTAAGAAGCTAAAATATGTCACAGGCTGAAGAAAAAGTAATGCTATGAGTAGGAATGGCAGCCCAGACAAATTCCTGATTTAAAAATTCATGCTAGAATGGATGTCAGTTGGACAGTCAAAAATTTGTATTAAAATACCAAAAAGACACACAGCTGCTGGTGATGCTTGATTTTTAAAATGCTGAGCTTTCTGTAATGGGGATGGTACTTTGCATTGCAAAAGCATGGGGAATTAGATACGGAAGAACACTTAAGAGATTGTTTCAAATGAGCAAAGACAGTTATCTGAAATGTGTGTAAAAGTGTTTTTCTTTTTCTAGAGACTTAATACCTATAGTTGCTGCTCTGGAATACAATCAGTGGTTTACAAAGCTGTCCTCCAAGGATCTGAAATTAGTAAGTAACAAATTGAAACAGTATACTTGCTCCTACCAAGCTATGCTGTGTTTTAGAGGATGCTGTTGCATTTTTCAAAGTGAACTTTTTTAGGCAGGTAAACTGGGTAATCTCTTGAAGTTTTGTTTTCTCCCTTAATCATAGCAGGAAAATATAAATGGTTAGATAGTTAATTCATACTATAGAAACACTGTTGAGAGGCAGGTCTTGTCAAAACTTCAAGTGAATAAAGTTTGAAAACCTCCTTGGGCAGTAACAGTAGCCCATACAACTACTTCATTAGGTGTTGCTAGCTTCCCCAAACAGTATTGGGTGACTAAATAGGAAACTGCCTTCAAAGCAACAAAACATCTGCTACTTTTTGGAGATGGAAATAAAGTGTCAGGATTCTGGGTTTTTTTTCTTTGCATGGAAAGCAAGGTTTTCCTCGTAATTTTCATTGCAACCTGGTGATTTTTTTCTCCCCATTGTCTGAAGCTAACACTGTGTAGTAACAAGTATGTAGTGATATGTGACATTGACATTCTTCCACATCAGTTTTCTTTCTGAAAGAAAATCTAAACAAGTTGGACAACTGAAGAAAAGGCCAAGAAACTCAGTAATTATTTGACATTTTAAATATTTCAAAATACACTATTTCTTCTAAACTTGCAAGTTTATAGTCACAGGTAAGCTCAGTGGTTTGAGAAGTTGCTTTCACACTTGCATCCAGAAGCTTTTCTCCTTAATAATGGAGGTTGAGTTTCATGTTTAAATTGATGCAGTTTTATTGATCTGAAAGTGCTCTTATTGCATTCCTAAGCTATCATTTTCCATGGAAATTCAGCAGAAACTAGCTTATGTGATTCTTGGCAGAAGAAAGCAATAAACTTTCTTGCTAGGACATCTTACTCAAAGTTACGCACAGAATGAAACGGGTTATTTTTAATATTGTAGCTCACTGTTAAAATCGGCATTGTTAAAAAGTATGAGGCAATTAATCAGTTCTGCTTCAATAAAATGAGACAGTTTGGTTAGTTAGAAGAGTGGCTAGTGTAGTTTGCTTAGAACAAGAACTGACCACATCTGTCTGAGATACTTTTGAGGGAAAGTCTTTTTGCATTCTTAGCAACTTTTCTGTGGAAAACAAATAACTTTGTCAATCTTGAAAATGCATCAGTTCCTTTAAAAAAAGATCTCCCACACATTCCAGTTTCAGTCAAAACCAACAGGAAAACATGAATTGTTGGACAGTAAATCTGTGCTATCGGAACAGTGCTGAGAGTCAATATAAGGTCAGACGTATCTAGAGGCTATTTAATGCATTGTGTTTCATGAGTCCTGCTCTGACGTTGTGTTTGATAGATGACACCCATCTTTTTATAGTATAATGTTTTTATAGTACATGCATGAAACTTTCCACTAGCAATCACACTGCTCTAGAAGCATTGTGATAATATGCTGAATTGTTAAACTATGGAAGTCAAAGATAGAATTGGGAAGATGAGTAAGTGGACAGTCTTCAGGAAAAAATTGTCACCTTTACTGTGTAAAAGACAAATAAGATTTTATGTGTGTGGGAGAGCAGGGATTTTTTTTCTTTTTAGGAGATTCAATTAGCTTAGAAGTATAAAAAAAGCCCAAACCAAACAAACCCAAGCAACAACAATTAAAAAAGACCCAAACCAAAAAAAACCCCAAATTACCAAAACCACCAAACTAGAAAATTCAACTCATTAGAGACATAGATGTCCCAAGTATGATTTTCACGTTGTTGTTTTTAAAGGCAGATGACAGAATAGTTTCAGCACTTCATGATCATGACTGTAATTCAGCTTTGGACATCATATTTATGTTGGCTGATGTGTGCTGTGGGAAAAAACAGTCAAATCCAGAAGTGAAATAAATCATTATAATTAAAGATACTGAGGTGTAGAATTCACTGTATGGCTTTTGGATCATTAAAGTTTTATCTGTTTGAATGAGCACAGCTAACAGTTTTGTTATTGTGTTTGGTTAATGGTTCTTGCAAATGTCCATGCAAATTCTAGAATCCAACAACAGTAAGATCATGAGAATTTACTCCTCTGTAGGCTGGGAGAATTCAAACTGAAATACACTGGCCCTTAAGCAGTAGTCCATAGCAGTCTTTGGAGGACCTGCAGCTACACTGCTTTTGCTTTTGAAGTTTTTTGGGGAGAGGACTGTGTTTAGTTATCATTCCTGGTTAGGCTTTATTATTCTTTGCACTAGTCGCCACTTTTTTCTGTAGAATTATCATGTATATGAACAAGATTTCTTTAAGAATTGAGTGCTTTTTTCTGAATCACAAGGCTTGGTTTTTTTGCTATCATTAAAAAAGTCTTGCCCCTATGTTTAGGTGGCCTGATTCGTAAATGCCTTGCTTTTAGTCTGCTTCTTGCTTCTCTGAGTCTTTTACAGAAGTCCTCTGTTGCTACCTGACTCTCTTTTGGATGTTTCTGGCATATTTGCTTACTATTTATGTAGTGTAAGATGATGGCCATGTCCTGGATCCCACTATGATGTACAGCTTATAACTCAATAGCCGCCTGTTCCATGTTTGTGTTCTTTAACGCTGTTCTGTCTTTTCTGTGGCAGTCCACTGATGTCTGTGAGCAGATACTGCGAGTGGTGAGTAGGTCCAATCGATTGGAAGAACTGGTATTAGAGAATGCCGGGCTTAGAACGTAAGTAATTCCTTTGAAATGTTGCATTAGTTGCTGCTTACTCCCAGTAAAAGGGATGTGTGATGTGTGTTAGCTAGAATAAGCATTAAAAAAGCTTGTGCTTGATGTCTACCTTGTTCTGAGAAGCCTGTAGTCACAAAGCTTTTTATCAGGTTTTCCAGAGGTTCCTATGTCTGAGAAATCCCCTTAAACTGATGTTTTTTAAGATTCTGCCTGGAGAGTTGAGTTAAGCGGAGCAAAATGGATTGGATAAGAGCATTAACCCTCAATCAACTCACACTGTTCCTCTCCAAATAAGGTTGCCAGGAGAAGTAGGAACACCTTTTTATCATTTATCATTTAAAACAGTGTTAAGAAAGTGCATTATTGCATCTTGCAACAAATTGTTTTGTTACCAAGAGAGCTGTTCTTACCTTACCCTGGATTGCAGTCTGCTCAAATGTAACAGGACTTCTACATGAGCAAGTTTTTTAAAGAAGCAAGAAAGTATATAAATAAGTTTTAATGTTTTGCCAGGGCCTTAAAAGAAAGATACATATAAGTAAGCCATAGAATTTAAACCTTGCATGTGTTTTAAATAACAGCAAGTTGTAGTTACTAGGTGCTTGCTTTTTTTTCCCTTCACATGAAATAGAAGCAAATTTCAAGTTACAGACTAGCCCAGCTGGAAGTATTTTTATCCTGGTTTAGTGTTGAGAGTATCCTCCAAGACCATGTACACAAGAAAAACTGTAGCACTAATTGATTTTTTATGTTAAAAAAGCAGAAGAAAGATGGGCAAAGCAGAACGTATACTGAATTACAAGTGAGGAAGGAAAACAAGTGCAGGGAAAATATTTGGTGTGCTTTACATTGTCTCCTCTTCTACTGTTTCAATCTTCTTTTCCTTTTTAAGATGGGTTTTTGCATTAAAATACCTTTAACAGAAAATTGCCTAAATAACACAAGAAACTTGAGGTCAAGTTTGGAATTACACCCAAGCTTTCTGATCACTAGAGCACTGCCTTTAATAGCTGTCATTCAAACCTACCTAATTTTAATCCTGTTTTTCTTGCAGTACGTGCCATGAAATTGAGTGATAATCATTAATATTAAAATATACATTGACTACCTTTACACATTGCCTACCTTAATTTGTCAGAGTTGGATTAACTGGTTTCAGTTTCAACAGGACTTGACAGATAATCAACCTGTGACTTTGGTTTTTGTGTCTCTGTCTACATGCACAGTGTTTGGCATTTTGCCTTGGTGTGTATCTGCTCTGATCAGCATTGTCTGCCTGTTTTTGTCAAGGATGTATTTGTCAGTTTTGGCATTTATCATATCTGCTTGCTAAGAGGAAAAACTGTTGTTACTGGGCATCTTCCTTTGCACAGTTTACAGACCAGTCATTTTTAATGAGCTGTGACAGAATGCCAAACCAGGGTTAAGAAAGAGCTACCCAGAGAATGTTTTGAGAAATAACCTGAGCAGATGCAAGAGCATATTTCTTCCTGCAGTAGAGTCAGTTTCAGATGATTCCATTCTCTCCTACCTCCAGCCTCTCATTTCTGTGATTTGGTTTGGGCCATGGCCTCATAAACACTTGTCATCCTCCCAGCTGATGAGACAGAAAACTATTGTGCGGTAGCAGTTGTAAGGATGCAGGACTAGGGAAGTGTGGACTTGCGGTAGGGGGAAATTGTCAAAGGAACCCTCCTGTCTGATAAAATTTGTGACAGTTTAGATGTTCTTGAAAATTCTGACTCCATTGCTGTTTCTTTATCAGATGTAAAGGGTGCAGTTGAGATTATGTTGGATGGCTTTAATGTATGTAGCAAACACTAATGTTTTGGTTAAGTATGTTAACTGAGGTAGATGATAACTCTTTCAGGGAAAGGAAAATCATTCAGGATGACTAGAACAGATGAGCCTGAGAGTTACATCCCTGAGGTGTTTTATAGGGATGGGACAATATGTGATAATCAATATTGATTTCCATGAAACTGCAAGACAGACTCTTCAATCTGCAAAGGCCTGTTTGCAGAAGCTGGTGAAAATGATCTCTTTGCTGTGCTTAACATACTCTCTGAAAGCTGGCAGGCAGGATGTCTCTACCACCTTCTGCACTGTTCTCTGCATCCCTGTTCTAAAGGGAGTGGCCAACTCCAACAGAGAGGAAAAAAGCAGAGGTGCCTGCTGCTGGTACCCAGAAAGCCTTTGACAGTGATATTGTATCTCATCTTCCCCTGCTGGATGGGCTCGGAATGTCCTTAGACCTAACAGTGTTAGTTCCTTCCACACGTCCTCTTTTTTTGCATTACAGGGATATTATCTAGACAGATTTTGAGAACTACTTTTATTTTTCTGAGATTTATGAGTCTGTGGTGTTCTTATGCCTGGTGAAATATCCTTACCTGCCATAAGTACAGTTTAATTGAGTCTGTTTTGAACTTCATCTCCAAGCCTGAATGTCCTTAGTCTAGGCAAGCATGGCTGTGCAATGCATACAGAGTGAATTCCACCTCAGTTGTCCAAAACGTTCTGGGTCTTTCTGCTTATATTGTTGGCAGAAACTGGAACAGTTTGTAAACAAGTCTGGAGGTGTAGGCAGGATACTGTAATGACAAGAATCTGTTAGGGACAAAGGAAGAGGTGGAAACTTCTCATGAAGAGCAGGATTTTTGGGTGGTTTTTTTTTTTTTTGTTTTTTTTTTTTTTTTTTAACTCAAAACCTCATTTTTCCTGGCTGGACATATGGAGCTTAGTTCAGTTGCCTAAGCACAGGCATCTAGTGCCATTTGAAATGCTGTAGGGTATCCACAGAGTGTTGGCACGTGTATCCGAGAACCTACGGGAGATACGCAGTCTTCTGTGGCAGCAGCTGGTAGCAAAGCAGGACACCCTGAGGCCTGTGAGGTAGCAGAGATTCAAGCCCAGAATTTCTTTTTGTCGAGTGTTTGTATTCACATGCTGCTTATATTTTAGGAAAAGAATACACTTTTCCTAAAGGCAGACCGTCATGCGTTTGCAGCACTGGAACCTGTTCTAGCCCCAGGAGTCTGTTTAAGGACATGGGGTTTCAAAGGGAAATTAAACTTGCCTGGAACATCTCTGTACACAAGTGCATCTTGCAACAACAGATAACTGAAAGTTATTTAGGCTATTGCTGTCCAGTCTCTGCTCTTTCCCAGATACTGGAAGAGAATGCTACCTCCATTGCAGTTCTCAGCACCCAGACTAATCTACTAATTTTATGGTAGGCAGGATCTGTCCTGAGGAAAGAGGGTGGTGTTGAATTATTACTCTCCTAGCAACGTAGCCAGTAGCTCTCCCCTACTAGGCTACAGGAGGTAAGATAATGCACTTTAAGGCAGAGAGAAGAAAGCTCAAGGCATATTTTTGATTTCTTCTGCCATGTCTAATTTAGGTGAAGCAAGAACATTGGAAATATAGTCTCATTTTAATGAAAAACCACAGTAAAGCTAGTCCTTTAATACATGAAAGCTTCTCTGTAGGTAACAAGGACAGGTTTGAAGATTTGTCTTGGAGCTCCTAACAGCCAACAGCCTTCTGACTAAATGCAAGGAACACGTCTCCACCAGAGTCTGACAGTGTGGTTGTGTAAGAAAACACAAACTAGCCTTGAACTTAGTGCTGTGGATAGGGGTAGTCCAGCTGCAGCAAAACACTCTCAGACAAGGCAGTGTTCCCTTGCCTCTCAAGTGGATTTTGAGCAGATATAGGTCATGTTACTACAGCTGCCTACCATAGTTAGTTCAAGTTAATTCAAAGCTATTTGTGCTACCTGGTGTGGCTGTTGTGAACATATAGAACTGACATACCATAGTCTCCCGGGACCCATTACTAGGGCTGTGGTTGGCCGGTTATATACTTGGATGCCTCTCACCGTAAAAAGAAGCAAGCAAATAACCAATTCATCTGTGTGCTGCTGTTCTTTGAGAGAGCTACTCCTGCTGTTTTACAAGGTCATAAATACTCCTGGTCTGTTGACCTTCTGGAGATGTTGCAAAGCCTGCCTGGGTGACCTGATAGAGAGCTGCTGCAAGTGAGGGAGTTGGCTTGTAAGTGAAAGCAGGTAGTGTGCAAGTTGATGTATGTATCTCACTCATGCGTGAGTCACTGCATCGAGGAGATGAAAGATGTGCAGGAGTTTTCAGTTTTTCTGTGTAATTCCTATTTCATATCTTCAGATCTCTATCAAAAGCAGATTGAGCTTTGATTGAGTGCCCTCAGTCTCTTAGGTCACTGAATAAATAAATAATACAACACACTTTGAAAGATAACAAATTAGCCAGATAAGCATTGTTTAGAACTGTGAAGAATCAGTTACTGCTCTGCAGTAGGATAGGCCACTTCTGGCTAGTAATCCCTTGATGCTTTTATGCCTCTGAATGTGCTGTTGATAGAGGAGATAACAAGATTCTTTCTCTATTTTCTTGCAGAGATTTTGCACAGAAACTAGCCAGTGCCCTAGCCCATAATCCCAACTCAGGACTCCATACGATCAACCTTGCTAGCAATCCACTTGAAGATAGAGGTATTGTAACTGTAACCTTTCTTTTTTCCTCTTTCTACAAATGTAATAGGAGGATTACTGCTGCTCTATTCAGCTTTGCTTGGATAATAGGTTATTGTTCTGTGTGTAATGCTATTGTAAATATCTGTTGTTCACAAATGACTGAGAATCACTGTTCTTCTTTGGTTTATACATATCCATTAGCTTGTTGAGAAATATTTAAATGTCTTAAGCCAACCATGGATTTCATTAGATTTCATTACATTTTCAGAGAGTTTTCTTTTAAAGGAAGATAAAACACAGTAACTATTTAGGATTAAAGTGGTGTGCATTTTAAAAGGCAATGTAATCAGCTGAAAGATAAAGCATGAGGCAACCTTGTTGCTTGAATTATATTTTCCTAATGGTTTTGTGTTTTTTTTTTTTTTTTTTTTTTATTTCAGCCATGATTCCATATTTATTTTCAGTATTAAAACTATTCCTTTTTTCAGCTTTGAGTTGCACACTGTGTTGGCAGTTTGTGGTGCTCAGTAATACTGGTGTAGCTGGTGTGCTCATGGAGCAAAGTGCCATTGACTCCACAAGATATAAAATCAAGGTGAACAGCACAGCTCTTCTCAGATGGGGCACCACTAGGCATGATACCTACTGAAATCAAATCATTCGCCTCCCTTGTCTACTCTCTTTTCACCCAAGAGGCACAAGGTTACATTCTTTCAGTCTGGAGTTGACTCTTCAGCGCTGCCCATGTGAGACTCCCATTTGCTTCACTTAATGCATTCCAGGGACACAGTGTTCTGGGATCAGACTTTCTTGTGCTCCTGTTGGGCCAGAAGGCAAAAATTTTATACAGTGAACCTTTTCTTCATTTATTTGGTTTGAGGAAATTTTCCAGTCATTTTGCTGTCATGAGTCAAAATAGAAAACCTGCTCATTTTGATTGCAACCTGAGTAACTCAGAATGTTGTCAACACAGGGTTGTGTGTCTCTCCTTTTTTCCTCACTGAACCAGCAAGAAAAGATGGAAAGGGATTTTTTTTTCCTTTCCTCTTTTGTATCTCTTTTCTTCTTGAACTGGAAACAAGTATGAAAATATTTTTAGCTGTTTTCTTTTTACCTATTCAGAGTAGTCTTTTATTTACAGTTGTTCACATGGTTTGCTTTAACTCTTCTGATCACCGCTTGCCTGCTGATTACCTCTTGTCCTCCTTAAGAATCTGTACTCCATGAAAGCAAATGGTTTGCTGACGAACATCATTATTACAGTGTGCCGTAGGCCTAAATGCATTGTACAAGAATTTCTGTTGTAAAATGAAAAAAGGCTGTTATGTTGTTGGTGCACCTCTTCAAAAGCAGAATTTAGATTGTGTTATTGGAAAGGTTTTTCTAGAAGGAACTCATCTTTATCCTGAAAGCAAAACAAATAACCAAACATTTGACAGACATTGTATAGTGCAGAGGATTTTTTTTTTAAACATATCAGTGTGGGTACTTACTTTGCAGCAAACTTATAGATTCAATAGATTCAAACTGTTCTGTAGTATCAACATACGACATACGTACAATGAAGTGCAGCAAATACAACTTGGAGAAATTAGTAGTGTGGGGTTTTTTTCATTATCTCAGTCTCTCATCGCATATGCAATTAAGATTTGACCTTTTCTCTGGGGAATTAGGTAAATTATATGAGTACTTAAAAAGAAATTAACTATAATTGCGACGTGCAAATATTTCATCTTTTCAGTTTAAGAAAGATTTATGTGTCCTGTGATCTGATATTATCATAGAATCATAGAATAGTTAGGGTTGGAAAGGACCTTAAGATCATCTAGTTCCAACCCCCCTGCCATGGGCAGGGACACCTCACACTAAACCATGTCACCCAAGGCCTCATCCAGCCTGGCCTTGAACACCGCCAAGGATGGAGCATTCACAACCTCCCTGGGCAACCTGTTCCAGTGCCTCACCACCCTCACGGTAAAGAATTTCTTCCTTAGATCCAATCTAAACTTCCCCTGTTTAAGTTTGAACCCGTTACCCCTTGTCCTATCACTACAGTCCCTGATGAATAGTCCCTCCCCAGCATCCTTATAGGCCCCCTTCAGATATGGGAAGACTGCTATGAGTTCTCCACTCAGCCTTCTCTTCTCCAGGCTGAACAGCCCCAACTTTCTCAGCCTATCTTCATATGGGAGGTGCTCCAGTCCCCTGATCATCCTCGTGGCCCTCCTCTGGACTTGTTCCAACAGTTCCATGTCCTTTTTATGTTGAGGACACCAGAACTGCACACAATACTCCAAGTGAGGTCTCACGAGAGCAGAGTAGAGGGGCAGGATCACCTCCTTCGACCTGCTGGTCATGCTCCTTTTGATGCAGCCCAGGACTTTATTGGATTTGAAGGGGAGCAAGCATTTCATAAGTAAAAGCTGGCATAATGGAGATTCATGTAAACATTAGTATTTCCTAAAATCTCTCTTGAAAAATCACCTGCAGGAACTGGAAGTTCTACTGTATTATTTTCAGTTATAAGGGAAATAACACAGTTGTGTGAATTATGGAGAAAAATATATCTTTGTGCCTTGTTTGAACAAAAAACCACCCTAAGGTATTGTATATTATTGAGTGCATATAAGTAAAGACTTTATATTATTACATTAATGCAACTGTCAGTATTCCAATAACATGGGAAATGCATAAGGCATAAGATCTGGCTTCAGTTCAGATACAAAGCAGTGTTTATATGAAGTGATTTACACTGGGACTAGTCTCTTAATATGTGTTTGGCTTCCCTTTATGGTACTGTCAATATTTGTGAGACTGACACTTGGAAAGTTTATCAGTCTTGGCTTTAAAATTTAGCCATGCTAAAGCAATGGGAGTTCTGCTTTTGGCTCTACTAGGATCAGAATTTAATCTCATATTTTGTTAAAACTAATGCAAAACAAACATTCTGAAGCCTAGAAATACTCATATTCAGAACTGTGTGCACCCTGATGCAGTTAACTCTACTTCTGGCATTAAAGGTCTCATCTGTATTATGAGGGTAGCAAAAATGAGTGGCTTAAGGGGCCTGAGTGACCAAAAGTACTTCTTTTATGCGCCTGATTCCTGCATCTTAGAACTGGGTGGATCCTTAACCCCCAGTGCTGGTAAGATGTTAAAATTGTTCTGTTTGGCTGGAGTGGTAAGTGGTATGCAAATTGTTAGCTAAATAAGAATACTAAGATGGAGAGGTAAAATTATTTGCTGCATGTCTTACTCAGAAGCCTTCACAACAAAAAATATTGTTAGTGATCCTGATTGTACTCCTTTTTCTCCTCTTTTGCCAGCATAACTCTACATTGATTTTGAAAGCATACATTGTGACTAATTCATCTTAAGAAATGTGGACAGTCCACAACAGATTATAAACTCTGAGACCACTTTAACATAGATTGAGCCTTCTATTTTGTGAGGAACTAAACAGATTTTATTTTAATAGTAGAGCTATGAAAGAAAATCTGTTAATATGACTTGATTTGTTCTTGCTTAAAGTTGCTGAAGACATCTGGTTACCATTGTGCTTTTCAGTAAATGATGCCAACACATTCATGGGTCTCATATTTTGGCAATATAAATAAAATACAGTATGTTATCTTGAGCTGCATGGATGTTGTACCTATCACCAGCATACACGGCATGTTTTTACAGAGAGCATTAAACACCACCATCCCCCTCAAAAATATCTGCACGGTACTCTTTCATTATCAATGATAGTTAAAAAATGATGTAAGCAGAGTAAACATATGTGTATGATATACTAGTGGACTGTTTCATGTCTGCATATGTGGAAGAGGGTACCAGCTTTTGCATTTACTGTGTATTGAATCTTTACCCTCTTTCTCGCTTCTCTTTTCTGTCCGAGTTGCTGTAGAGAACTGTATTTCACACCTCAGGTTAAGCCTGGAGTTTCTGTATTGATTTATTCCTCTAATGAATATTTCAAGCTTAGTTCCATTGTTATTTAGGAGGTGCCCTCTTAATCAAATTTCAATCTTCTGCTTAAATGGAAGAATTAAATTTATGGAGTGTGGAACTTGGATACTATGAGAAATGGCTTTGGTGAAAAGTGTTGGGCTGTGGTTTTTTTTTTCTTTTGTTGGATTTGTACCAAGGTAGCCCAGTCTGTGTCTGCATCTCAATGGGTTTTTACTGCTTGCGATCACACGCGTTTTCAAGCCTGTGTCCTGGCTGGTAACCTGCAGGCTATTGTAGGGGAATTAAGTGGCCATTATGGTTCAATGGACATTTCAGGTTCTCAGGGTTTACCTTAGAAAAAGAGGGTGGTGTTGGCTAATGTGGGTGTCTCTCTTGCCTTGACAGCCCTTCATTTTGAAAGATAATAAGGTTTGAAGTTTTGTGCAAAGTACTGTTGTTAGATTTTATTTTGTTGTTGGGTTTTTTATGTTGAGGGTTTTTTTTGCTAAATCATAAAAAGCTTCCAGATTTTCTAAGTGCTGACTGCTTGACATATGTAGTATCTGCCCTTTGACTCCTTTTCCAAAGTACGTGTGTATTATATAGTCATTAAATTAATTAAGGTTACTCACTGGTCATTAACAGCAAAATTTCCTATCTGTTCAGTGTTTAGCAAAGAACTTATCTTGACTGCATCAATCATTTCAAAGATTTATGGTCGTAAAATACAGGGTCATTTTGCTTCTTTCCACCCCCAATGAGTGCAGTTCTGTAGTTCCACCAGTGCCATTTGCCCTGGTGTGATTACTGTGAAAACCTGAAATCACAGTTGACCTAAAAATGTCCATTTCTCCTTGCTCCCCCAACAGGTGTGTCATCTTTGAGCATCCAGTTCGCCAAACTTCCAAAGGGACTGAAGCATTTAAATTTATCTAAAACCTCCTTGTCACCTAAAGGTATTTTTTATAAGTGTGCTTCTTCATTCTGTTCTAAAGGTTTCAGGCTTCCAATGTAATAATACCTCATGTTACCAGATTATAAAGTAATTGAATCTGTAAATGATTTACAGTATTCCCAACTGCACTGATGCTTTTTTTGCAGTCCTGGGTTGCTGAACTGTGGGCTGAGTTCTATGTCCCCTTCTTACTCCCTTCTGCAAGCTTTGGGTTGAACCTGTATTGTTCAAGAAAGATTGAATTTAGACTTGGCGTAAATGGTATGTTTCATATATGCTTCAAAAAGATGTCTGAAAGCAGAAATGTGTAGGGAGTTTTCCAAATGTTTTGCATGCAATTATTTGATGAAACCATGTGTTGTGACAGTGGCTGCTAAGTGGTTTGTTTCTGAGTAAAGATTTCTTTGTTTTGTAACTTGCAAATTTCTGACTTGATACCGTAATTGCAATGTATATTTTAAAAGCAGTAACAGTCCTGAAACACAAGTCAGAAGCTTTCACAATTTTTTGCGTTGCTGTTTCACAAATAATAGATGCAGCCACCTCTCAAGCAGGCTGCGTAAACCCAGGGTCTCCTGTATAGAACGTGAGTGTTAAAAATAGAAAAAAGTGCACTGACATTGTTGCAGCTTTTTTGCAGATGTTGATGACCTGGAAAATATGAATTAAGGTCTATGAAGGACATTAGTTGGTAACAGATAGTAGCCATGCTCTTTTATCCTTTCAGTTAGTGCTCTGTGAAGTGCACATTCTCTGTTCACCTAAGCTTTAAGGGCTGACCTGGGAGAGAGAGGTTTTTTGGTGGGGTTTTTTTAATGAGTGTTTGTAGCTCTTGTTATGCTGAAGTAAATGGTAAACTATAAACAGAAACTGTGCAATCATGATTGCCATTAAAAAGACTATTAAACTCTGGGATTGGTTTTCTCCACTGTTAACTTCATTTTTAGTGACAAGCAGTTGATTAAAAATCTTGGCTAACCTTACATGTACTCTCGACGTTAGATATTCATGAATTTGACAGAAAGTCATGCAGTTCTGCTGTGTTCATTCATCCTGTTCTTCATGTGATCTGAATGATTTTAGCAAGTGCCTTGAGATTGTTGAGTCAAAGAACACTCTAGCTACACTTCTGTCTTTGTAAATTGCCAGCTTGGTGAAGTTTATCCACAAAACTCTTGTCAGTAAAAAATGAATTCTGAGATTATGAAAAGAATTTGGAAGGTTTTTAACAGACTTTTAAAAGACAATCTTGAAACAAAAGCTGAAAATATTTCCCAATATGTCTAATACCTCATGTGAATCCTAGACCAGACTACATTGCAATAACTGTCTATTCTCCAGAGAATAACGTCACCTTGAATATTATCCCATGGCAGCTCCTAAGTATTCCTTAGAAAAGTATATGCAATGTCTTACAATTGGAATTCTTATTCCCTATTCTCCATAACCACCTTCTCCTGAAAAAACTCAGCTTCACTTCTTCGTTTGTCTGCAAAACTGTCTATCTTAGCCAGTTTTCCTTTAACTTAAGAAGACAGCACTGAATTGGTTTTAACTTGTGAGGCTGTTTTGAATTTGTAATACTTCCTATGGGGAAAGTCTGAAGGAGACCTTGGATATTGGATTCAGTAGACTCCAAGGTGCATGGATTAATTTTTTTCCTCAGACTTTCCTTTTTCCCTTTTAATATATTTTATTGTTTTTTTATTTTGAGCTTTGCAGTTTCAGAAATTCTGTACAATCCCTCACTACTTTTCAATGTTTTGAAGGTTAAGAGAACTTTCTCTTTGAGATAAGTCTCTAAGGTTGAGAAGTGAAGTTCAGGTGGTAACTTCCCACCTGATCTTTCTTCAAATATTGTATCTCAAAGTTTCTGAGGGCTGTTAACACTTTGAGCCTCCTGAGAGCAGTGAAAGAGCATAAAAGATTGTCTGCAAATGAAAGTGAGATTACTGTTAGAGTATAGCATGAGGGAGGTGAAGTTCAAACAGAAATTTATTGATTTGAAGATTGTGGTTAAATGGAAAATTCTAGTATACTCATTCGCAGATAGGGCTTGCTTTTCTGAGCCCAAGCCAAAGGCTAATTAAAAAAATCCTTCATTCACCTTGTTTACCTTCACTGATGTGCCTGATTTTGAGCAGTTGGCCCTTTTTGAACATGAAACAAGCAGCAACGTTATGGATTGTTTGATAGCTCTTCTTCTCCCCCAGACTCAGACATTGCTCCTGAATTCCCATAATTGATTCTTGATAGGACATTCTGAATTGTTAACGGGACATTACGTAAGCTAGATTTGAAGGAGTTAGAAATAGCCGCGTCCTAACTTGTATGTCGAAAAGCTGAAGAATTTCAGAGAAAGAATGCTTCTCAGGTTTGTTCTCAATGTGAGCTTTTAATTTTAATGTAAGAAACATGTATTTGTTTTGATCAGCAGCTGAGAGTCTTTATGCATCTCTTGATATTTTAATTAACTGTTTTTCTGAAATTACAGGCAAATACATTAGCTGAAATATTTCAATTTCTAGGTCTTGTCAGTTGCTTTTGAAGTTTTCGCAATTAGAATTGTTAATGTCTTTCACAGATACTTTCATCTACTGCAACAGCTACTTTTATCTACATAGTATTGTTTGCAGGAAGACACTGAACATTAGGGAGTAAACTCTGTTTTAAAAATCTGTTTCAAAATGGGATCACATTGTTAAAGCCACTGTAGGCTTGGCAAAAAGGTTTCTTCTCTGGATCTGGGACCTGTAACACACTGTGGCTTCATCAGGGCAGCTGGTGGAGCAGCGTCCATTCAAAGCTGCACATGTTGTAGCAGGGAAGAGTCTCATATCTGCCTGGTGATCTGTATTCCCCTGCTGCAGTACACTGATGGTAACAGGAGGTCATTAAACATTTATGTGTGCCTGTGTTCACTGAAACTGCACTTGCAGGGTCTGGGCAACTAAGTTGAGTACTGACAGGCTTTTCTTTTTTGGCAGGGGTGAACAGCCTTTCCCAGTCACTGAGTGCCAACTCGCTGATTGCAAGCACGCTTGTCTATCTTGATCTCTCAGGGAACGCGCTCCGTGGTGATGATCTCTCAGTAAGCATGTTCTTCTCATTTGGAAGTTAGTAAATGGATGTTTTAATTGTTAAGAGAAAGGCATAGCCATTTAGTTTAGCTCCTTTTTTGCCTTAATGTCAGTACAGTTCTAGTAGGGATAGAAAATAACATTTTGATCTCTACTCCTCACTATAGAGTCAGAGAATTCAATTGTCCCACGCAGCTAAACAAATCCACCTAATTGTAGTTCATGTTTTTAATCCTTGGCTTCTCTGATAAATGAGGAAGCTGCAAGTGTGTCACTTGTTTCAGTGGATGTACCATGCTCCCCAGGTTCTGTTTGAAAGCGAGCAAAGAAAAAAAAAGCTCATCTTCTTTTTAGTGATAAATGTATTAAAAAATTTTCATTGGAAGGTTGGAAACAAATTATTTCTTTGGACTTTGAAATAATTTCCTGTTTTCAATGTTTTTGTTTGTATAAATAAATCTGTGCACCCGCTTGACACTTGCTGTTGAAGCTTATGATTCTTTGAAGAATGTAACTATTTTCTTAATTCCTTTGTTCAGTTTGTCAGTTGCCATAGAGGTGCTGCTCTATTTTCTCCATAACAGAATCCACTTAGTTCTCAATTTGTATGTATTCACTTTTTGACTGTTACATCCATATTTCTCTCTCACATCAGAAGCTGTGTGTGTGGGTCAGGCTTTGAATTCTTTAAGTATTGAGCATCTAAAATATGCAACACTAGTCACCCAATCTTACCATTTAAAGTGTACTCAGACATGACTCACTTTTTCACAAATCTTACAGGTTTCAGATTCATCAGTATATTCAAAGAATTAGTCTTTTAAGACATGAGAACTTCAGTGGGACAAGAGGATTTAAAAGGTAGCAAACAAATAGTTAAATGTATGTAAAGACACACAGTGAATACTCTTTGAGAGACTAGCTTAGCAAATAATGTAAAACTAAAAAGTAAAGTAAAAGTTACAATTTTGATAGGCAATGCTTAAAGAAACCTGATATCTACCTACAGTATTCTAAGGGACATAAATACGAAAAGTGAGGCTTTTCTTAGCCTCTTTGAGAGAGAGATATGGTTCAAAGGAAAGGATTTTTAATACTGAGATCTCTTAATCTGTGGAACAGTTTTCCAACTGAAGTAAGGAAATCCTGTTATTTAGCAGTTAAAATAAACCCTAGCAAAGCACAGGGATTTTTAAAGCAAGGACCTTTGTTGCACTGTAGGTATAGGGGCTAAATGACCTAGTTTTTAGAAAGATGGATCTATTTTAGAAACGTTGAACGTGCTCTGTTTGGCTGGTTTTCATGTGGAGTTGAGCATTTCTCGCTTCTGTGAATTGGGTCATACTTTTATCTTTCTGTGTTGTTCTCTGAAACTGAAAAAAGCCCAAAATAAAGCTATAGTAAGAAGTTTTAAATACACTAACATTTACTTGACATACCTTATGCAGTACTGAAACCATTATATTAACATCTTATTACCTGTACTGTATTCTCCCTTAAACCTTTAATGCACTGCTGATACTAAGAAATAACCATGGGCTTCAGATGCAAATTAGTTGCTTCCTTCATGCTTCAAGGGGCTGGCTTAAACTTACAAACCAGTTAGCCTTTCTGAAGTATAATAGCAATCTGAGTGACATTGCAAGGTATTTCTAACTGAATTAATTATCATTCGCTGCGAAAGTGAATTGCAAGGTAACTCAAGACTTCTGAAGTAAGAGCAATGTTTGATAAATGTAGTCTGAGCACCAATATTTCCCCTGTTATTTTAAAAAATAATAGCCTTCAAAAGTAAAATGTGTTTTGCTGATTAGGTGAAAAGAAGTTTCAGAGACAACTCTTGTAGCCTAATTTTATAATAAAAGCTTAAAACCTAATGAGAAGTAGGGATCCAGTAATTGGTGTCATCATATCAAAATTAACATGGATTTTTTTTTTTTCGTCTATTAATTACAGAGCCTGTACAATTTTTTGGCCCAGCCAAATGCCCTTGTTCATCTGGATTTATCCAACACGGAGTGTGCGCTAGATATGGTAAAGACATTTTTTCTTGGAGATTCAAATACCAAGGAAACACTCCCCACCTTCTATCCCCAGGCACTTTTTCAGTTAATATGAAGCAAAATCAGCCTTCTTTGTTTTAAACCAGGTGTGTGGAGCCCTCCTTCGGGGATGTCTTCAGCATCTAGCTGTCCTTAGCCTCTCTAGAACTCTCTTTTCTCACAGGTACAGTTTAAATATCTTACTCTCAACTCCTGCAATATTTTGTTTTATCATTTCTTGCTCTCATCTTGCACTTTTCTTTCTAAGAAGAAACCTAGGACTTTATAAAAGTCTTAGAAGTCCTAGCGCTCTATGAAATAGGTATTATTTTTTCCAAGCAAAATACTTTCTTTCCCTTCCTGCTCTTCGTCAGCATTACCTTGCCTAATATGTTTTTTGTAATATTGATGCAGTGGAAAGTCTGTATGTATCTTTTGTCTCTAAGAGGCATTAACATCAGGCTTTGAAGTCTGACTGAGTTGATTCCTCTTTGAATTTGGGTTGGTTTTTTTTTTGAAGTTTGTGTTTTTCAGGATTTGATGATGGTTACAAATGCATTTTTCCTTTTTTGTCCTCTTCTGGGAGGAAGTCCCTTTGAAAGTCTTTGAGACTTAACACTGACTTTAGAGTACTTGCATTGTAGGAAATTAACAACATTAGCTTCCATTTTCTTCAAATCAGTGTCTTGGGTCTGTATCAGCAATGATACGTAATTGGGGGTAAGCTACACCAGCACTGAATAATCATTTCTTGTGGTGAACAGGCAATTTCAGGGTCTTTGTCATGTCCTGCTCGATCTTCTGCTCATAAGATACAAGTATTTCCACTATTAACCAGACCTAAATGATCATTTTTTATTTGTAGTTCATCAAACAGAAGCTAGGTCTTCTAGTGCAGCAATGCAATGCTAAGGTTTGTTTGTTGAATCAACATTTTGATGACATTATAATTCTAAGCTAATTGAGAGCCCCTGATTACAGAGCTGTTTAAGGTAGAGCAAATTAAACACGTAAAAGATCATTATAATTCTGGCGGTCTGCATTCACTGTTTATTGGAATGAGTGTCTAGATGCTATGTCTTAATGAATTTGTTTACTTACAGAAAAGGAAAAGAAGTCCCTCCCTCCTTCAAACAGTTTTTCAGTAGCTCACTTGCTTTGATGCAGATTAATCTTTCGGGAACTAAACTCCCTCCTGAGCCTCTAAAGTAAGAATTTCATTTTCTCCTGTTGCTTAAAACCTAGTTTTCATTGTTCTTATGTGAGTGCATTATATTAAAAGTGAAAGGGAGAGGATTTTGCCTTTTTTTTCTTCCATTGTACATTATTGATACATTGCCTGAGTTTCATAATGATGATGCATTCAGAAAATGTTGTTTCCATCTCACAGTTGAGAGTATTAATCATATTTCATTCTGTGGGAATGTCACAGCAGTTTAGCTTCCATCAACATTTTTTTTGTGATATATTTCTTACTTTGTGGCTTACAAACAGAACTGTTTGCTTCATGGAAAATGGGATTATGTACTTGCACAAGTGCCGTTCCTTTGAGGCTGCAGTATTGCAACAGCCATTAGGAAATTGAAACTGTTGCAGTGCTTGGGAGGAGAGACCTATTGCACAGAGCTCTGCCCTCCTTTTTTCAGGGAGAGACAACGGCAGCAGCTTCTAGGAGTGCTAAGTGCAATGCGTCTCTTTGCTGTATGTCATGCATGCTGTAGCTAGAATGTTCTGGTGATGTGGGTTGGGTACTTGAGAGAAAGTCTTCTTACAGCCTCATGCAGGCTAAGGGAAATTGTGAAGCACTGTGTCACCCTTCCTGGGACATGTGCAGTTTTGAACTGGGTTGAACTTTCTAGACATGAAATGCAAAGGTATGTTTTAAAGTCAAGGTAGGTCTAGATAGATAGGTCTAATCTAGATATGTCATTCAATGAGTCTGACAGAATCTTTGTGTTTATTGGGCTAAATTAAAGAAAGCTCTTTCCACTGTGTCAGCTTGCTAACTAATAGGCATTAAAACATTCGTAATTCTATTCATAGTAGACATCTAGACATGTTCATTAATCATTTCAGGGAATACACCTCCAAAATACTAATCTGGACACAGATACAGATATATTTGTGTATGTATGTATATTTGCATGGTTGAGAGTCTGCCTCCTAAGAGAGAACAGGGAAGGGAAGTGGGCAGTAGCTCAGCAAGGTTGTTGATGGCAAAATTAGAGATGCAGGATATAAAGAACAGTTAGGAAGCACTGGATGAAAAGTTGTTGATACAATCTGGGGGAAGCTAAGGGAGAGAAAAGTGGCAAGTGCCACACAGAAAAGAGTAGTGTACATTGTTTTGGAATATTTTAATTTAATGCAGTTTGACATTGGAGAGGATAGTACAATATGATGCTTAAGTAAGATGGACTGGATTGAAATCAATATTCAGCTGCAGGAGCCTATCACTTTACCTCTGACCTTTCACTGATCTGTTTGATGCTCTTGGTTGCTGTCTTGCTTTACTAGGATTAGGAAGGTGTGGTACTTCAAACAGAAGTCTTTTCAAACAGAAGGTGATTATTGAGAAACATGTTGGTTGAATCTGATTATTTTAGGCCTATTGATTCTGTGGTGAAGGGCAGCAGGGAGCTATGTTTAATGAAGCAGAAGAATGGAGAATATACACAATATAAGCAAGACAGTCTTACCAGTGCTACAGGAGAAAAAGAATGCTGTGAGATACTGACTATATCTATGCAGATTAGGAAAGGTGAGAAGCCCCAAACACTAAGGTTTATATTTAGCTCTTCTTCTTGGCATGTTGAGTATCTCCTGGGGTGTGAGGAGTGTCCAAAGTCCAGCTGGACACAGAGGGTTGCAGTGTCCATGCCACTCTCAGCTGGCTGGCATTCTGTCATGGGCTGCTTTTGTTTTGTTATGATGGCAGTGTTCCCGTCTGCCTAGGAGATAGGTCAGAGCTCTTAATATTTTCTGTTAGTTTCCTTGATGTGCTTTCTCTAACCTGAGTTTTTTCTTCAGTCTGAGCTGAGTATATTTCACAACAGCAGAGAGAATTGTGATCGACAGTGTATCTTGCTTTCCTTCTCACACCCTGTGTGGCTTGACTAATACACTTCAAAAGCATCCTGTGGAAGTTAATCTGATGTTAAAACGACTGATGATGTGCTATATCCTGGGGTAGCTGTTTAGCCTTTTGGTCTTAACTGTAAAAAATTACAAAACTTCTACAGAACAATCAAGATTGTAGGATTTGTTGAAGACAAGAAAATGGAAACACCTTTTTTCAGACAGACTTATTTGTCATTGCCAAGATTGTAATAGCACATGAGAGATGATCTCCTAGAAAGAAAAATAAAAATGACATAGTGTATGATGATAGTTCTTCTCTGCTATCTTTCATCAGTGCATGTCAAAATTCTTTAGACAACATTGGCCCTTGGAACTGTCCTGTCACAAAGAAGTTTCTGGTTTTATGTCTGTGAACCAGAGGTCACTGAGTTACATTCGTGATTCAAGATCAAACCTGCCTACAGAAAAGAAACAGATAAAATGCAGATACCTGTCCCTGATTTCCAAATTCACCTGATTGTTAGTTGACTCCTTTCTTACCAACTTCCTTTAGATCAACAGTTGTGGCATGTTTAATTGCATATGCTATTATGAGTTTAAAAATACTGGTTAATCAGTGCAGTCAGCAAAGGAGACAAACTTACTTGTATAGTGATGATCCTGTTAATATAAGTCAAGCCTTTCAGGGAGGAGATTTGCTAATAAAGCTGTACTGTGAGGAAGCCACATAGTGGATGGGAAAAGGGTGCTTCTGGTTCTTGCACATAGTTAATATAGTTAATGTTCCATCACAGCTTGCTCTTTTTTTTTTCCCCACCTTTTTTTTAACTGAGTGAAGCAATTTCTACTTTTTTCCTTGTTTAAGTGTATTTTGATGTTCTAGTTCATTTACAGACATTGCCGAAAGTTACTGTCAGTGCTATAACAAGGCAAGTTTCTGATATGCTTCTCATGCAAATGCTAATTACAAGGCCAATTTTTGGATTCTGCATCTAGCACAGTTGACAAGACCTTTCCATGTATTTATTGCTTTGTGCAATTTAAACATAGTGGCTAAGTGTAATTATGTCTGCCTTCAGTGCCTTTGAATGCTGGTGATTTTTCATGACAAAGGGTTGAGAAATCATGAGATTTTCTTAGGATGAGTTTGTAGGAAAGAGGAGGTTAGGAATTTAAAATAGCCCTCTTCCTGTGAAGAGAGTACATTTGAAGCAGCGCTGGGTCTCTCTTTTAATCTGCCTTTTTTTTTATGATTGCAGTATATTTTTTATGTTACCTCAAAATGTTTAGGAAGCTCTCTGCAAAGTTATCATCAGCCAGACTAACTTTGAATGAAAACATGTTTGGGAAGGAAATACAAGCCAGGATCAGCTAAATTTGTATTATATAAAATATTGTTATTAAAAATAAATATTTGTATTATATAAAAATCAGCTAAAAATTTGTAAAAGCTGTTGCAGAGCTTTCACGTCTGTTTCAAAGTCTGCACGTTGGTAGCTTAAGAAGTAAATAAACACAAGATACTTGCCTTTGTTAACAGTGAAGGTCTGATTAATATTCATACCTGCAGGGCAGATATAAATAGGTTTAAGTGAAAAATCTTCTTGGGGCACAAACATTTTAAATGTGGCTTTTACACACTACTTGCATAGCAAGCGTGTAGACGAATGGCTCAGCGAAGTGGATTGTTTTTTATTCCATGCATCGATAGTTTGGATTCTGTTAGATTGGTTCTGGCTGAAATGAAGTTTGGGAAAGAAGTCCTTCTGTTTCTTTTGTTCAATTATTAATTCAAAGCAGCATCTATTCTAAAGATACTAGGTGTACGCAGATTGTGTTTGCTCCTTCTAAGACACATACTGTTGGTCTTTCTGATTTGACAGCGTTAATACAAATGTGATATTAACACTAACTTTTATATGTGGAAATAAGCTTCTGTAAGGCTTTAAGGGTGGATTCATGAAAATCATGATCAGTTGTTGCTACACTTGTCTGCCATTATGCCTAAAGACAAAGGATATCATTGTCTGGGTGTATCATTCTGAAATCTGTAAATATTTATTGGGTTGCGGAAGTGAGAGAATTGTGTGATACTTGAATACGATCCAGTGTTTGAGTGTTACAGGCACTGTGCCTGGATGAAATGGCAGTCTGCACAGCATCTTGCATATATTAAAAATGCCATCTTCCCCTTAATTTTTGTAAAATCAGAGGGCTAGTGTGGTTGTACAATGGAACGCTCCTTTTGTAATCACTTGATGCTCTTTGATAGCAAATGTTGAAGCAAACTCATCTCTGATGAATGTTATTAAATGTTGATGCAGCATTAGCTGTACAGTTTCCTTATTAGCCTTGCATCCCCGCAGTTTGTGAAGCTGCTGGAATGTTCAAAGTATGGCAGATTTGTGCTGCCATTGTCATTTAATTGGTCAGCTATTGTGATTTTGTCTTAAAATGGTTCTTTGCATTATAGTTATATTAACCTGTGACCTCTTGGATGATGATGTAAAGCTGCTTTTCTTTTTTTCTTTTAAATGGTTCTAAAATTGATCTTTTTCAGAGCGCTTTTGTTAGGCCTGGCTTGCAATCACAATCTGAAGGAAGTGTCTTTAGATCTCAGTAGCTGTGAGGTAAGGAATATTTATCAGGATGTGTTCAAAAGATGGAATAATGTGGAATTAGAATGAAATCCTCTGCAGTCAAAAGTTGTGGGGAAGGCAGAACTCAGAGAACCAGTTATGGTAAAAATCAGCTGCTCTGTGTTACAGCATCCTAAATAATGAGCCCAGAGGTTCAAAGCACCCGCAGCACCAGATTGGCAAAACCCTTCTTGCGGTGTAGCTGCTCTAGATACTGAGCCAGTGTGCTGTTTGCTACTTGGCGGCTTCTGCTCTTGGTGCTGTGATGACACAGGACCCTGCTGCAGGACTTTCCAATGTGGCCAAATTTGAATGGCTCACAGGAAGCCCTGAAGCCATGTCTGTGGTACGCTTGTTTTCCTTCAAAACCAGAGACATGCTTCATCTTTTGCGGGTTTGGTTTTTAACCCTGAGAGAACCTCTGCTTTTCTAATCAATTAATCAATTCAGGCGAATAGGGAGCTTTGGTAAAAGTTGATTGAAATATTCCATTAACACAAGAGGCACTGTGCAAATGGCTTTAAATATTTGAAGAATAACGAAAAACAATTGTTGCAACTTGATTTACTTTATCTTGTTTCCTCTTGCTTCACTGTGCTTTGCTGTGCACTTTATTTCTCAGGATTGTCCATACTTTTGCAGGACGATGCTTGTGGGGCTGCAGCTTAAGACAAAAGATCAGCCATGACCCTGGGGAGTCAGTGAGGCAAAGTTACGTAGAGAACTGTGTGGATTTTTGCCAAAACCAACATGAACCAGCTTAGTCTCAGGCCCCCTGGCTGAGCAGCCAACTTTTCCTTTTTAAGCTGCAAAGAAAGCCTCTCACTTATTAGGCAGATCTTTCCAAGTCCATCACCTGAGTATTAACTGTTCTGGAGGTGCCTTTCAAATACAGTGTTTTCCCTGTAAGTAGAAAACATGTAGTTTGATGAACATGTTGTGGTGCAGTAATCCTTGCCTTAGGTTTGTAGTGGATTGCTTTTGGAATGTGCACAGAGTTCCTTATGAAGAAAAAACAAGTCATTGTGAATGCATTTCATAGCTTGTTTTGATACTTTATACTTTTTTAAGAATTGTATTACTTTGAAGAGCACTACATGTAAATTCCAAGTAGAAAAGCTTTCAGGTCAAGTACACTTGCTTCTGACTTCTGAGTGGAGAGATCAGAGGGATGATAATTTTTCTTTCAGAGAGAAGAAGGAAAAGGGAGGAGTAATTAAGTAACAAAAATAAAATCCTATAATCATAACCTTAAAAGACTGAATCAATAAAACACAAATGTAAATAATGAGGGTATAAATTAACATGTAAATTATCAAGGGCTGACAGGAGTAAAACCATTATTCTTTCATTATGTAACCTCCAGGGTGGGATGTGCAGGAGTCCTTTGAGGGGCGATTAGCTTTACTGGACATCAAAGCGCATATGATCATGTCTGTCTCTGATGACAGAAAGGAAGGAACTGTGCCCAGCTCATGGTGTTGCGTTCCCATAGCTGGTCTGTCCAAACTGACAGCACTTCCTTAGATCCTTCCCTTCATATTTTTTTACATCCTTGAGCTTTATCCATTCTCATGTGCTTTGGAAAGAAGTTATGCTTCCACCATCAGGAGTCTTGATGTGCTGGGAGCTGGGAGTACTCTCAGTGAGCCCAGCACTGCAGGGTCCTGTTCCACCTCTTCCTGGCCCTCTGTGAGCTGGGCAGGGTAATCTGCACCCAGAAACAAAGCTGTGGGAAGCTCTGACCTGCACTGCACCTGGCTCCTGCAAACACATGCTGTTAGGAGGCTAGAGAGCTGATGCTTCAGCTTTGCTCTCCTCTTTCCTACATCGGGCAAGCTTGTACTTAATTATGGAAGGATAAATCTATGTTCCTTCCCTCTCCCACCACTTTTCATTTGCTCCCATAATTTTCTGATATATTAACTCTAAGCTTAATCATTTTATATTGCTTATTTGTTTGGTTTTAATTATTTTTACTATGAAAATTACATTTTTATTTCTACCTGCTCAGCACTGATGTATTGCACTCTCTTCCCTTCTGCTTTCCCTAGCTTGGTCACTGTGTAAGTACCTTCCATGCTTTACCTTAATTGTTAAATCAGTAAGCAGCTTTGTTTGCCCTTCCTATATTGGTACCTCAAAGCTTTGAACACGCTTGGCATTTAGAATTGTTGAAGGGTGGTTCTTCATTTTCTCTGAATAAGAGCTTGTATTCGTAGTCTCAGAAGAATGTCATATAGGAGATGTTGCAGAGGGTTTTTCTTTTTTTTTCAGTATCACAGTCCATGTTGATAAATAGCCATTCAATTTATCTCTGTGTGTATGTGTATATATATACACATACACACACTTTAATACAGTTGCAGTAAATTTTGATCCTAAAAATCAAATTATCATTGCCCTCAGATCAAACAAATATCGCCATATGCACCTATGAAATACTTGTGTATTTAAGTTTTTTGAATAGAGTTATCAGTACAAGATTGAAAGCTGCTCCTGAAAAATTGTCCACTTCAACCCTCAAAGTATATAAAGCATAAGCATTTGGATTCTATTGTGAGTATAATTTAAGTGCGTGGCACTAAGCATAGTAGCAACAACCAATGCAAACTGGTGTGTGTATATATATATGTATCTACACATGCACATATATATAATTTACCAGTTCCATAGATCCTGCAATAATAGCTTTGACATTCTGTGTTTTAAAATGGTTGTTTTCTGGTGCACCACACTAAGAGAGCAGTACAGAGCAAAGCTGAATGGTTTTGGTATACAGCAAATGCTACAAATGCTCTCAGAAAAATAAGTTGAGTTAAAATTGCACCACTTCTGCCCCAAATACAGACTTTAGTCTGACCACTTCTTGAGAGGATAGGGTGAAGGATAGGTAGGCTTTGTTTTATGCTGAAGAGGAAAGGTGCCTTACATTCTGTATCTCTTACACTTCCAGATGTGACTTATGATTTAGATGTTGTCTTTGACCACCGTTGTTCTTTAAATGCTCAGGGCAAGTTATTGAGCTGCTTGTTAACCAGTCACATATCTCAGACTTTATAGGAAGTGCCAAATTGTGTATTTACTGAAAAATACTTCTAGAAGGCATATATGCTTCCTTAGTTATAGCATGGATAAAAGAGTCTATTTGCAGAAATATCAGCAGATTGACTCAGGACACTTAGCTCAATAAGTCATCTAAGTAAAATATCACTAATTTTTTATGCACAGGAGGTGAAAAGGCTGTTTGATAAAGCTTTCAGATTTTTTTTTATTTTTTTTTTTTAAGCAATGAAAGAGAAAACAGAAAATGTGAAAGCAGATTTTAGTCGAATTTTTCCACTCTTTTGATTAAATTTTTTTCTGGGAGATGTTCGTAAAGTGAAGTGCTCTTTAAGTAGTTTGCGTAGCTGCAGGAAATAAGAAAATGCATTTGCTTCTTTGAGGGGAAAAAAAGCCCACCACATTGCATTAATTCAGTAGCATTAGTAAATAAGTGTGTAATTTTCACAACTGTGAGTCTTAATGTTGATGTTTTCCCCTAGGCCATTTAATTGGGTTTTTTTCATTAAATCCTGATATTTCTTTTCTATTCATGTAATATTTCAGATTAATTATATCATAAACAATACTTTCCAGCTAGGCATTTTTGTTATCATTGCTGTCTTTCTTTTTTATGTTTTAAAATTAAGAATAATGAAAATTACTGATTTTCTTGTTTATGGTCTTTTGTGGCCATTTTGCAGTTGGATTATTTAAATTTTCAGTGGAAAAAAAAGCAATTTTCTTTGGGAAACGTAACTATTTCATTGCCTGTATTTCATTACCTTTGTTGTTGTTTGGTGTTTTTTGTTTAATTTATTTTTATTTTTTATTATTTCCTACTCATCTTTGATTGGGGCACCCTAGCATTGTCCTGAGAGCTGAAAGAGGATGCTCGCTGTAAGATTTGAATGTAGTGGGATCCAAGAGTGACAGTGTCGCATGCTTGTAGGCTGGGCTCCATTTATTTTTTTCTCACTGGGCATTGGAAATATCCTGGCCTTTTCATGTAGAGAACCAGCACCAAAATCCTGCAGTCACTGCCTAGCACAAATGCTAAAGGATTCATTGTGTTTCCAACATTTACATCTTTTACCAATGTTAACTGTTGAACAATAGTTTTAAGAGAAATGAGAGTCCTTTTTCTCATTTATATGCGTATACTGAGTTTAAAGGATGAAAATAGTAGGAATGTGTGCATAGGCTGTCATTTTTATGTCTATAACTTCTTGTGTTGCTGTTGCTTTTGCTGCTAGTAGTGCTTTCTGTATCCACAAAGCTCCTCCTGCTGTTTTCTGTGTGATCTTGAAACCGTAACTAGTTTGAAAAAATGGATGATGTTTTGTCTCTAGTTAAGATCTGGAGGTGCACAAGTCTTGGAAGGATGCATAGCAGAAATACACAATATCACGAGCCTAGATATTTCAGACAATGGTAAGTACACAGAAAGGAATGGAGGATCATGCAAGTCAAGAATCTGAGAAACTCTTTTTCTTTCAGCTCACAGTGTAATCAAGGATGGTCATTCTTGCTTTACGATTATTGACCATATTGGTTATGGAAACGTCTCAGACCAAGAACTCCCATTGCTATAAAATGTATAAGAAATGTTAATAGACTAACTGTACTTGGAAGTTTGTTGTTTGAGATAATGTAACACAGCAAAAGAAATTGATGGCAGCAAGCGTGATAGTAGATCTAGGAGGAAGTGGGTTTAAGTACAAGTGGATGAGAAGCTAAATGAGAATTGAAAGCATAGTTAAAGACTGGGAAAGGCCAGGTAGAGAATGAAGCCATGACACTGAAATGAGGGAGGGAAGTTTGGAGCAAACAGTCAAGCAGCTTAAGGTCAGAGAAAACCTGTTGGAGTCTTTGGAGCCTTGAACTATTCCTACATTTTGGGCTCTGTGCTTCCTAGCTGGGAATAGCAGCTGACTTCTCATCTTGCAGACTTAAAGTGTAAATGAACTGGAAGAATTCACCTGCTGTGTTTGCCTCTCTAACAGCCAAATGCTGAAGTATTTCAGAAACAGATTTCCAGTACAGATGAATGCCCAAAAAAGATGGGATGGCCTGGCAAGTAGAAAGTTTTGGGTGCTGCTGACTCAGCCCAATTATGTAAACAGGTTTATTATTATAAATAGAGATATTAAATACCTAAATTATCCTGTGGATCTGGATCCTAGGTCACTGTAATCTAATTAGTAGACTCTTCAAATGCACCACTAGTTTGGGAATACAGTACTACAGCATGTTATTTTTCTTACTTAGGAGTAGAATAAAATTTGGCTTGTTTTTCAGGTCATTTTGTTCATAGCCTGTTATTGTTGGCTTTTTTGTTCTTGAGGGCTTTGAGACCTTGTTGGTACACAGCTCTGCTAAGATTAAATAGTGATTAGTGTGGTATCAGAATTCTCAAAGGAACTTTAAACTCCGCCTGACAATGCAAGGAACTGCCCTTGGGTGGTTGACTACAGACAAGGGGCTATGTTTCTCTGATGAGTTTCTGAGAGGTGCCTTCAATGGCTGATTAGGATGAAGTTTTAAAGGGCTTGTTTTAGAGAAAGCATTTATTCTCATAGAAAAGCAGAGGGGGAAAAAAAGAGAAAAAGACTTAAAAACAGAAAAATGGAAATTTTTCTAGAGCTCTGAGAAATTAGTCCATTGATATAGTTACTTGAATTAATATAGCATTAGTAAAGACCCGGCCTGGGTCTTTCTTGTGAAAATGTGTTTTAATTCTTAATCTTATCTGATTCTTTACAGGCCTAGAATCTGACCTCTCAACCCTTGTAGTCTGGCTTAGTAAAAACCGATCGATAAGGCACTTGGCGTTAGGCAAAAATTTTAACAACATGAAATCCAAGTAAGGCTTTTCTTTCTTTTAAATAACCAGAGAATGGATGAGGAGAAGCTGCTGCTTTCATTGTCACCCTAACTTTTATTTCCTCAGAAATCTCACTCCAGTACTTGATAATTTAGTTCAGATGATTCAAGACGAGGACTCAGTGAGTATCTTTCTACCTACTATCATCATGTGTATTTGTACTCTCACAACCTATTTCTGTTAATTTTTTTTCACTGTGTTAATTTGCTGCATAAGACTTGATCATGATCCTGCACGAATGTGTCCAACATTTTAGTTATTTGGGCTTTTTTTTTTTTTTTTTCAAATAGTAATTTGGATTATGTGTAGCATGTAGGTGAATGTTTCTTAGTGAATGAGTCTTAGGATCTATGCTTGTTGAAAAACAGTCATTCTAAATAGTTGGATGTATGTGACCTAGTTGCTTGAGGTTTAAGTTATACAGCCCTGCAGGCACAAGTGTTCAAAACTTTTGTGCCCTGATGGATTTCAGTGGTAGTGTTCTCTGGGTGGCCATACTTTTAATTAATAGAATGCACTATTTCCTAATAGCTGTTCTTGGGTATCAGCATTTTTTTGCTTGACAAAATGCAGAGTTACTGCAGTGATCTCCCAGAACTCCTTTCTCCTTCAAAAAATGCAGAAAACCTGTTCACTGTGCTGTTCTTTACTTCTAGTACATTAATCACAGGAACAATTTCATAAAACCCTGTCAGAGTGCCTTGCTGGGTCCTTGCCCACTTTCTTCATTTCCACCTTCTTTCTTGATTCTGAAAGACTTTTGTGGTTGGGTTTGTGTTCTTACCTTACTTGGCATCCTAGTTTTGGTTAGAAGGGAATCTTAAGATGCTCTGTTGCTCTCATGCTTGTCAATCTTTATTCATCTATTTGTAGTCCTTTCTTTCTCCTTCATTTCCTGTGCAAGTAGCAAGCAAGCCCTGCTTTCCTCATACTCCAGACATAGCTGACTGCAGAATTCAGTTGTCTATAAACACCTGCTATTCCTGTTGTCCTTATTGTCTCACCTACAAGTTCATGGTCTCCACACTAACTGCTTTCTTATTTTCTCTTCTCATCTGTATCTGTACCCTGCAACTCAGAGGAGCATTTTTTTACCAGGGTTTCCAATATCTCCTTCCATGCAAGGAAGAGGTATTGGATTCCATGTTCTGTGTTCATCCTTTCTTAATGCTTGGTAGTATTTGAAATGATTTGTTAAACTCTCTCTCTTCTCTCTGTGTCCTCTTAGTTGGGATTAGTGGTACTGTTTCTTCTTGATTCTTTGCCTGCCTCATGACTTTAAATCATTGGTTGTCAGTGTAATGCAGTGAAGTGCTGTGTGTGAATACCAGAGCTGATTCTAATGGAGTTAGCACCTGTAATGAAAGCTGTAAGTCCTTGTTTACTCAAGTCAGATGGATTGTGTTAAGAAGTATCAGTAGATCTCTGTATTAATTCTTGTGCCAAACTAAATAAATTTGTTTATAAAGGGAATGCTGCAAGGCTGATTTCCCCTTCTCTCCTTTTCTTGTTGATAGCATGCTGAAGGGTATAATTTAATCAGATAGCACCTGCTTCTTCTGTTTGAACATTTGTCTCCTGCCCTATATCTCATGTTTAATCTTTCACAGCTATCCTGAAGACTGTTATATCAAAACAGATTACTCATAAGCAAACGTAATTTAGTATGTTTTTTCTCAGTTTCCTTCATCCCTTTGCTCTGTTGCAGGTGAACATTTCTTCCCACTCAGGCCATAGCCTAAAACACCTCTTTAACACACTCCATGTCCGTTCAGTATGCAAACCTTCTCTTGTTTTGGTTTTTTTTTCCTTTTTGTATGACTATCCTGTTCATATTATTTGTTCGTAAGGATAAAAATTCCAACTTTCACCCTATTGTCTCTATTAAGTGTTACAACCTTCTGTTTATCTTTCTTGGCTTCTGCTTTGGAAGCTCCCAGGTCAAAGAAAAAGTAGCTGCTAAATTTTTGGATGTATCATTCTCACAGCTCTTCATCCCTTGCATCATCAGCTTCAACTTCTTGTGCTCCTTTTCTTTTCAGCTCATGGGTGATATCAGCCATTGCTCCACTTTCTGCCTTTTCCACAATCTGGTGGTCAGACGTGCTCCTGTAATTCTTACTCACTCTGTCTTTCCTGAGCTAGCAGCTCAGGCGCTCTGGAGTCTCATCGTGCTTTCAAACAGTGTTACCATGAAATAATCCACAAAAAAGTTACTTTATTTAGGTACTTAATAACTGTCTCTCCTATATGTTATGCATTAACCTCTGAGATACAGTGTATGAACCTGTCAGTATTACTCTGTCTCTTCTCTCCCCATGTTCTTTTCTCCTGTTAATCCTCTTCGGTGAAGGAATCTTGTTTCTTTCTGTCTCATCAGTTGCTAAAATCAGTCTGAAGCATCTCCTAGCAGCTGCAGAGTTGCGGATGAGCTGTAGTGCTGTGGGAAACCATGTGTTGCAGATAGCTGTGTAGGATTGTCCTCACTGTACCTTGATGCTTAAAATATTATTTTACATTTCTAGGTATTTTGAGTTGGATTTGAGTGTTAAATGGGGTGGTCCTTGTTATACCATTACATGTTGCTATACCATTACTGTATTTACTGCCACAGAACATTAAAATGAAGATCGAACTGGGAAGAGCAGGGTATGATGATGCTCAGAGCATACTGCTTTATCAGTATTGCCTGCAAGCTAGTACAGTTTAGGGACTGTGCATTGTCTTCATGGAGAGCTGAAGCAAGAGGCTTTAATCTGAAACAGTCATCTGCCAAATGCTTCTTCATGTATTTATACAAGCTTTAAATAGATCTGTTGCTGTGTTAATGTGAGTCATGAGTAAAATGATTTAAACAATCAGTAGCTCAGTTATGACTCTAAAAATAGAGTTAGACACAAATACAATTCTACACAATTTGAAAGCAGTAGTAGTAACTGACACAGCAAAATTTACCGGGTGTTTAATATAAACAAGAATGTAATACTTAGATTTATTTGGGGGGTTTCTTTTCAGATTCTTTCTATTTATGTAGATGCTATACTGTGCAGGCAATAATAATGTATTCTTACTGTACCATTTCCTGTTGCAAAAATTGATGTTACAATGCCAAGTGTCATTACTCAGAGTGGCAGTTACTCCTGCATAGGTGCAAAGAATTACTACAGTGCTGAGTATTTTTAGGTTTTAGTTAATGTTTTTTGCAGAATTTTTTTTTTTTTTAGGAGAACAAATTTAGCTTGATTTAATTCTTAAATGTTTTCCAGCACGAATATGACAAAATCAATGGGATACAATCATACAATTTCTAATTCTATTCTTTACAAATTCCTCTTCCATGAGAAGATGGCGTTAAGGCATCTTCACTGTATTGGCAAAGTATCTTGTTTTCTGCAGCAGGGACACTGAAGTGCTTGTCAGACTTCTTTTTCTTTTTTTTTTTTTTTTCTTCTAAATATCCATCTTAAGCTACTAAGTTGTTACAAGGAGTTAGTATTTGTAGGATATATAGAGTATTGCCCCTATTTTGCGGGATTTGGTTTTCATGGCTTTTTTGTTGTTGGGTTTTTTAATGTAATGGTCAGATAATGGATGTAATGACTATTTAGCCTGTATGTTTAATTATACCGAGTTAAGTTCTGATTGTAGTTTGCAGTCAGGGCACCAAATGAGTCCAGAGCTTTTTGTTCGTTGTTCACTGAGTAAATGATAAGGGTAGCTGTGCGAGAAAAATAGCAGTTCATCTCCTTCAAAGACACTGCTAATATATCAGGTACTTTACTGGGCTGTATGCATGTTTTCTATGTGGTAGTAATGATATATAGGCGTAACCCTTGCAGAGCACACTGCAGAAGTGTTTTCAATAATGTATTGTTTTTTCAGAGTATTTGAATGTGAGAGGTGAAAAATCCTCTGCTGCGAGGACATACGAGGTTTAGACAAATTGGCATGTGGGAGGGAGCACCTCCAGCTAAGTTACTCAAATGCACCTTTCTGAAGTGGCACATAAGAAGCAGAAAAACCTTGACTTTCATAAGCT
This sequence comes from Psittacula echo, assembly GCF_963264785.1. NCBI lineage: Eukaryota > Metazoa > Chordata > Aves > Psittaciformes > Psittacidae > Psittacula > Psittacula echo. The sequence continues at coordinate 97,755,658 of NC_137737.1, read as the reverse complement.
TATTGGCGATTTCTTTCGGAGTGGTGCTGCTTTTCTGTGAAATCTGTCACAGGAGGTCTCCTCAAACTTGTGCCAAGAGCTCTAAGTGCCATTCTAACATGATGCTAATATTCTTTAGGGTACATAATGTAATAAAATGGGGAAACATAGACAGATTAAGGTCATTAACATAGTAATTTAATAACTTCCATTTAAAATAAAACCAGCATGTGGCTTGTGTTACTGTTAGCCTTTTTAATTATAAACCTGCTGTGCCTCCAAATTCTTATGCATTTCCTCATTTATAAGTGTATTTCCTATTGTTGCAAGCTTTTTAGTTATCACTGTAATCCAGTCATGTCTGGAGGCTGGGGTCCCGTTGTATAAAAGGTACCATGCAAACATCTTGGACTCCAGAAGGTGTGCACAGTTCTGTTATTTATTTATATTAATCTAAGCTTTATGCACCTAATGTGGGTTCATCCTGATACTGATTTTCCCGTTCTGGCAGTTTGGACGTTTTAGTTTGGACATTTGGACATGTAATTTGGACATTTTAACTTCTAAAATTCGTCCTCCAGTGCATGCCTAAGTGGGTGTATAGTGACAGCAAACTCCTCTACTCCTTAGCAGCTGTAATACATCTGCAAGGCATGGTGATGTTTAAACTGTAGTTCTTGAACTCCTGCTGTCGAGTGTTGGGACACTGAGAGAATACAGACATTTTTAAAAAAAGGTCTTCTTAAGGCTTAGAGTTTGCCTTGCTAGAGCCCAATAAAGTAGTTTCAGCATAACATAGTGTGTGTGTGTTTATCTATCTATCTATCTGTATGTATGTATGTATGTACGTATAAAGTTACCTGAAGATACTGCAGCCAGAGGTGTCAGAACACCACTGCGAGTAATATTCATTGACTTACACATTTAAATAGATGCTTTCTTACTGTTTTTAATTTCAGACCTGCCACAGCTTTCCGTCTCTTTCTTCCCAAATGCCCATGCCCTTAGTTGAAGGAACAGATAAACACAATCGCTTCTGGAGTTCATAGAATCATAGAATCATAGAATAGTTAGGGTTGGAAAGGACCTTGAGATCATCTAGTTCCAACCCCCCTGCCATGGGCGGCGACACCTCACACTAAACCATGCCACCCAAGGCCTCATCCAGCCTGGCCTTGAACACCGCCAAGGATGGAGCATTCACAACCTCCCTGGGCAACCCGTTCCAGTGCCTCACCACCCTCACAGTAAAGAATTTCTTCCTTATATCCAATCTAAACTTCCCCTGTTTAAGTTTGAACCCGTTACCCCTTGTCCTGTCACTACAGTCCCTAATGAAGAGTCCCTCCCCAGCATCCTTGTAGGCCTACTTCAGATACTGGAAGGCTGCTATGAGTTCTCCACTCAGCCTTCTCTTCTCCAGGCTGAACAGCCCCAACTTCCTCAGCCTGTCTCCATACGGGAGGTGCTCCAGTCCCCTGATCATCCTCGTGGCCCTCCTCTGGACTTCTTCCAACAGTTCCATGTCCTTTTTATGTTGAGGACACCAGAACTGCACACAATACTCCAAGTGAGGTCTCACAAGAGCAGAGTAGAGGGGCAGGATCACCTCCTTTGACCTGCTGGTCACACTCCTGTTGATGCAGCCCAGGATACGGTTGGCTTTCTGGGCTGCGAGCGCACACTGAAGCTGGCTCATGTTCATTTTTTCATCGACCAACACCCCCAAGTCCTTCTCTGCAGGGCTGCTCTGAATCTCTTCTCTGCCCAACCTGTAGCTGTGCCTGGGATTGCTCCAACCCAGGTGTAGGACCTTGCGCTTGGCATGGTTAAACTTCATGAGGTTGGCATCAGCCCACCTCACAAGCGTGTCGAGGTCCCTCTGGATGGCATCCCTTCCCTCCGGCGTATCAACCGAACCACACAGCTTGGTGTCATCGGCAAACTTGCTGAGGGCGCACTCAATCCCACTGTCCATGTCACTGACAAAGATGTTGAACAAGACCGGTCCCAACACCGATCCCTGAGGGACACCACTCGTTACCGGTCTCCAGCCGGACATCGAGCCATTGACCACAACTCTTTGCGTGCGGCCATCCAGCCAGTTCTTTGTCCACCGAGTGGTCCACCCATCAAATTGATGTCTCTCCAATTTAGAGACAAGGATGTCATGTGGAACAGTGTCAAACACTTTGCACAAGTCCAGGTAGATGACGTCAACTGCTCTGCCCCTGTCCATCAGTTCCGTAGCCCCATCATAGAAGGCCACCGAATTGGTCAGGCAGGATTTCCCCTTAGTGAAGCCATGCTGGCTGTCACCAACCACCTCCTTGTTTTTCATGTGCCTTATCATGCCTTCCAGGAGAATGTGCTCCATGATTTTGCCAGGCACAGAGGTGAGACTGACTGGTCTGTAATTCCCCGGGTCATCCATTTTTCCATTTTCCCCTTCTTAAAAATGGGGGTTATATTTCCCTTTTTCCAGTCGTCGGGAACTTCACCTGTTAAATAATAATAAAACAGTTTAAAGGAATTGGTTTTGTTTCAGCAATGTCTCAGCTCCTAATTTGCCCTTGGATAAATCTCTCAGTCTGAGGGAGAGGAGGGAAGTGCTAGACATTTTTATTTGTCACTGACATGGAAGCAAGCTGGTTAAGTAAAACCTACTGGACAATAGAGATTGTCTTGCAAAGCTGGTTGTTGCCTCTTTTTGGGTTCATGCAGTATTCTTTACTTAATAGAACACAGGAAATTGAAGGCACTGTCAGCACAGGGTGTTGCAACTTATTCTATGTGTGTATATGTGTTTGACACCTCAGCTGTAAGTTGTTGACTCCCAATTTATCACATGTTGTAGGATCTGCAGCAGACACAGAAATAACTCTTGGATGGTTATTGCTGTCTCCAAGAGTTTGGGGAACTTGTAACTTTTGGTTGATATCTGAGAAATGAGTGCGTTATCAGTTGCTGTTCTCAGTGCCCTTTCTGTGCTCCACAGCCTCTGCAGTCATTGTCCCTCGCAGATTCCAAGCTGAAGACTGAGGTCACCATCATTATTAATGCCTTGGGGAGCAATACTTCTCTTACAAAAGTGGATATTAGTGGAAATGCCATGGGAGACATGGGAGCAAAGATGCTGGCAAAAGCCTTACAGATAAACACCAAACTCAGGTAAGGGAAATGTATTTGCAGTAAAAGATAGAATAGCTTAATAATACTGAAGTTGATGACTTTTTCTTAAGCTGTTTCTCCTCAGAACCCTTCTGTGTATAGCCACTTTTATAGTGTCTCCATTTGGAAAGATTCTCATCCTTTTTTCTTCAACAAAATAACAAAGCCAGGAGAAGCAGATTGTCTTTGCAAAAACATTTCCATAACTGAAACTGGAGAAAATTGCATTCTCTAAATTTAAATGAAAGACCTCTTGTTGGAATAATAGGACTCTGAATTTCCTAGAATCATAAAAAAAATCCAGGCATCTTTGTTAATAGAGCTCTGAATGTTGGGTAATCCAATGTCCTTCTCAAAGGAGGGCTGACTTTAAAGCTACAAGGGGTTGCTCAGGGTCTTGTCCAGACAGGTTTTGAGGATCTCCAAGTACTCCACAGAGTTTCTGGAAACCCTGTTCCAATGCTTAGCCATTCTCTTCTGTTCTGCTCAATCTTTTCTACTGGAGGCCTTCCCAGCAGAGAAAATTTAATATTTGATGGGCAACTAAGCTAAATCATTCTTTGTCTTCCAGAGTATCAGTTTCTTAGGAGAGCTAGAAGCATGGTCCCTCCTTTCCCTTCCCTACTACAGTGCTGATGGACCTTGGCATCTCTTCTCTGCAATTTCATCCACCTGACAACTTCACTGCTTTTTAGCACATGTCTGGCACTGATGGCTTGAGAGTATCACTTTTTTCCTATCCAGCATGTAAAACCTTCAATCAGTATGAATCTGGATGGGGACCTCTAAATATGTCACCATTATCTGTAAAGCTAATCCTCACTCCTCCTCTTGTCAGACTGTGCAGATGAACCTTCCTTAGTGTATTGTCTGTGTGAAGAGACCACTTTATGCTTGGTCTCCAAGCATGTGTTCCCTGTAGGATAAGAAATTCCCTAGAACAGTCCTGGTTATTTTGTTCAGAAGCAGGGATTCTGGTCTTTGTGTTCCTGTGCCCAAACTAAATATTGAAATGTCAAGAAAGCACTGGAGAGGTGACTTAGACTTATTGAATGTATTAACCTGAAATGACCACTGTGCCTGATGAAATAAAACCTTGACAGCTTTCAAGATGGGAGACTGAAATGTTTCACAGTACACTGAATGTCACAGTTGACATAATGTCACCACAGTCTGTGGTGTGATTACAAACTGTATAATGCAGTCATAACTGGCTCTGCTTAAAATGTTATAACATCACGTCCGGGTAGAAATATAAACACACTTCTCAGTGACCAAAATAGTCAAGATTTGACCTGAAGTATGTCTGGTCTTTGCAGAGTGGGTGTTCCTCTCTTTCTGATCTCCATCTTTCCATTTAAAAAACAAAAGGATAATTCTGCAACAGCAGAAGGGTGTCAATACCTGTGAAACCTTGCCATCTATCTTTTCTCTTTTTTGCCACAAATCTGGGGGGGGTGGGGGTGGTGCCTCTGTTTTTTAATCACAGCTACAACTAGTGCTCTTGCACAGGCAAGATTTATCTGCTTGACTGTCTCTTCTGACTACTAATGAGAACTTTGAACATGTGTTCACAAATTGCCAGGCAGTCTGCTTGAGTGGCCTAAATTGAGGGAGGGAGGGTGGCTTGATCACTCATGTCACTGTTGGGTATTCAGAAGAGCTACAATTTTTGCACCTAACATAGTGGCTTATACTGGCAGCTAGTTATGTTGCATGCAGAATCATAGGAACTGTGTGATGAGCTAGTACAGGATTGAATATACAATAGCCTGCAAATTTTGACTGCCACTCAGTATGAATTCTTTAAATATGTTTTTCTATAACTAGCCATATAGCCTATATAGAACAGGGACTGATCACTTGCTGCAATTTTCTTAGTTTTCAGTTTGCAAAAGCAAACATTTGAACTTTATTTTTGATTCTGTTCCTGGAAAAAGCTGGCATTTTATCTCCAAATCCTTCTATTAACTGTATTTTAGGAAAGTTACAATTTTATGCTGGTGGTAGAAAATACAGTACAGAGTCTCCTTTAGAAAAAGAGAGACTGAATTTTGTAGTATCTTTGTCCCGAACTTCTGACATTTCAAGGTTTTATGTATAACTAAAGGCAGGTTTTTAAAATGTTGCCTTCCACTATACAACTTTTAACATACAGCAGTGGGTTATTTCAATATGCAAAGTTTCAGTATAGATTTATTCAGTGCTTTTTGTTGAACCCTTTTTTTTTCCTTTTTTCTTCACCCCCACCTCTCAGAACTGTGATATGGGACAAGAATAACATCACTGCACAGGGCTTCCAGGACATAGCTGTGGCACTGGAAAAGTAAGTTCTCAAGCAACTGAATGACTGATGAAGAAGCCAAAGATTTAGATCCTGAATGATCTGAGCAGCTGCAGTTCTCACCACAGTCAGTATGATCTGAAGATGCTGAGCGCTCTCAATTTTAAGCATCAGGATGCTCAATCTAAAGGGAAATGTATGACTTCACATCCTTCAAAAGGATGGGAAAAGGCTCTAAAGCTCTTTAATCCGTACTCTGCTATCAACATTAAGGCCATTGAGTTCTACTGTTAGCATTAAAATTCTGAATTTGAGAATATTTTCCGTTTTCTTTATTCTTTTGTGTGGCTAGCATGTAGAAATTCTGTTCTAGTCAGTGAATGAAGCTGTATGTAATAACAGAAAATTACTGAAGCATGCCTTTTGGGCTGGCTTTTATTTTTTCCTTTCCTCCAGCAAGTTGAAACTAATTGTGATCTCACGAACTGCTATTTTTCATTGTAATCACTGTAGTTTAGGTCATTTTGCTTCCCTGAGCTTACTTATAGTTGCAGCCATTACCAGTGATAGATGCTAAACGACTTCCATCTATCTCCATCTCCATCACATTTCTTTATACATTGTTACTACTTTTTTTTAAGAGGGAAAAATTACAGATTTAAATTAAGCAGCAGTTGCAGTTGTGTCACATTGTTAAATCCCTCAGGAACAAAGGGTGTCTGCAGAAGGTGAAGGTAAGGTACAATTGCTAGTTACTAGATAAAATGTCTTTCAAAACAGTGTAACTATTTAGGGGAGTATCTTAACCCTTGGAGGGGTCGTGAGGCTAGAGCTTATAAAGTTACTTGTTTTATGAAACTGTTGTAGTTTATATACTTGTTTTCAAAATGAATTCAGTTGCACTGATGGGGAAAATTATATAAATGATGTATAATTAAGCAAATCATCTTGGAGTGATTCCGTTGATAGTATTGAATAATAATTTGCAAAGGTTACTTTTCAGCTTGCAGACATTTCTCTTTTAGAGGGCAATAGAATGTGTATTTATAAGACGGGGTAGAAAAGAAAATATGCCTATTTTCTGGGGAGCATCAAGTTTTCTGTTTTGAAGTGCTTGGATAAGTAAATAGAAAGGAGGGGGAATTCTAAGACAAAAGCAAATCATCTAAGCAAAACAAAAAAAAGAAATGCTGCAGATAACTGTGTGGCACTCTGCTTTGCTGAGGTGACATCTGATTTATTTACCTCGGAAGCTGTGGTCATTTTATGTCTCCTCTAACACTTTAAAATTATTAAAACCATTGGTAATATTACAAACTAAGCCACAAGCAGCAAAGGTTTAAACCTGCAGGAGAGGAGCTGTCAATACTGACTGAAAACTATTAGCCTTCAAACAATCCATCTCAAAAACATATTGAGACCATGTTCCACTATACGTTGCCTAAAAAAACCATGAAACCATCAGTACTCTGTAGGAAAGAATTGTTGCTCAAAATGGGTCAAAATATACTGAAAATGCTTAGGGGTATACATGTTGTGTGTGGTCTTTTCATTTTGTTCTTTAGAAAGATAATCATATACTAAACCACTAAAAAGAAGCAAGCTAGGCTTTCGTAGTATTATGGGGAGGCTGAGGAGAATTGGGAGGGATAGTAACAGACTTTAAAACAGGCTGAAGTAATCTAAAGATTGGTTTTTCCCCTCCTTCCAGCTTTTTTTCATCTGTTTATAGTTGTATTGCTGCAAGGGAATTCCAGGAGCATGACTGTTGGCAGAGTTGCCCCAAGGGTGTCCCAGCCAGCTGATGTGAGATGCTGAGAGGATCTTCTGTAGAGTTCAGGGTTCAGTTCAGGAGAGCATGTGAGAATAGTGGGCATCCTATTCAGCCTGGCCGTTAAACAGGGACTTGTATCTCTGTAATTTTAATATGAAAATAAGAATGTGCTTGTGTTCTTTGCAGCCTAGAGCCCACTTTGTCATCAAAGTGTCCAGCGTTGCCCCACATTGATTTCTAAATGATACTTTTTCGGTATGGACTGATTGAATAAATAGCTCAGGTTCGAAAATGTCATGGTAAATGCTGGGGTTTGTTAGAAGGGCCACAAATTTTTCCCTTAGCAGTAACATGAAATTCACATGCACAAGCCTGCAAAACAGATGATCTTATTCCCATTAAAAAGAAAAACAAAGAGGTAGCAAAATCATCATCAGGGGCAGAAGCTCCTACAAGGGAAATAACGTGACCAAATGTAGGACTGTTGTCACACATGCTGTATGTAGAGGGAGAGATGGGATGGGTTTGAGACATCCTTTCCAGTCTCTTAGCACCCTCTGAAATTTGACATCCTTTAAATATAGTTATGTTGCTGACAGTATTATTCATTATGAAATCACTGGATTTTCTAGTTGGTAGAGAAATACACTCGGTTACAAGAGACAAGTGGAGTGCTAATAGAAAGAAGAATGGAGGAGTATTTTAGACTTCAAAGGAAACAGAGAAAAATGAAGCATGAAGATAAATATTGCTCTGATGATCAAAGTTGAAAAGCAAGAGTTAAAGTCTTGATTTTTTTTTTTTTTTTTTTTTGCCCCTAAGAGCTGGTTAATTCTTAGACAAAAATAAAGTAGCGTTCCAATACCATGCTGTCTGTCTGGAAGGAAAGCAAGTACAGAGCCTTACTTAGATAGTGGTCTTCTAAAATCTGGCCCCTGTGGCTGTGTGTCCATGAAATCTCTTTGCCTTTCTTTTCCCCACTCTTCTGTGTGTCTGTGTGAGGGATGGTGCACTAAGCCTTTGACTGAATGGAATTTAGCATATAATTACTAGCACGAGAGCTGACAATTACAGATTTCAATGAATGAGTTATGTTAAATGTCAAACAACTGCAGAATTCCTTGGAATTCTACCTCTCTGTTTAGCTAAATAAATACACCACCTGGCAGGTAGCAGGTAATCAGCATGTTCTGTAATTACTGTCTGAGCTTGGTATCTTTGGCATTTAAAAATTTTCCCCATGCTGGTGGGCAGCCAGTTATTTGCTGTTTAGTATTACATGAGGACACATAACAGGGTCTGCATTGTTTGCACAATTCTCTCGAAGGACAAGACAACAAGAAAGAAAAGTTATTTTTTCTGGCTGTGATGCAGTAGGCAGTTGACCAGTGTGAAAGGACAGGGACCTTGCTGACTCCATGTGAGCAACTGCCTAGCACTGACAGCTATATATACATTCTGTAATCACAGGACGGTTTGGGTTGAATGAGACCTTAAAGATCATCCAGTTCCAGCACACCTGCCACAGGCAGGGACACCTTCCACTAGACCAGGTTGCTGAAAGCCTCGTCCAGCCTTCCAGGGATGGACAACTTCTCTGGGCAACGTGTGCTAGTGCCTCACCACCCTCACATTAACATTAGGGAAGAAATATAGAAGTTTTTAATTATAATTTAAGGTAAAATGTTAGGTCGTATATATGAGACATTGGTGTGTCTGGCACTTCAAAACACTGCTGCCCTTCAGAGGGTGGTGTTTCATGTAGCTAAGCAACTGGTGGGAAAAGAATTGAAAGAACCTTGGAGTTTCACAGTAGCTAAGGTGTCTGCTGTTGGATTTTGCGTGTTTAGTGAGGATGGGTCCATTGAAGTCAATGGAGTTGACTCAGTTGAAATTGTCAACTTTAAAGTGCTCAAAAATACAGGTTTCCAACCATATTTGTGTATTTCTGTATGGAATGGGAGCAGACGGTGGGACGTTCGCAGACAGCTGGAGGAGGAAGAGATGTTTGGAGGAAATTAAGGCTATTGAAAATAGGAATTAAAAATTCCTTTCCAGGTTTTAAGAATTTCCTGCTGTTTTGTTTTCACTTTTTCAAATCTGCAGGTGTGTGGGCACAACACTGCGTGTAACATTTTAGGTTTAACTGTGTCATGCTAGCCAATTTATGTTCTCAGGTTAAATGCAATTTTCACCCAAGACCAAAACCTTGTCTTTATTCTCATATCGCAGCAGATGGACAAAGCTATGAAAATATTTTGCAAGCAATAAGTAAAATGCAGGGAGCAATTGTTTGCATAAAGTGCTGTAGAGATGCTATGCATGTTTTGTCAGCTTTTATTAAAAATTCAGCAAGTGTCTTCAAATCCTTGTAAACATAAGAAGTTATTAAATAGTAAATTTTCAAAACTCAGTTTCTTAGTCACTATCTGTCTGTTACTGAATATTTCCATTTAGGCTTAGATCTGATAGAATTCCCAGCAGGCACTGACACTGCCTGTTCTGTTTTGAAATAGGAAAAAGTAATTCAACCTTGTGCACAAAGGTACAGAGGACAGCTTGGCGTTTTAATTGACAGCCACTGGGCATTGGTCAGTTGACTGCATTTTTTTGCTTTTCAAAATCTCCACCTCTATCTAGTGGCAAAGAAGTAGGAGCAAAAAGGAGCATGCATGCCTCCAGTTAGTCCACTTACAAATGTGAAAAATACATTCTTAGTACCTTCCATGGACAAGCTAGATGCATCTTATTTCTCCGTTCTTGTTCATTCTTCATAAAGAGGCACATTAATTAGGTTAACTTTTACTATTTAAAAAATCTTTTATATTTCTTTAGGAATTATACTTTGAGATTCATGCCTATACCAATGAATGATGCTTCCCAAGCACTCAAAACAAACCCTGAGAAAACAGAAGAGGCACTGCAAAAGGTATTGCATATACATCCAACTTTACAGAAATAAAACCACTAAAAATACAGTAATAATGTTAAGTGGCTGTGATTTCAGGCTTGCATGAGTAAAACTTCTAGGCTAGGTTCATTGATTGTTTGATTTGTGTGGACATATATGTGGTAATCAAGTGCTGCAAGAGTATGTAAGGCTTTTTATTCTACAGAGTGGTTGGAGTGAAAGCTGATGGAATGTAATGGTGTAGTATCAAAAAGTCATAAGTACAAACTAGACCTTGTATTGCTGTATGCCTAACTATGAAAGGGAGAATTAGAAACTGGCATGTTTGTTACATATGTGCTTGTGTATCTTTCCATGTGCATAAAATTATTGGTATGTGGTTTTCATTTTGTCATAAAAAGTGCAGTCAGTGCTGTATAAGACAAAGGATGTTCTTTAATTTGGGGGGAGAATGAAAATGTTTATTGCCTGTGTTTTATTTTGTACATATAAAATCTATGCAGTATGTTGCCCTAAATAAACAATTGCACCAACATGTTCTTTTGGATGAGGAGGTGTTGACAGTATATGTAGCTGTTCCACTTGCATGAGTTATTAAAACACAGCTGGGAGTTCTATATAGTAAATCTTGCAAGCTCCAAATGAGCCTCCTGCTCAGTCAGAAAGCATACAGTTCACATCTCTTTAATGAGCAGTTTTCCTTCAGCCAGGATAAGGTCATAAAAACCTGATAAATAGTTCTTACAGATAACTGTGGTTAAAAAGCAAATGTCTATGATCCTTATTAGTAAAGAGATTTTCAGTAAAGTGATTCTCACAGGGAAAAGTGCTGGTAGTTAGTGCCTTTTTCTTTGATGCATAAAATGATTAAATTCTGCTTTAAAAAAAAAAAAGAATTGTGGGGGATGGATGTATTTCTTACATCTCATTTAATATAATTGTAGGTAGGTTCATATCTAGAATGATAGATACATCTCTGACAAAAATATGAAGCTTCTGGCCATGGGGATTTAAATTCACGTTAATTAGGCATTACGTATAAAAGAGCATTTTGTTTTATTCATGTCAAAGTTGCTTAAACTGTTAGGCCCTGAGTTTGTTTTAACCTGTGTGATGCAGGCTTTCTTTATGCAACACAAGGAAGGTCTTTCCAAAGAAAAGGTCCCAGGAGCAGTGCTGTGAGCACAGCTAATTCCATGCACGCAGAAATGCCTGCCTGCACAAACTGAGCTGTCATGCCCAGTGTGGGGGCACCTCAACTGACTAACGTCTCAGGAGGGCCTATAAGCTTCAGCACACCACAGCTTGAGTACAATGAGAGTGCTCCTGGCCCTGGTCCAGCACCAGATGGGCATGGTAGCAAACTCCTTGAGCTCCAGTATCTCTGCAGCACACTTAGTGTGGCCAAACTGGGTAAACTGCGTTACTGCCGGGCATGGTCAGACTCTTCCAATTCTTGCTGCTGGTGCAGATTTAGAGGTGACCACCCCTATTAGTCTTTGCCTCACAACCTGTGGCCTCTCCACCCATCATTTTCCCCTCTCTTCTTTTCAGACCAGATCCATCACCTTTGATGAACCTTAAATGTTTGCTAGTAGGGGTTTTTTACTTGACCAAGTTTGATGGAGCCAGGTTAGGGTGTTAACTCTATGTGCCATTACGCTGGCTGAAGGTAGGTTTACTACTGGTGACAGCTGTGGTAGGCTGTGACCAGTAGCTGTGAGTAGGAATCACTTGTCTTTTAAAAGCATATAAGTACTGCTTGGCCTTAAGTAACGTTTGAACTGTGGCTCCTGTAGCAGGTAGGCACTTTCAGATATTTTATCTTCTCTCCAGACCATACTGCTATTTATATCTGTGTCTTTGCAGCGGGCCAAATGCATCTAAAAGAAATGAATCTACTATCTTGTGTCATCATGGTCTTTACAACAACACTTTATGGATAGAGTCTCTTCTAATATTTCTCAAACCTGGATCGACTCCTTTGTCAGCATAACTTACGAAATTGTTCAAAATAGAAGACTAATTCAGAAAAAACTGGTAAAAGCACAGTGTTTAATGATGTTTCACTAGTCCATGAGTGAATTAATATTTGCCAATGTAATTATTAAGCACTGAGACACATAAAGTTTGCAGATAACAAAACGTACTCAGGCAGTTTTTCCTGTCATTCCTCATTTTTCAGATGGCAGCAAAAATGAAAGCAGATTACAATGTGGAAAATTGAATCGTTTTCCTAATCTGGCTTTGTTTTTTAGATAGAAAACTACTTGCTTCGTAATCACGAGACCAGAAAGTACCTGCAAGAGCAAGCATACCGGCTGCAGCAAGGCATTGTCACTAGTACCACTCAGCAGGTGAGAACTTGTTCCTTACTGGTACTTCTCAGTGTCTAAAATCAGCCTGGAGGCAAAGTCCTCTCTCATTCTGTCAGAGTAGCTTAAAGCTAGATATGGCTTGAGGGTGAAGCTTAGTTTCCCAAGAAATAATCATTATTAATGATAATATTTTGTTGAAGGAAAAGAAAAGCTTTTGTTAGAGGGAGACATTGAGTATAGTAGCAATGTGTAGAGAAAGACCCAAGCTATTTCTGGATGAGCTACTGTTGGAAGCAGGAACAGTTTAGTTCATTCGTGCTGAGGAGTCTTGACTTTTCAGCAGGCTCTCATCAGTGTGACAAGCATCATCATAATGCTGTGCCAATTTTGGAGTCTGAGTCAGTTCTAGTGTCTCTGTGTAGCACTGAGTAACCGTGTAAACATGCCCTTAAGTGCCAGCAGACTAAATAGCCTTAGAGAGTAAGTCATTGTCTACCTTGCACATTCAGAACTGCGGGTATCATGGGAAGGTCTACTCAGAGAAAGGGAGCAAAGGAAAGTGGAAGTTTTCTGTGCTTCTTATACTCCAGACAGCTGAAAAGCCTTCCTGTCTAACACAGCCAAAAATATTGCTTGAATCTGGGAAGCTTCTGTGTTCTGTCAGCCACTACCAGGTTTCCTAAATGCCGCATGTTGTTTTCTTTCTTTGTCCTTTCTCTTGAGAGATCTACAAGTGTTTTCTCTGGTAGCTTACCATTCTCTCTGTTCTAGTGCATTTCTTGTCAGTACCTGTCAGGGCTGTTTTCAGCTCCAGTACACCACTGAAGAAAGGTGGTTTACGGAAAATAAAACTTATCACTGCCTTTGTTTTAGATTTACTTCCATGTTTGTTTGCACCAGTTGTGTTGCCATGCAAATGGGACACTCCAGCAAGCAAGAGAGGAATATCTGTTTTGCTTTTCAGCTGAGTCAATAAAATTTCTTTGTTCTCTGCATTTATGGGGTTTTTTTTGTGAATCTTAATTCAAAGTGGCTTCCTTTTACCTGTGTTATTAAAATTTAATGGGGCAGAATTTTATTACTAGAACCTGAAATTATACTTTAACCTCTCAACAGAGAAAATGGTATATGGAGACATGCTGGTACTAAAAACTGGAAGAACAGTATCACTTTATTTTGTTTTAGTAATTTATCTGTTCCAAAGCCACCTATTTTTCCCAAGTTCATCTGAATTAAGTTTAGATCTTCTCATAGTTTAGTGGTTTTAGTTGTGCTTTTCTCCAACAACCACACATGCATCAAGTTTCAGTAATTGTAGTTTATTGTTACTTTAAAAGTAAAATTACTCATTTCTAAATTAAATTGTGTACAGTGAGGATGGATTTCAAAACCAGTTTTAATAGAGAGCTGGAAAAGATTTTTTTAGTTAGGATGGTGGAATTGCATGACTATTCCCAGAGTGTTGGGGGGGTTGTGTTTTCTTTTTTTTCTCAGTCCAGATGTCCCAATGGGACTTTCCACTGTCTAATAATTAATTAGCTTTTTGTACTTATACAAATAAACCCCATCCAAAACCCTTTGAAGAGGGAGAGTCATGTGGAGCAGAAAAGGAGCATGCTGTGAAATTATTTCAGTTCTTGTTGCTAATGATATCATGTGCTAGAACTCCCGACTTTTCATGATGATGACACGTGCGCTCAGATGTTGCTTCAAAGTGTCAAATAGCCAGTTCTAATGAATGCTCCATGGGCTGATGAAGACTTTTAACTATTATGTCTCCTTGCCTCATATATCTTAATCAAAACTGACTGTATGTCAGGCATTCGTATTGGTTTGTCATGTAAGGGTACAAATACACTGTCCTGTATTTTCAGCATGTTGAATGAATTCTATTGCAGTTACAGATTTAAGTTCAAATTTATGCTACTGCAAAAGGTCTGATGGAAACTTCTACTTTGGTAGTTGTAATTTCCTTACAACAAGGAATATTTACATTTGAAAGAATGGCCCATAAGCCTGTGCAGTTGCCTTTTGCTTAGGCAGGAAAAATCTCTTGGCTTTTTTGACAGGGCTTTCTTTTACTGTCTGAAATTCTTAACAATTCAGAGGCCTTCAGAGCTAAGTGTTAGAATTGGCAACATTTTTAGCATTAAACTTGCTCAAAAAAACAGAACAACACTTGAAATGGGTAACTTGTTGGTTATTTGCAATTATCGTGGAGGTAAGTGGGAGGTAGAGGGAGAAACAAGAAAGCATTTCTGTGGGTTTTCTTTAATATTAAAGTTTTATTTATTTTTCCAGTGCTTAGGTGTGTCTTTGTGAGATACAATGCTTTTCTTTGGTGACATTGATATACCTCTAAGCTCCGATCATGTGTTTCCAGATTATTATATTGTCTCTACAAATCTCATCGTGTTACTATTGATTTTCTACCTGGACTGAATTCAATTTGCATTTGACCAATATTTTGACATTTTATCTTTTCTGTGTCTTTTGTTCAAGTAGATGATTGACAGAATATGTGTTAAAGTGCAAGATCATCTCAACTCTTTAAGAAACTGTGGTGTGGATGCTGTACAGGAAGATGTCAAATCTGCAGAACGGCTTATGCGGGATGCTAAGAACTCCAAAACAGTAAGCCTTTTGTCGCATACTGGTAATACTGAGAGCAGTTCAGTGTGTGGTTGCAGCTTTTCTCTTTTTGGGGAGTTGAAATAACAATCTGTCAGAAAAGTATGTTTTCTTCACATGATCACTTACAGGTGGTATTGAAAGTGACAAAATAATTCTAATTGATAAAGGCTTTGATTTAGCAGAGAGATTTCCTATTTGTCCAGGCTTGAAGACAGGTAGCAATGAGCCTACTTTCCAAAGATATTCTTTCTGTCTTACAGCTCCTACCAAATCTGTATCACCTCGGTGGAGCTTCTTGGGCAGGAGCGAATGGTTCACTCTCCAATCCAATCCAAGAGACACTTGAATCCATGGCTGGAGAAGTCACAAGGGTTGTGGATGAACAACTTAAGGTCTGTGGACAGATGTGTTACCATCTCTTACATGCAGGAATAACTAAATCTGAGGTTTTCTGTTGCTAAATGCAAATGTGCCACACTTGTTTGTTTAATTAACTTCTCAGTGTATTTGTACATAAGCTATCTTTTCATTATTAGCTCCTTATAACTTTGGGACTTATTATCTGGGTATTTGCCTGTTTGGAATGAAAAAAATTGCTTTAGTGTTTGCAAAGGGCAGTAGGAGCAAAAACTGTTTGCTATCATGTTATTTTGTCTTGTAGAAGGGGAAGAATTACCAGTTGCTCCTTAGACCCTTAATAAAGGCATCTCTCAATCACCCTAAAAAGTCTCATGCCCTGCATAAAAGTACTCACTAGTTAAGGTATCTCACTGGAGTGAAAGCTGCTTTTCTGTAGATGCCATTGCAGAATTCTTTTCCAAGTGACTATTTTGAACCTGGTGCAGAATTTCCACTTTACCTCTTTGGTTTGGATAACTTTTATGTATTGAGAGTGCCCCAAGAATTGCTACAGGCAGCTTTACAGGAAATCTTTTCACAAGTTGCCTGTCAGACAACAGTTCTGGAAACAGACATCATTGATCTGTAAATATTCTCACCCGAGTTCAGCCAACTCTTGTTCAGAATATTCTACCTTCAATTATGTTAGATCTTATTGTATGATAAACACGAAATAGATATCCATACAGCACATGCAAAGGTATTAGTCCAGGAAGAAGTCAAGGTGGGGAAACTTTAGCAACCGTTGGGATCTGTATGGAAGCTGATGAATTTAAGAATATGGTTCTGAGGCAATTCAGATCAACTTAAATTTATGATTAAGCTATCTTTCTTGTGTTACTCTTTATTAAAATTTATCAAAGGATCGGAAAGTGAAGGTTGAACTTTCAGTTGAAACAACATGAAAACGTTTCAGTCGGTGGGAATATAATGAGCAATAATAATACCATATTACTAATTACTTTTTGGAAATTAAAAAGTTAATGAGGAGGAACATCGTGCTGAATTTCTAGTATTTTCCCATTTCCCATTATATGAAATGAGGTGAAGTTTCCTTATCACTTTCTTTAATTTCTGCAGACATGAAAGCGATTTCTCCACCAGATTGTTCTCAGTAGAGCTTCTAGGATATTACTGGGATGGGAATAGTCATGTCAGCCGTTTGTGCAGGGCTCATACACTTATATAAGTCCTGTGCATTTTGGAGAGTCTTGGAGAAGGGGGAGGCAGGGAGGAAAGCCTCTTCAGCATTTGGAATGTTATTTATAGTTCCTGGCGTAAGATTGAGTTAATGGGTCTTCCATTTACACTTTCACACGTTTACAGCAAGACACTTTAGCTCAACCATTCTAACTTTTACATTTACTTCTGATTTGTGTAGCGTTAAAGTTTAAGTGCCTCACAAGAAACTATGAAGTCGTAATGCTCTTTGTATATTGTAACACTCATTCTTACTAATTTTACACTCAAGGCTGAAAGGTTTTCCTTTAGATTCTATGGTGCCATTCTTGGCATGGGAGAGAAAATGTTGAACATGGATTAGGATTTTTGTTCCCAGTCTTTTAGGTCAATTTTAAAACATTATGTGCAGTTTATTGCTTGTGAAGATAGATAAGAGAGTTCACATAAGTACAGTTCTTTTTGTAATTATTGGGGGGAAATATCCTAGGTGCTGTAAGTGGAGTTTTGATTTTTAGCTTCCATAGCAACCAGAGCCTGATTTTAGATAGAAGTGTTTGTTTGGAAATTGAGTAAAGTCAGTGAATGCTTTTCAGACAAGTAAGAGATTTTTTTTCTTTTGTTTTTTTCCTTTTAACCTCAAAGAAAGGACGGGGGGAGGAAGAAGTTAGAATAAGGAAAAGTAACATCTTAAAGTGAGTTGAGTTGGTCAAAGAAGAGATTATAGCAAGGCCATTGCATTTCTTTTCTCCTGCTGGTGTCACTGTGGACACACAGAACCCAGAGATGCTTTATTCAGTTAAAAAGGCCCAAGGGAAAATCATACGCAAGACAAATGGTGCTTAGGCAAGAGAAGATCATGTTCCTGTTGAAATTTTCAAGTAAGGTCTTTAGTCTTTCCTCCTACTACTGACACCTTCATGCAGTATTTTGTCTTTGTAACTTTTATGACTATGATCCATTGGTAGCTGTTGGGAGGCTGAATGTGGTTTTTCCAGGTAGAATGCACAGTTGCACCAGTGAATACATGGACATATGGGAAAACATGGATGTGTCAGAAGTTCTCATTAGTAGTTTGCCTGGCTCAGTTTTGTCTGCCATTGAAGTTCGTCATCTTCCAAATGGAAAATGCTGCAGGGATTTGAAAGGCTCTTTTATTAGTGTTATGACACCAGAATCTGCTTGGGGATTGAAGGAGGGAGTGCAGGACGAGTCCTTAAAGTGCAGAGAATTTGGGAACCCAGAAACAAGCTCCTTATTAGCTATTAATGGCAGTTGTCCCTTATACTTGTAAATCAAATGTTGTAAAGATCAGACTTTCCTATACTCTGTGGCTAGCTCATGCTGCTGTGTGTGTTGTCCTTGTAGATCTACACTTAGTCAATTAAAAGGTACAGACTGCTGCTTTGAATCATTAAGATTATTGTGCAGTAATGGTAGTTTTATTTCTTACCTCAGTATCTGCATATGAAAGTTGCCAGTTAGGGCTACGCAAGTAGAAAACTGTCCTGGTAAGATGGAGTTCAGCCTGAAGTCACTGACCCATGGAGTGAGATTGAGAAGAAAAAGGAAATCTGTAGAGTTTTTGTGGGGTACAGTTTGATATTTTTGCACAATTTAAAAGCACCCAAGTTAGAGATAGGCTTACCTAGGATACCATTTCAATGAAACTATGATTTTGTTCCTTTTTTCATTTGTAAATACCTTTTCTGTTTGGTTATCAACCTTCAGTCTTACTGGAGATGACTTGGCCCATTTCAGTAAAGTGGGCTCTGTCCTGTTCCTCTCTTCTTTCCACCTTCCTTTGAATTTAAAAAAATGGCTCAAAAGCTGCATGCAACATGGCATATGTTGAAAAATCTGATGTCTTCTAATAGATGCTGCTTGTCCCACTTATGTAGAGGATTCAGAGATGGGGGAAATGAGTCTTGCATGAACCAAGGATGGTGTCTTTATTGTCATGAACCAAGGTGGTCTCTGCCACTTTGGAAGCACTGTAGCCTGAGGAGACCCCACGGTCACTGGAGTGCAGCAGGATGACAGCTTCAGCATGCAAAGGGACCAGCTGCCAGAGAGAACCATCTGCTTACTGATCTCTTCTAAGTAGCACTTCATGCTGGGCATGGACGTGGAGAGTTTGTTTTCAAATCCTATGCTGATGAGCCTTGACCTCTTGCAATCTCTGAAATAAGTTATTTGATGGAAAATTAATTGATGGTCAAACAACCTCCAAATATACCTTAAAATAGATTTGCTGAGTTTCTGGGACTGGAGATGAAGTGAGACGGATGTAGGAGAGAATTTGAACAATTGCTAGTCTTACCAGAAAATACTGCTTAGTGTGAATCTGTTTTACTGTACACAGGTATATGTCAGCGTGTGGGTAAATCAGTATGAATTTAAAATTTAGTTTTCCAAGTGGCCAGATGGTTGCATCATACTTTCTGTGGTCCTGCCTAAGCTTTTTAGATCCGAAACTGAAAGCAATTAAAGGAAAGATGTTTCAGTGACATAGGGCACTAGTAGTGTTTCTGTGTCTCATCCTGATCCCTATGTGTGTACATTAGAGCTTTCCCGCACTTTTTGTGGCACAGATTCATACATGGGCGATTGTGAGGGACTGAGCCCTCACCTGTGCCTGTAGTGAGGGCTCTATAGCCTTCTAGTCAGAGCTGGGATTTGGAAAAGAAACCAGATAAAACAGGATTTAAACTAGGATTACCTTTTCTCACAGACACAGATAGGAGATAAATCTAACGGGACTGAAAGGGTCTTCATAGCATAACATCATAGCATTGCAGTATATATGGAAGATTTTTCTAAGAGGAAGTCTAAGAAGGAAGAAGTTAGCTTTATACCATTGGCAGGGGAGACCTTATTTTAAGATGAAGAAAATTGAAGAGGTTGGGAGTTACCCAGTCCTGTTTCTGGAGTGTGTATGGATTTGTATATGGAATGTCCTGGTTTGTGATTTTGATCAATCATTAAAAAAGAAGAGAAGTTGTTGACTGCACCTAAGGTTCACGGTGGACTTCCAGGTATATAAATGAGATCCATATATGAAAGGTTTGTATGCCCACTCAAATCATACTTGTACCTACTTCTTAATACTTGGCTAGTATATTCCAGCTCTGTACAGCATGGCAAGTTCTTATGAGTCTCCTTCATATACTCATGGCTCTTACAAATTGGTGGGTCAATGAAAATTGCCAATTCAGGGCACAGCTTAGACCAAAGGCAGCTGCAGCAGAGCATCTACTGCTTGTACAGCATGCACAGGCAGCAGTGGTGGGTGTACAAGGGAGATTCTGGCAAACACACAGATATGTAAATGTTTCATATTTAAAAAGGCAAACAAGTACATTTGTCGGTCTTTTTCAAAACAAGTATGTTGTTCTTTCTTGTCTTTATTTTGTAAAATGGATTGGAAATTAGGAAGAGAATTTGTAAAAATTACAAGTCTGAAAAGTGTCCTAGTCCTACGCACCAGAATAATGCTGTGATCTTCCAGCTGATGAATACCTCAATAGCTGATGTTAGCTTTTGCTTACTGTGTTGTAGACGCTCCTTGAGTCTATGGTGGATGCGGCAGAAAACCTTTGCCCAAATGTAATGAAGAAAGCTCGCATCCGTGAAGACCTGATTGAGGCTAGCACTGAGAAGATTTCCATCCCGCGCACTTTTGTGAAAAATGTCCTCTTGGAGCAGTCTGGAATTGATATCCTCAATAAAATTAGGTACTTTAAAAGAATAACTGAACAAAATTAATTATAGAATTTGGATCTTGAGTTGCGTGTATGTGTGTGTGTAGTAGAAGATTTTTTGAATGCTTTGGTGGCTCACAAGAAACTATATTAAGGCATTCAAAGAGCAGGAAATTGTCAACAGGTCTGGTGAACTTAGTTCAAGACATTCAAATATTTGGAATCTCCAGGGATGTTGACTTGATCATTAATGCATGTGCTTCTGTTTTATTTAGTAAGAGTTTGGGCTTATGGTACACAAATAATATATTCATGACTGATGTATTTTTTTTAACCTATTTATGTTCTCAGGTAATACTGAACTACTGGAATAGATGAAAATTGCACTTACTTGCTTTTTATGTTAACAGTGCTTTGTCTGTTGCTGCACTTAGCCTTGTCCTGTAGCTGTAGCAATCACTTTAAAACTTTGTGTGGGAGTTGTGCACATCAGTTAGACATACTTAAAAAATGGAAACTTGGATATTCAAACCACAAACCTGGAGCAGAAACAGTTACCCAAACAACTCTTAGTTTGCTCTTTAAAAAGGAAAAGAAAGTCTTTTACCTGACCTTCTGCTGCATCTTTTCTTCATATTAAGCAGATATCAGTTTAATGCAGTATAAGGTGGTTGACCTGTACTTGAACCTTTGCAGTTGCTATCATTTGTCTTAGGAATCCTTTCTGCTTGGTGGAAAAGCGTGTCATTTTGCATTGTGATGCTGATACCTTTGCAGAAGAAGGAAAACAGTAAGACTTAGAAATTACTTTTGCAGAGTGCAGCAAAGTTGGCAGGAAAAGGTGTTAAGAACTTTAGCTATGCCTTCAGAGTGTTTAAAATTCTTCAGGGAGTGACTTATCTTCACTTCAGTCCTACCAAAGAAGTCTTGACCCCGAGAGAGTAATAGTTCCGGTTCCACCTATAGAAGCTGCAACTATCAGTGGGTGCCACACTGTCACCCTTCCTGCCTTATATTATTTGAAATTATTATGTAAGTAACTGAAGGGAAATCCCTTCACTCTTGTTCTCTTTCTGTCATGGCTTAGCCACCATTCTACCTCCCTATGAATTGCATTGCTTTTCCAAGGAGTTCATTATCTTTTTCCCTGGGCTTTGTGCAGCAATAGTGCTAGCTCCAGATAGAAATAGCTTTGTTAATCCAGTGTAACTCAGTCTACACATAAAAACCTTAAAGCAAAATAATGTTACTTACTGGTAAGTGTCAGTTGAAACAGTTGCCCTTGGCACTGTAGAGGCAGGAGTGATGGACCTTCAGGCATACGTGCTTGTCAGCTGCAGATCAGCTGCCCTTCACAGCCTGAGCCTTTTGTACTGTGGCCAAAGATGGGACTCCAAGGAAACAATTCAAGGTACACATTTCCCTGATAGGAGGTTACCGGTGAAACCTCAATTCAGTTATGGGGTGTGTGGGTGTTCCACATACATCTATGTAATGAGAATGGCAGACATTAAGATCTTGAGACAAAGTGGTTACCTAGAGCAAAAAGAGGAAGCCAGTTATGATGGTAAAGACTGGAGAAGCAGCATTGTACAGTTGTCGTTCAACTGGCAGACAAACACAAAAAGAAATTGAGAAAATGGCTGGATTGTAGTAGTGTTAAACAGGCAGCACTGTTCTAATCCCATTCACCTGAGGTTCATGTTTCTCTGACTCCGGAGCTGGAGTGTTCTGTACTGCGTTTCACATGTGGTTTTAATTCAGCTCTCTTACCCAGATGTTTTCGTTTCAGCTTTTAGAAAAATGTGAGAAGCAGGTTAAATATGGTACAGAGGCTCTTCTGTTTATTATGTGATTCGTGAGTTTATTTCTGAAACCTGCAGTCATGTATCCTGACACCCTGTAATGTTTTACTTCAAATAAAGTGACAGCCCTGTGGGTAATCATCGCACTGTTGAACATGTAATAGAGACAAAATTCTCCTGCGTGAATTAAAATTTTCTCTGTCTCATTTTAATCCTCACACAGTGAAGTAAAGCTAACAGTGGCTTCTTTCCTGTCTGACCGAGTGGTAGATGAAATCCTGGATGCACTTTCCCATTGCCATCACAAACTGGTGAGTATTTGCATGGTTGATAGCTGAATATGCTGGGTATTTTAACAATGCCATTGACATTTATAACTTGTTCAGTTTCCCCCAGCACAGCTCTATTTTGAAATTGGTCTTATTTTCATTGGCATCACTGACATAATTTGAAATATGATTGTGGGGCTCTTGCCTCCTTGCTTTAAGGAACATATAGCCTTGGGAAAGGCTGCATTATATATTTGTCCTATTATCTTTTGCACTATTGTCAGATCTAAAACTAGAAATGCCATCAGGATGCATCATTGAGTCATTAGTTACACACAGTGCCAGTACTTGTCCTGGTGAGATGATAAGAGTTGGTTGCTCATGAAATGAGAGGTAAAATTTCATTCTTTAGAGAAGGGACTGCTGAGATTGTGTTCTCTGAACAAGTACTTCTTGAGGCTACCTCAGAAAAATAGGTATAAAGTTGGAAGAGAAAAGAGTAGAAACATAGCAAAGGAAACACTGTTTTGTTATTTGAAGGTGCTTAGCAGTCTGAAGGCACAATTGTTTATTATAAAGGTGGTTGCTTCACCAAAAGTAGGAAGAAATAAACAGCTGTGTACCTACAGAAAAACATTTCTACTTCTAATGTAAGTAAATTACATTAAAGGGCCTTTGTAAGGAATATCCAGTGTTTTTTTTTAAAGAAGCCATCGGGTGGTAATGGTGGTCATCCTCCTGGTTGAAATTGCTCTTCATTTCTAATTGAAACTTGTCTGGCTTCAGCTTGCAGTCGTGGATTTTTTCAGATGCTTTTCACCACAGCATAAGGGAACCATATATATTTCTCTTTATTTCTTCTCTGTGGAAATCCTCATACACAGAAAACAAATCACTCTTTCTCCCCTCCCCCCTCTTAAAAATTAAAAAAATTAAAGGACTGGGTTATTTGCGGGTGTGTCTTCGTGATACAGAGCAGCATTGTGTAAAGATACCACCTCTGGTCTCAGGAGCTATGCAGCAGCAGCAGCCTGCTCTCTGAGTGGCCACGTTAATGAGCTGCAGTTAGTCCTGGAGCAGGCTCAGCTGGCATGAGCAGTGGGCTGTCTCTGTCCAGTGTTATTGCACAATGTGGTCATGCCCCGACTCTTGCACAGTAAGTCATTTTCTCCAGACTTTGAGTCACTTCAGTAAGAATCCACTGCACTTTCTCCAGCTGTGTAAAAGCCTCTTTTAAAGCTATGGTCCCAGAACCAGACAGACTATTCCAATATTTTAACCAACACTATATATAGAAATGAAACTCTTTTTTCTCCTGATACTCTTTACTCTTCATATTTACATAGCCAAGAAGGTAAGAGTGCCTTCCTTTTGTCAGTGTTTCAGTGGTACCTCATTTTCAAAACTAGGGTTTGCTCCCTCCCAGTAATGGTTTACTGGATGCTTGACACTTGCTGCTTTTCAGGATTGTGTCCATAGCTAGTTGCCAGTGCTCTTAGTTCCTAAGGAATGATTGTCTGTATGTTTTATTTGAGTTGATTTACTTTGTGATCCATTTTGGCCTGCGTTAGTAACATGTCCTCTTCACTGTTTAACTGTCCTGTGTTTCTGTTAGCTGCAGATTATTTCAGATAGTATAGTACTATTGAAAACACTGAAGAGTAGGATTCTCAAAAGATGCTGGTAGAGGAACTCCTATCTAAATTGTCAGTGTTAATCTTCAACTGACAGCTGTGAGAGCTGGCAGCTAGTTCTTAATGCAAGAAAGAGTAAATGCACTGATGGAGTTCTGTGCCAGCTCCTGAAAGTGAAGTGTCATATACTAATACTTCAGCCACGTACAATTATCTGTGTATGTTGCATTGGCACAGCAGTGTTTGATGTGAATTTGAAAAGTAAACCATATTCAGCAGTACCCGAGTTTGCTAATGATGATGATTAGCATTAATTATTATTTGAGCCCTTTTATTGTGATTAAAGATAAATCCATAAGAGCTCTCCAGTTGTTTTTCCTGTAGAGTAGACATTAGTCTAAGTGAGCTATAATTGTCTCAGGTCATCTGTTTACTCTTTTTGCTGGTTAACAAACTGCAATCCACTGGTTGTCCAGAGTTGTGCTAGTGTTAAGCAGTGGACTACAGCTCTCCCTAGCTGCCTCTGAAAGTTTCTGTGATCAACTGATTTGGGCCAGCTGATCTTCAAATACTTGCTTTTAACTGATGTTATTTAATGTTTTCTTTTGTTAGCAACAGAACTAGGAAATAGTTCATCATTTTCCTGACGTGGTTTATATAGCATTCTCTGTGCTCTTAGTAACAGTTCTTGCTATGCAGCTCTAAGAATGGATTTCATTATTGTTAGAGTATTTCCTCTCTGATACTTAAAAAAAAAAAAAAAAAAACTTATCCCTTAGATCTATCAGTAAACTTTTTTTTTGCTTTTTTATGGTAGCCCTCACCTAACTCTTCAGGGAAACAGAAGTGAGGTATTTAACAAAGCTCTCCTGTGTTTTGAATAGCAGATGAGAACAGTTTGGCCACCTAACAATTATGAAAATTGTATTTGCTGAAATTGTACCGGTCTTTGTGTTATTTAATTAAAAAAAAAAAAAAAAAACAACAAACCCACAACAAAACAAACCACAAATAAAAAAAACCCTCAACAAACAAACAGACAAAATTGTCCTGGACAAAGCTTCTCTTCCAGGCCTTTGTTTTCTTTGTAATAAAGACAGAATAAATGCTGAGGATGTCCCATAATACTATTATAAGTCAAAAGTGGGAGGTCTTTTTATCTGATCTTTTTCGTTTTCCTAGTAAAATGTTCCCCCTTCCCTCTTAGAATGCGTGATGGAAGGGGTTCCATCCAAAAAAAAACAGAAACCAAAACGAACCCTGTGTGAAGGTTCACACACACAACTGAGCTTTGCTTTTGTAATTGGCCTTTTAGGATCTGTGAATACTCAAGTTCTGTAAGCTTTCTGGTTGGGTTTGGTTTGCCTTTTTTAATAGCTTGATTGATGTGCTCCTGTCTTTATCCTTGCCTTCAGGCTGACCATTTGACCAGACGTGGCAAACCACTTCCACAGCAGGAATCACTGGAAATTGAGTTAGCTGAAGAAAAACCAACTAAACGCTCTGTCATCACAGTTGAAGAATTAACAGAGATAGAACGTTTGGAGGACCTGGACACCTGTATGGTAAGACACATTCCTCTGCCCATTCAGTTAAGCATGCAAATATTGGAAAAAAATGCTTTTCAACATGTTATTTGGCAATTTCATGATATCAGGAAACTGAAGTTAGGAATTGGCTTATAGAAAAAATAAATGTTAGCTTGTGAACATTGAGTTGCATGTTGCTGTTCAGCAAAGGAAAAGCTTTTCCCTTCATTTCTCCTTTTCTGATACCTATTCAAGGGCCTTTCCCTTGTCTACATTGCTGCAATCAAGCTTAATACACTAAAACCTCTCTCACTGGCCACAGTTTCATAGAGGTTTCAGTTGCAGGAATAAATTGGACCATGCTGTCCTTTGACAACGCGAATCCATGTCTTCATTCTGCTTGACGTGGATTTCTCTGAGCCATGACAAAAAATGCTTCTGCCTGGAGGTTATAATACCAGCCTTGAACAGAAGTTGGCTTCTTTAAAAGTGGCTTTTGTATGTATGGAAGAAGTCTTAAAACCTTGAGACTGGGCTGCAAGTGGTCCTGGAAGGCAAGCTTTTCAAAAGTAATAGATTTAAGAGTGTGAGATTCAGTAAATATGCTGAACATAAATCACTGAAGTATCTTATAACATTCTTAAAAATTTAAAAAACTTTTATTAGAAAGATTACTCTGTGCCATATAATGATTCTTTGAGATGTAAATCCACAGAATTACAAATTAATGAGTTTCTAACTGTTTCCAACCTCAAATCCTCCTCCACCCAGCTCACTCTGTTGAGGAACTCTACTGCAGACAGGAACTTCAGGAGGCACGTCTCTATTACAAATTAGTCAGTGTAATAGCTGGTGTCTGCTGCAAGGGATGGGCTTTCTCTTCTGCCTTCTTACCTCTCCCAGGAAGCTAAACTGGCATAAAAATGGGTTATCTCTTTTTGTAGAAGCTTTATTGATTCAATTCCCTGAGTAGACTTACTGTAAAGTCAGACAAGTACAGCTCGAGAGAAGAAACAGCAGGGCTGCTCCTTTCTGCAGCAGCTATCTTTTGTTCTTGCGTAACCGTATAAAACAAAAGCACACGTTCATTGGAAATACCAGATTAAATATCGTTCTCTCTCCCTTCCAAATCTCCTTCTTCACCAAGATTTGATTTGGCGAAGTATTTGTCCGAACATCACAAATCACTTTGAGGTGTGTATTGCTGATGGCATCATCAGGCTCATCACTGGTACTATGAAGTTCCAGAAGCGTTCTGTAGCCAGTGTTCAGTAGTCATTTTTAGCCTTAAGTCATATAGGAGAGAGACTTCCCAGTAAAATGTGTGGCATCTGAACCCTGCACCTCTAAGTTTGTTTTTACATGCTGGCTTCATTTATAGAAAAATAAGCTAACTGCTCACTTTGACACCCCACTCTCCCCCTTGAAATTATTTTTGCAGTCTGTTAAGAATAATAATTCTTTGAGAATGTCTTTATCTTGTGTCACCATGGATATATGAAAGGATCCTATCTCTGTGCTGTTATCTTTCACTTTGGTTATATTAAAATAATGGAAATGTGGTGATGCTTACACTCTGTAAAAGATGCATTAGATGCTAACGGTGCTTATCTTCAGAAAGGTTTATATCTGTCTTCATTCAGTTCTTTCACCCTCATCTTGCGCAGAGATTCAAATACCTTTGTGACACAGATTCTCATCAGTATATAATTTCTGAAGAGAATGAAGCATAAAATAAATACAAGGCAGTAATCTTAGTGCTAAAGAATCCATTCATTAAGAACTGTGATCCATTTTTAAGAGCTGCTTTTTGCATCCTGGCTGAAAGTGATATTGGTTGCTGTTGTAAAAAAATATATGGATAGCCCCAAGAGGCAGAGTAATCCAGGGATTTTTACTGAGCTAGTGTTCTCTGAGTTTTTTGCAACTAAAAGCATCTTAAGAATGGATTTCATGTGTCTTTAGGGTGGAGTTAGAAATTCAAAGACAGCATTTTCCAAGTGACGTATTTTTGCTATGGGAAAATCCTATGGATTTCAGATACTGTCTTGGAAAAATTAAGAGGATTTGTGGCAGATGTAAGTGTCATACAGATATTTGCATGGAAATAAGGATCCTTCTGAAAGGGGCATCAATGAATGCTCTGTGAGCTGCTTAGTGCAGGAAACAGATATGTTGCTGAAAGATTTTACTAGAAAGAGAAGCATATGGTTTTATGAACTATAATTATTTTTAATCTTAGATGAGATACAGCTATGTAGATCCCACTTCCAAAATGGCTTTAGTCCAGAACACTGCCTTGTTTGGCCTTTGGAAATTCCTAAGCATTACAAAGTGTGATGATAAAACAAATCTTAGTCTTGTGAGTAGATGATGCACCTGGCTGACTGTTCTTTTCTGCAAACCTCAAACATGAAACCTTGGTGGTGTGCGTGTTTGGGAATCTATCTCTTAACTGCCAAAAAAATATGGAACGTGGGATGGGGCTGATCAGGTTGCTAGGATGCCAGGAAAAACTTGCCTATTCTAAACCTTGGCTATCGATTTGCTCCAGCTAGTTGTCAAGTTGTCTGGGGAAGAAGAGATTTTTGTCTTACAGGAGAGGCACTGAGCTTGGACCATCATTTTGGAGTAGCTATTTTTTTTCCATTTGCAAAATTGGATTCATTTTTCAAACCCATTATCTTCAGCAAGCTGGTTCTCTTCGTTCTTGTTTTCTTCAGCAAGTGATCAAGGACTAGTGTTCTAGCTGAGGCAAGGTATACGACAGCATGTTGTTATTTACCAACCTCCCTTGAAGGTGTATTTGAACAATGTGGGGAAAAATGGATCCCAGTTCAGTTTTGATTCTGTGGGTACAGGTAGATTATACAGCATTATAGCTAGGTGAATGACTATGAATGAGGTAGATGTATTTGTAATAAAATGCTTATGAGCTATTTGGTCTTATACGCAGATTGAAAGGGGAAGGCAGAAAGGTTTGTTTATAAAACTTGGACTGGCAACACGGGGATCTGAATCTGGTGCTGGTGATAGAGCAAACAAACAGGCATTTATGCGTTCCACAGCTTGCCCACCTATTCTGAAGCTGGGTGCAGAGTAGCTGTGGCTTGGAGGATTTCCGAGTCAGAGTAGAGAGTTGCCATCCATCCACTTCATAGTGTGATATGTATAAACAACACAGATGAAACAGAATGAACTATCATAAATGGGCCCATTAAATGCAGCCGTGAAAAAAAAAAAGAGACTTTAAAATGTTATTTCTAGTATTTTTTTTGTTGTGGGAATTAGGACTTAACTACACACCAAGTGTGCAGTTAAAGCTTATTAGCTTTAACTACAGATATGATTCTCATCCAGCCTTTAACGGTGGCCTAAGAGCCCATAATATGAAAGGTTTGTCAGTCATACCAGAATTTGCTAGTCTGTTAAATGAGCTCTGAAGAACGTTGGGAGCAATTGAGTGGTCCAGTGTAGGACACAATAGCTGGAACATTATGAACCCGAGAGTTGACACCTCCCTGAGCTGCCGTACAACACATTGATGCTTCCCTAATCTACAGCTTAGTTGGCTACGTTTAATTAGGGCTTCATTGATGGTAATAAGTCATTAGATGAAAGTTGTGTGCAAGTAAGATTGAAAGAAAAATCTTTATGCAGAAGATTACGTACTGTTCTCAGATTGAAGAGTCATGTCCTGATTTTCAGAGCTTAGACTCAATCGTGAATTAACTTCATCAAATAGAATGGTTTCTCTAAATTTTTTATGGCAAGTGTGACAAATTTTAAATTAATACATACATTTTAAAACTAACTTTGAATAAAGCATCTTTTTTACTGAGACTGACTATCATGTATCTTGGTATGTGTAATTGATTAGGTAGATACTAATTGATTTAATTTTGTGTAAAGTTGTACTTTATCCTGTCACAGCCGTTAGTTCTTTGCACGAGTAAGAGAGAGATATTAAATAGTGCTCAATTTCCCACCGAAAGGTAATGGAGCATCTTTGTTAGACTGTGTTTAACAATTATGTTCTAAGGCTTTTTTTTTTTTTTAATTAGCTGTTGGAATGTTTGTTTGGCTTTCAGAGTGCTAACAGGAGATCACAAGAGTAGAGTCGCTATTTAAATGAAAGTTCTAAGATAAATAGGTTTTTACTAGAAATCCATGTACTCATCATCTTTCAAATATCCATTTCAGCAGTATAATTTCATCACTGTAGGTAGGAACAAGCATACAGCTGCCGCAAGTATCATTTTTAGAGCAAAGCAGAAGTTATTTGCATTATGAAGAGGTATGGTAGGAAATTGTTTGAAACACATAAAGGAATTGTAGGTTGTAATACACCAGTCTGCGTATAAATCTTCTTTAAGGCCTTTCAGTGTCAGATTGAAATGCTTGGATGGTAAATTATGTGTTTGCAAAAATGCTTGTAGCTAGTAGAAAATGCCTGCCTGTGATGAATGCTGAATCTTGGCCATTTCTCATCTATTTCTAATTTTAGCCATAGAAATGGTTCACTTCAGTGCAGGAAAGTAGTTAGTTTTGTTTGGTGGTGTTTTTTTTTTTAATAGGCTATGAGCAATATATTAATGTTTTAGTCTTTATTGAACAACAGATTTCACTTGTACAGTGGAGAAGAAAATTTGCAGAAGCAGCAGAACGCTTGTAGATTGGTGGTGTATGTTTTTTTCCTGCGTATGTTCTAACTAGCCATTGTCAAAGATTTAGCAGATTAGTCCAGTACTGAGGTGAAAACTTAAGAACCCATGGGTTCTGAAAGACAAGGAGTGTGTGAACCTCAGTGAAAAGGGAGACATTTCCCTCACCACACCAGAATTGAATTTATTTTATATTTTAAATAAAACTCATAAAGTACCACCTGAAAGCTTTCTCTCCCCACTCCCTCATTCAAAACAAAATAGAATTAAAACAACAGAAACCCCTTCAGTTGTTTTCACTGGAGGAAGGAGAAAATCATGGTACACACTCATTTACATGTGCGCTGATACTCTAGGAAGTGAAAATAAAGCAGATATTCTCTGGTATGCCCTGAAGTGCTTCCACATCTGATTCTTGTTGCTATTTAGCTGCAGGAGAATTGTCTCAGGCACAGATAGTCAGCTTGTTGGATGAAAGACTAAACACCTACTGCAGTAAAACCCTAGTTCCTGTTGGATTCACTATGTTCTCTTGTGCTATAAATAAAGATCTAGCTCTGTGACTGGCTTAATCCAGCAAAAATCATTGTTCTTGCTGAAAAGAGCATTTCCACTCTCCCCTGTACACAGTTCACTCTTTCTTGCCTATACCCTCACACCTGTACTGGTGTTGTCACAGCCTCACTGTTAACTGAGTGTGGGAATTGGTTCAGCTGAAAATTAAGCTTTTTGTGGAGGATTTCTTTCCCAGGTTAGTTTACAGCCAGACTAGTCCCCTGGTTGAGTTCACAAAACAAATCCTGAGCGGCAAGAACAAGCAGGCAGGGATGAAGGCAAAGGCAGCAGCCCGGGTGAATGCTGGATTAAATTGATTGTGACACTTGAGTTTCTCTCTTGTATGCATTAGCAGAAATGGGCCTTTGATGTGTAGTAAATACAGCGCCCTGTGGGAAGCTAGGAATTGGCATTATGGTATGCAAGAGTATTCTTGGCTTCTGAAAAGGCTCCATCGCAGGCATATGAACAAATGTACTTCAGTGGGAGCCCAGTAATATTTCTGACTCACCCCAAACCAGGGCAGTTCATGAAAGTATCACCAGGAGGGGCACAGCACAGTGCCAGTGTGCTCCCTAAGCCCTTCCCTATGCATGCAGAGCTACAGCTGAGAAAAGTAAGAGATAAAGAGAGCCAGTGTGACAGTTTTGCCTAACCTGCAAATACCTTGTTTATTTGTAAGTTGTGTGTTTATATGTTAGCCTCACCATCAGTATTATAGCAATTTTAATTGTGAATATATGTTACCTATCTATTCCTGGATTCCTGTATATAGTTTTGCAGCATCCTCACTGCCCTTGGAGGTCCTTATCTGTGTGTGTTCAATGCCTGTTACATGTATAGACTACAAAGTGCAGTTGCTTTCAGGTTTATGAGGGTTACATATTCCCAGCTGAAACACTTTAAGAGAAATCTGGCTTTCAATGTCTTTGTCTTGGTCTCTGAGTGTAAGGAGGTGATGGATAATTGATATATAGTATGTTTTGCTTAAACCAACTGAGATTTCTTAGAGTTCAAAGCTGTCTCTGAAAATCTAGGGTACATTATTTGCACAATATGAAGGAAAGACTGTAATAAACTGCTTCTACTTAAAGCACTACATGCTACCTTAAGCACTACATGCTATCTTAAGAAAAAAAAGTAGTGTAAAATAGGAGACTGTTTTCTGCTTAGGTTAGAGCAAGAATTGTGAAATACAGCTGCTGAGTATTCTGTTTGCATGGTGGCATTTCTGTATCAGGAGCACGCTGCCATTCTCTTGATCCCCCACAATCAGATGGGGGAGAGAATCACAAAAAAAGGTAGAACTCTGGGTTGAGAGGGAGACAGTTTAATAGGATAGAAAAGGAAGGGGAAATAATGATAGAAGAATGTATAAGACATGTGATGCACAATGCAGTTGCTCACTACCCGCTGACCAATGCCCAGCCAGTCCCTGAGAAGTGGGTTGCCATCCCCCAGCCAGCTCCCCCCAGTTTTATTGTTCAGCACAACGCTGTATGGTGTGGAATATCTCTTTGGTCAGTTGGGGTCAGCTGTCCTGGCTGTATCCCCTCCTAGCTTCTTGTGATCCCCAGCCCACTCGCTGGTGAGGTGGTATGAAGAGCAGAAAAGTCCTTGACTTGGTGTAAGCGCTGCTCAGCAACAACTGAAATGTCAGTGTGTTATCAACATTATTCTCATCCTAAATCCAAACCACTGTAGCCGAGCACTGTACCAGCTACTAAGAAGAAAATTAATTCTATCCCAGCCAAAACCAGGATAATATCCATCCCTTATTCTATACCATCAATGTCATGCCCAGATCCTACACTTTCCAATACCTTCCAATTAATCACAACCATGTTTCCTGTCTTGATATCTACACAGATATCTTAGTCAATGGGCCATCCCTCTAAAATGTACATGAGCATCTACATGGCATACCTTCACCACCACGTTCTGCACTCTTGCCACAATGCAGTAGTCCAGATGGGTTTACCTCTGCACAGCCAGTTGCTCTGCTTCCATTGCTGCAACCACCCCTACACAGCATTTGTCACCATCCATGAGTCAGTATACATAGAGCACCATTCAGTTTTCTCAGTCAGCAATATCTATAGCTAGACTAAAGTAGTTACATTCTGTGTGGCAGTAGTTGCCTTACTGATTTTCTATCATTTTATTTCACATGTTATGAAAAAGCCACACTGAAAGGAGAGCTCAGTTACAAAGCACTCACTGAAACACTGATCTTGCTAGTTTAACTTCCCTGCAGTGGTTTTAAGAGGGAGTTTACTACTATGATGTTTGTCTGTGGTGAACAGAAAGGTCTTGAACATGTAGCTATGCAGTGTACAGTTAGTGCGAGCCCTGACTGCTCAGTCCCACCATTCACCACTGTTAGTAAGTATTTGAATACCTAGGCTGCAGGTAGAGTCACCCCATCAGACACCAGCAAGCTGTTGCAGGCTGTAGCTGGACACCCAGATGAGAGAGGTGACTATCCCTACCTGGTTCACTGCCAGTCAGCACTCATCCACAAAGCCAGCAGCAATGATCACTTACCTACTTCAGGTAAAGCTAGCAGGTTTTGAGGACAAAGACCCTTTACACAGTCTGGATCAGGGGGCATTTTGTCATCCCCTTTGCCAACAGAGCTGTGGAGTCAGTTGATGTTCAGAAGAAATGGATACAGAATTCGTCTTTCAACAGCCTCTGTTTGTAAGGACCTACTCACAAATTCCCACGTCAAATTAGCAAGAGCTCCTTTGGAGGAGCTGTTCCAAGATCTAGACTCTGTAATCTTTGACAGGAGGACAACCACAAACAGCAGGAGAATAACCTGAAATAGTGCTGTTTCTGTAACACACATCTGTCTGAAGCTATAATGCTTCTTGATTCAATTAATGTCTGGCAAGTTTACTATCTCAAGTGCTTGAGGAGTTTTCTATGTAGGTTGCATGGTCCTTTATACTGCTTTTTGGTTCTTGCAGTGTCTCAAATGAATAATTTGGCACAAGTTACTTATCTGTACTGTATGGGGGGGTCTTGTTTACTCTGAAATGTGGAGAGCCTGCTGAAAATAGCACATGCACGAGTCTGTCTTGTGCACTAAGTGCACTTTATGGTTCTCAGTTCACCCAGAAGAATAGGAGGCTTGTAATTTTTTGCTCTGCAAAATCAATACCTCATATTTCAGGGATAAAGCATAGTGTTCATAGGAAGAGGGGAGTGGAAGTCTGTGTTAGGGCAAGTGGATGAAGATTACCATTAAATTTTGCTATGTTTTGTCAAGGAAAAAGAGGTTAGGATGAGCTGGGCTACTTGAATAGGAATTCTAAGTAAATACATAAAATTAAGAATACATAGTGCCAAAAATGTAGAAGACAGCTTCTGAGTCATCAAATCTTATCCCTGCTATCACTGACAACTACATCACCCAATCCGATTCACAAATCTATCAAGGTTCCTCTCAAAACATCTCTCTCAGGTTAGAGGTAGATAGATTCTTCTATGTATTCAGGTCAGCTGAAGACTCATTGCAAAGTGGTGGGTGTATCTCTGCAGTAAGATCTTACTTCATGTGAGTAAAGATCAAATTACTGTGAATTTTTGAGGTCAGTAGTGACAGGATTGGAGTACTGATCTGAAACCAAAAGCCCTTGAACTAGTGAAAAAAAATCTTCAATGAGCACATGTTGAAGAAAAAGAAAAGGAATAAGCAAGATAGACAGAGTGATTGAAGTGTCAAGGTAGTTTCAGTCAAGGCTGATCAGAACCTCTTTTTCATCTTGTAAATCTTATACCAGGGGTGAGATCTGATGACCAATACCATGGTATTTAGATGCCCCAGGGGAAGTTTGTGTCCATACCCTCTGAGAAATGGCAGAATCCAGTGCCTTGTTACCAGCCAGCACTTGATTACACACTTGTGGGCAAGCAATCCTGCTTTGCAGAGTAGGCATCGTCCTTTTCTTTCATGATGTTGCTGTCCTTTCTAGACTCATGTGCTGCCTCATGCCTGTCTGGCCAAGCAGCATTATTTAAATCATGTATCACACTTAGGTGCTGGCACTCCATAGACCAACCTTTGACTTTTGCTATCCTCTCTTGAGTAATTATGATTAACCTCTTCTATTAGGTTGTTTTAGAGACGAAACTTAAATACTCTACTCAGGTATTTCTGTTTTCCATGCAGGGTCTTAGAATATTTTCTTGCTGCCTATCAAGATATTTTCTGGTTTTAATAGGGAAATATCTTGATATAGTAGTTCCTGACAGGACTTAAAGTTCAGAAGGTTGCAGGTTGGGGTTTTTTTGATGTTCACAAAGTCTTATGGGTATAAAGATTTGCTGTGCATGCTGGAAAGATGGCTGAAATAAACTTAAATGAGAAAAGAACAGAAGAGCAGCAGCTCAAGTACTGGGTTTTCTCCATCCAGGGTAAACTGTATCTGACTGACTGTGATGCATCTCCCTGTAGCATTTCTCCTTTGAAATGTCACTGCTTCAGTGCAAGCGATCCATCATCTGCCCCCAAAAAGTCTAATGATGGTGGGAAGATGACTAATTTTTTTTTCTTTGCTGGATTTCTACTTATCCTTCTGGTAGCTGTTCACTCCTGGTTGTTGGAAGGAAGCAGACATGCAGTTGGTTCTCAGTCCTGGGAAGCTCTAGGGCAGGCAGATACCACAGTCCCCATTCATAAAATCATAGAAGGGTTTAAGTTGAAAGGGACCTTTAAAGATCATCTGGTTTACCCCCTGCTTTGGGCAGGGACATCTTTCACTAAATCAGATTGCTTAAAGCCCTATCCCATGTGACTGAACACTTTCATTCATGACTACCTTGCCTCAAACTTGCTTTAATGATGTTATTGCCCTGGGGTACCAGATACATATGGTGGCCGTCTTTAAAGAATTGCCAAAGAATATCTGAGACAGTTGTGCACCCCTCTGTATTTTCTGAGTTTAAGAACATTTTCTTCTTACTATATGGAAGTTTGACTCATGAACAAAGTAATTTTTTGCACCAGCATTTGCCAGCTGAAGGTAGTGAACAACCACAAGCAAGAAGGTTGTGGTGGCTTAAAGAGATAGTTTGTGCCACCTGACCTGCAGCTAGTTTACACTTAGTCTACACTTAGTTTTTAACTAAAATAAATTAGTTGGAAGCATCCTTTTTTGCTCATCTTAAAGCCCAGCTGCTTGTAGAAGATGCTGCTAGCCTCTTCATGAGCAAGTAGAAAACAGAACTGATGATATGGAGAATTGCTTTTTCTCTTGCATGTGGTAGTTGCAGGCAGACTTCCTTGCAGGATACTAATTCAGAACATGAAATAAATTATTCAGTTTAATAGTTTTAGGAACTGCTCAGTTTAATTCATGCATCTAATTTTTTACTCTTCATAATAAAAGCTTTGGATATTTATATGCAGGAATATTTATATGCAGGGATATTTATTAACAGGAATTTTACATGACTTGAAAGATGCAAGAGCAGAATTATTTAATAAAATAATATATTGTAATACTTGGTGAAATATTGCAGATTATATGAGCCACATCTCAGCAAGCAGAAAAGCGAAGGTTTCTTGGCTAGTAAAATGAAATGAGCTTAAGGGCAAATCTGTTGAGCTTATTTTACTGCAGTGCTACTCCTTTTCTCTCAGAAAATGTTGCTGTACAAAGTATTCTAAAGGTCAGGCTGCTTTAGATGAGACTAATTGAATTAATTCTGAACCACAGCTCATTCTCTTGAGGAAAGAGAAGGAAATAAACAAGCATACCCCTTAAATTCAAGTATGGATTATTGGTGTGCCATATTTATTTACAGTATCTATATATACTATTTCCATACAGAGGACAGAACTCTGAAATAGAAGGTCAGGAGCAGATCCTCCACTGCTGCAAAAATGCATACCTGCTACATTCAGGACAGCTGCATCAACACATAGCAGTCTGTTGCAGCTCAGCCTTCACTTCTAAAGGGTATCAGTGGCTTTGCTCTCCTGTCCCCTGTAAAATACTCCATTAGCTGTCATGGATTTTAGCATTGCATTTAACTTTCCAAGGACAGTGGCACTTGAGGGGGACTCTACGGATGGTGATTCAGGTTACCACCGCTGCTAGTGGGAAGTACATAGGTAAATTTCTGCAAGCCATGTTGGGGGTTTTAGCCTGGAAATCACATTATAAAATCTTCAGCAGTTGAAGTAAGCAATAGCAGCTATCTTGTTTCTGAGGGTTTCTATACAGATGATGAGACACCTGTGTGTCCAAAGATTAATATGCAAAAAGGCAAGGTTGGTCAATTTACTGCTCTGATTTATAAAGAATACCTGAAGTTGATTTATTATTAATAATTTTATTATTATTTATTTTAATGAGACAACAGATGTGTAACATCTGTCAAAGGTAGTTAGGAGACTAGAAGAAGTTTGACTGACTGAAATGGTGTCATGGCAGTTTTACAAGTCAGGACTCCTTACAGCAAAACAAAACAGCAGCACTTGTGATAAAATGCCATGTTTTCTTATTCCTCTTTCTTACCCCATAAAACGTATATAGCTGAAACAATTTAGCACTGGTTTAAAATGTCCTGGAAGAATCCTTCCAAATATTTTTTTCTGACAGCTCATTCCCGTTTTGCACATCGGCACATTGCTATGATTCCCTGATTTGATTCTGCTCGGGTGAATTTGATTGGGATTTCTGGTTGTGGATTGGTGTTTTGTCTTTAGCAAGGGCCTGTGTACACTGGGAGGCAGACCACTTTATTTTGCAGTTATGCTTAGTGCAAGTGAAGGAAAGGGTTGGGTGGCCTCGTGGTCTGTGGTACCTCAAGGATCTGAAGACTGGCATCTGCAGAGCAGCCAGATTCCTTGGTGACTTCAGGCAAGTCCCTTAGGCTTTGCTTTGCTTGATGGTGCTTCTTTG
Organism: Psittacula echo; assembly: GCF_963264785.1. Lineage (NCBI taxonomy): Eukaryota > Metazoa > Chordata > Aves > Psittaciformes > Psittacidae > Psittacula > Psittacula echo. Next base: position 97,717,929 of record NC_137737.1, on the reverse strand, counting down.
TCTAACCTGTTGCCTGCTGTGTGCCTCCCTCTCCTCCTTCTCCCTCCTTACCCCCGCCCACAAGCTGTTTAGCACCTTTTAAGGTTTAATCAACTCATAGTCACACTCACTTAGGTGAGATCACTGAAGTGTAGAAAGTAGGAGTATCTATAAGCCCTCAATGGATCAGGACCATAGACTGTAAACTCCCCCCAGATCCTGGGATTGCTTCCTGTTACATATGTATCACTTTGCGCTTTGGTCCTAATCACCTTTCCAGCTGCTTGTATAATGTAAGTACTTTTCCTACCCCTGAATTAAATACACAGAACACATGGGATGCTCTCTGAGAGAGAAACCATGGTGCAGATTATTTTTGAAATGTGCTGGAAACTTATTTTTAAGATGTTTCTCAGTGGATTCTGCAGTCTCTCCAGCAACCTCAGGGCAGCCCTAGTGAATGATAGTACAGAAGACAGGCAAGAGAAGAGAGAACATGAGTTCTGGCAGGGAATCGGCCTAAGAGTGTATGTGTGTGTGGACAGCATACAAAAATGATAGTAATGAGGAGGTTTGCCTGAATGGTTGTTAGCTGAGAACAGCTGCGTAAAACCAAAGTTTCTGAAGGTAAAAGAAAATAAAATTAAAAAAACAAACAAAAAATACCCCAAACAAACAAAAAACAATCAAACCAAACCCCTGAGGACAGTAGGAAAATAGAGGAAGTGGAGCTGTGTGCAAGAACACTGTTCTTGCTATTCAAAGATAGCCCATCATATCTTAAAAATGTTAGCTACAGTTAACCTTAGGTGTATGAACTGGGACGAGTGGATCATTATTGTTGAAAATGTCAAAGCATTGAAAAACAGACCTTAATATCCCCTCAACAATTACATTCTGAACTTCATGTCATGTTATGCACAGTCTGTTTTCTCTGCTGATAATTAAATGCCAGTGCAATATCCATTTGAAAATGCAGCACTTCCTTGCTTTGAAGTTTAATCCACACTGTGGCTGTTGACTTCTGCCACAAGCACACTGCTAATACCAGCAGTGTTGTTACAGCAGTAGTTCCCATTCAACTTGGAAGACAAAACCGCATTTATAATAATTGGGTTTTATTACTCGAAGTTAAGGAAGGGCATGACTGGTTATGTGCCACACAAGAGATGGGATGTGGCATTGTTTCCTTTCATATGATGGCTGTGCTGCTTCCTTTTCTTTTAATTTTTGAAAGAGGAGAGGAAAGGTAGTGCTCTATTGATGGACTAACTTTCGTATAATATGCCAAAAGTGCCTGAAAGCGTGCACCTCTAAGCCTCCCTATAAGAAAGAGAAATACTGTTGCTTTGGATTAAGTTTATGTAAACCTCAAGAGAACACACTTGCATCCCTTTTTATTGTTTCGAGAGAAGCTTTGTTTTGTTTTCCCCTTTCCTGCTTTCCATAAAAACCTGCAGATTTTTAAATCAGAAGCTTTCTTCAGACTAGGAAATAACAGAATTTCAAGTTGTTTCTCACTCCTGATGCCAGGAAAATAAAGAACACAGTGCACTGAGACAGTAGGTGGCAGGTTGGCACCATCGGTGAGTGCCATGTATTGGAAACAAGCATCTGAAAACCTGAATTTGTCCCAGTATAGGTAAAACATGAAAAAATGAAGTGTGTAGCCTTCCAAATGCAAGGATTTTTGCCTCATTCTTGCATGTCACCTTTCCTGCTAAGACTTCTAAGTGTTTCGGCTTCGATTTTCTTTATTTTGGTGACTCTGGTTTTGCCTCCTTTCCTGAGAACTGCTATTGCTTTGTCTTCCCCATTCATATTCTTTTTCCTTTCTTTTTTGCTGCATGGAGACTCTCTGCTGTACAAGTGTAAGTATTTTTTTAGCTCTGCTGTTTCTGGCCTACTGGTTTACGTTTTTGTGCTCCATTTGCCTCTGTACTGCCTTGTAAATCTCCTGGGAGACTGTAGTGCCATCCATCTGCACCTACAAATGAAATAGGCAGCAGTTCAGGGATGAGACTGGATTTTACAAAAAGGTTCAGCCTAGCGTACCATCTGAATTTAAAGCATCCCTTGGCTTTAAGACCAAACCAAAGCAGAGTGCTGATGTTGGATACATAAGCACAAATATTGCTGCTCAGAAAGAAAATCTGTTGATAAGCATCATCCAGCTTAATGAAAGAATGGCTTAAAATCGGCATAAACTATGGCTTTTTTGGCATTAGTTTGGAAGAGATGTCAGGGGTTATCTCAGTTTGGTCAATTGTGTTTTCTTTGTCTAGTTGAATCGCTTTGAGCTTTTGACTCCTGTTCTCACCTTTTGGTGCTGTCGCCCTTAGCCGTTAGTGTTTCTGCAGGAAGGAGAGTTGAAGGGAGCTGAATTTCAAGATGGAGGGGAAAACTGAGCATTAGCTTGCTTGAAATCTTTTGAAAGGGAAGTGACAGGAGGGTCCCAGAGCATCCCTGTATCTAATAGAATTGAATATAAATTACTTTGGATGAGGAGGAGAAAAACGTGGAAATGATCATATCCCTTAGCACCGAGAGTAATTTCAATCATCAGTATAATAAGAGAACGTAGAGTATCGGAGAACTTGCTGCTAAAAGCACATTGCTTTCTAGCACTCAAGAGTGGTTTTATTTGTTGTTTTTAATTCCCAAGATACTAGTGTTCTTCCACAGTTGATAATATAATTTAAAAGAAAAACCTCAAGAGAGCCCAGATAGTTTTGTGAGTAAGGGAGTCAGCAGAGAGGAACCTGAGACACCGATCATGGCGAGAGATCCTGGGAGTTTAAAGTTGGATGGGACATGTGAGAGTGTCTAACTCTAAGTAAGCCGTTATTTGGGAGCATGATGGAGATCCTCTGGCTCCCATCTCCTGCAGAAGGGTTCCTTTGTGAAGCCACCTACAGAGATCTCAGTGGCACAGACTTCAAAGAGCGCCTCCCAAGACTCAGAGATGCAGTTAATCTCTTTATCTGTTCTGCCAGGCAGCCTACAGTATGCTCACAGAAGTGCAAGGAAGAAGTTCAGAAGGTGTTATGCTAAAATGGAAAGCCCATGAAAGATGTGGAAGAAGTGAAGGAGGGGGAGGTTGATACTAACAGTAAAGGCCATGAGTGAAATATAAGGCAGGAGAGACACATTGTACTTGTGTGGCCGGAGGTGGTGGGAAGGCAGAAGGTGTGCATCTGCCAAACCTGAACTGCTTCCATGAACTGTGGGAAATGAGTCTAAGGCTAGGGAGAAGTAGGGATCTCTTCCTAAGAGTTCAGTTATCCCCTCTAGTAATGACGTGCTGTGCTGCTGTAGCATACTGTGCGGAAATATTAAGCTGAGATTAAGCCTAATATTTTGTAAAAAGAGCACACTGGCCTATTTAAATTAATGCTTTGACCCATTTTGCTCTGTGTGTGATCTACAAAGTTCACTTGGCAAGAAGCCTTTCATCTGTGCACTTTCTAAACAGGCTAGAAAACAGAAGTTTTTCAAGTAAAAGTGTATGCATAGCTGTTATTTGTGCTGTTAAAGCAAGTGGGAGGCATCTCTATCCTTCTGCCTTTATCCCCAGCAACCAAGCTGCTGATGGATCATGCCAAGCTGACAGTAAGTTACAGCAATGGTCCAACAACCAGCTTACGGGCATCAGCACAAGCTTTGCAGGGTCATCTAGGGGCATTTTCTTGTTTGGGAAGGAAGATGAAATCATTGTGTTCCTGGCTGTTTAGGGGTGTCTTGGAGTGCTTAAATCCCTACACAGGAACCTCAGAATTTGCCCTGTGTTGTTTTGCATTGCTGCCTTGGGCTGATGCAGCTCTCAGCTTGTCTGTCTTCATCCAGAAGCACTCTGAATACTGGCTGTGACGTTACTGAGTGATTTGAGGCCTCCCATCAGCCTTGTTTTCTGCCCTACTTTCTGACCTTCTCTAGCGCATGAGTTGCTTCATTATCCTACTAGATGTAATCTTCAGTTGCACCACCCAAAAAAGTGGCCAGCAGACCAAAATGCATGCAAGTAAACATTAACAAGAGAAATGGGCTGTGGCTGGAAATAAAACCAGGGACTACTGATGGTGACTCCTAATCGCTGTTCCCCAAACACTGAACGGCTTCAACATTTCCTTACACGAGGTGCGGATGCCTGTGGTTGTTTCAGGTTTGAGTGATAGATTGGCAGCTGTTGAGGTGTGCAGGTCAGATGTTGTCCAGCTGCCTATCGGTTGCACAACCCACTGCAATTTTGGCTGAAAAAGTTCAGCACCTCTCCAGCCACTTGCCATCCGATCCACTGCATTTAATTTATTGGTAACCCTGAAAGTAATGTCTAACCAGTAACACTTTCCTTGCTCATTAGTTTCAGGGTAAGTCAGCTCAGGTGGCAAGCTGTTTCCTGGTTGGTCTTGAAATTGTATTGTTTGCTGATGCTTGTCAAATGTGGAAGTGGAAACCTGTCTCTTTTTACCCAAGCGGTATGCATGGCAATAAAAACAGAGCTCTGTTGTGCAGACAATGTTATCACTATTCACTCTCTAGTCTTCAAGTCCTTTTCTGGTCTTCAGAAGATGGGTAATAACTTTCCTGCTATGAAAATCTGTCATAATCCTGAGCATGTGAATAGTGGCATAATAATCCTCCTGACTACTTTGGATGGGAATATGAATTCAGTACATGTAAGTCTGTGCACACTGAACTTTCCATACATGAAAACTAACAAATGTTTATCTTAACAGTTCATGGTTTGTCTGAAATGTCAATGCCAACTATATCTTTTCTGGCTTATATACAATTGATACTACTAAACTTAATTAACAATTCTGTTAATGAGTTTTGAGCTATAACAGCTTCCTGACAGACAGTCCAGGTTTGAAGCCACGAGGCTTTCAGTCTAGCAAGTATATCCATTGTCACTAAAGCCAGCATGTACCACAAAAGGAGCCCATCTTTGCAGAGCTGAGTCATTTTAAAATAACTCTTTAGAAACCCTGAAATCAACTTTTTGGTTGGAAGCCTTACACTGCTGAGGTTAGGAGGTTTGGAATTGGTGACACATGTAGCAAACCTGTCTTTCTTGCCATGCAAACCTTCAGAAGAGTGCAGGCAAGAAAATAAGGGCAATTTTTTTCCCAAAACTAACAAACTCAGGTCTTAAGTCTTGGGTATTTGTGCTATTAAGGCAAAATACTTCTTTTCTTCTGGGAATGTGAACATAAGAAGAATAATAGCACATAAAACTGCATTGGCTATGTGTTGAGGTAACTTTCCACCTATTCTCAGCATATCTAAAGTCCAGGGAAGTCATGTGTTTGCTAGAGATATTGCTAACACTGACACAGTATTTTTTGCTTTTTGAAGAAGTTCTGTGTGATCCAAGACTGCATTTTGCTAGAAAAGTTTAGTGAGTTGTGTGGTGTCCACAGCTGAATTTTAATCACTTGTCACTAACAAATGAACTGAGGAAGTGTATTTTGTATCAAAAATTAAAAGCCAGAACAAGGAGGAAACTGACTCTGCTACTGTTATTAACTGTGCGGTACTGGACAAAGTAATTCAGTTTTCTGTGCCTCATGATCTCAAATGCAGAGGTGAGGTTTTAATAGTTCCCTCATTTTACAGTTGGGAATCAATGAGTTAATGCTTGGACAAGTCAAATAACCATCCTGTGTACAGCCTGTGGTTTTAATGGGAAGAATAAACTTATCTCCCTGATTCTGTTCAAAATGAGTTGAACAAAATGGTAATTTAGAAAAAAGTTCTGCATGTTGGAGAAGGGGAGGGGAAAAAAAAACATTCCCCCCTGGTGTTAAACCTAACCTGATCTTGAAATTACATGCATGCTTGAAGAACTGATTTGTTGGATAAAAAAGAAAAGGTGTTTTGTCACTTCTTCTGTCTGCTAGAGTTAATTTCTGTTTTGTTTTATGTTGATAGATGACTCCTAAATCAAAAAGGAAAAGCATCCACAGTAGAATGCTCCGTCCAGTGTCCAGAGCTTTTGGTAAGTGAGAATTTCTTAAAACCTTTTTCCTTCCTTGCTTACCTGAGATCCTTCTGGGTAGCTCTTGACTGAAAAGCACAGGTGACTCTCCCTCTCTCTGAATTGCATTTGAGGCCCACACTGATTGCTTTGGTTTGTGACTCTGCTAGTGTACTTGGTAGCAAATACTTGCTCACAGTGCTCTGTCTGCTCACAAACATGAGTTCTTTAAATGTGTTTATAACTATTTACCATAAAAGGGAGGAATGGCATTGTCTTTTGTTTTAAATAGCATGCTAAATCTAATTAGAAATTTTTGATTTCTCTTAGAAATGGAGTTTGACCTAGATAAAGCACTGGAAGAAGTACCTATCCATATAGAAGACCCACCATTTCCTTCCAGCAGGCCGGACAAACGGACTTCCGGATTCATTTCAGAGTTACCCTCAGAAGAAGGGAGAAAACTAGAACACTTTACAAAATTAAGGCCCAAAAGGAATAAAAAGCAACAGCCGAGCCAAGCAGCAGTGAGTCCACATTAAAATATTGCTGGCGATGTCATCTGTTGATTGCTTTTTGCCATGAGTCAGGTCTTGCAGTGTAATGAGTTAAAGTTTTTTAAGTCCCCTGTTAAAGTTTTAAAAGCCATAAGCAACTACTTAATTTTTCTTCTGGTATTCATGTCTTTCAGTGAGCAATCCCTATTACAAGTTTTTTGTCTTGTTTGACACAGCCTAAAACCAGGATATGTTTTATCCTTTCTCCATTTGTTTTTGTTTTTACATGGAAGCAGTTTCTGGAGGTAGTTGGAGCTTTCACAGGAAATGCACAAAATATCATAAGACTTTTCAATTATACTGCAAGGTTTTGTTAAGTCTTAATCCTTTCTTCTGCCTGCATTAAGATGTGGTAACTTGGCATGAATTCTTATTTCTGTAAGCTCTCAGAGGAGCTACTCTGTGACACCCAGCTTCCCACAGCTCCTTAACTAAAGATGGTGTTTGGGCCAGCAAATCTACATAGTCACAGATCTGCTTTTCATGCTGGAGCCTGCCTTAGAAAAGCAAAACAGAAGAGCACTGTGTCTACAAAAGGCATTGGTGTGAACCCAGGAATATGTGTGAGGAGTTCCCACAGTTCCATTTCCTTGGCATACCACATCAATAAAGATTTATTTCTGTGGTGGTATGTCCTCAGGGTATGTAAGGACAGATCTGGAGGAGTTACAGAGCTATCTCATGGCAACAGAGCACAGCTGATATGATAAGTAACCCTTATCAAGGGGCAGCCGTTGCTTCTCTTAGTTATGCTGCCTAGTAATGAATGTCTGTGGCCTCTCCTGCTCCCTGAGGATTGTCAACAGAGAAGACCATTGAAAATTTCCCTAATGCTGGAAAGATCATATCAGGTGATAGAGTGGTTTTTGCACCACTTGGAAATGCAGAAACCTTCAAGCAGATGGGATATTCAAGCCAACTTTCCGTTCCCTTTTGCTATATGGGAAAGGGTAGAGGTAGCAGAAGAATGGACTGTTCTCCACGTTGTAGTGAAAACACGTCTGTGTTTACTTCTTCCAGTTCCAGTTCTGCAGAACACACGTGTTTTCCCAGTTGCTAAACTTGCTTCTCTTCCAAACTACTCAATGCATCCCATGCACAGGGGTTTGGAAGGAGTGGGGGCATGGAAGAAGGCAAGTGCTTCACTACCAGGCACAAAACGAGGACATACAATACCTTGCTCAACAGAAACAAAAAGCTTACTTCTCATAGAGGAGAAGTGTTACTTCCCATGATAGTGCAGTCTGGTGGGAATGCTCATCCACATTGAATTACTTAGGAAATCAGGTGTTTGTTTAGTTGCAGAAATTGAAAGAAACTTTTTTCATTTAAACTTACTTGTCCCTATGTTTTTATGTCCCTGTTTTTATGGACCATTTAATTCCTTACTATTTCTGACCCCATAACAAGTCTAAACAACTTTTTGAAAGACTTAAGGTGTTTGCTTTGATGCTTCCAAAAATGAAACAGCCCAATTTTGAAGGCCAGAGTAATGAGTGGACTGTGGCATTGTTCTGGAGCTTTCACAGGAAATGCACAAAATATCATGAGGCATTGTTTGCAGAATTGATTTGCTTCTGGTTTTGTCACTTTGAGACTACAGAAAGCAGTGGTTAGGAAAAGCACTTGAAATGAGCAAGGCAAAATCTTGACCTTTTCTAATGCTTAAAGCAGATCTGTAGGGTTGTTTGCTGTTCCTGTTATTTCCATTTTGTGATTTAAGGGGTCTCTGATGATCAGAGCTGTACTTCTCTGGTTTTGCTGAAAAATGTAAGGAGAAAAAAAAAAGGGGGAAACAAAAAAAAAGGGGGAAATGAAAACTCTTAACATGGGATGGGTGGGCAGAATAAAGATTTATAGTTTTGTCACAGTTTTTACTGAAATGAGTGTTCAGAGGGAATTAAAGAAAGGGGGAACATTAGTACCACTCACTCCCAGGTAGTTCTGAAGCAATACGATGAAGCAGTTGTTTATCATTCAGATTTTTGTGGGATCTTAACCTCATGAGTTCCTCTATCATGTGAAGATTTAGTACAGCAAAGAGGTGAATCTCTAAAGTATGCAAGAGATTGTGATTGATTTTATTTAGTTCTGCTTCCAAGACAGTTTTTTTCCTTAATAAAGAAACAGACAAGGCTCACCTTTAAACTTAGGCTAAGAAAAATAATAGAATTGACAAATGAAGACTTAACTTCTTCTGGTTTGTTTTAGCATTAGGAATGTAAAATACAAACCAGAGCTCAGTCCTTTACATTAATGCTGATCGCTAAAGGGCATTACATTAAATATCTATAAGAAAATCCTCTGCTTTGAGGACCTTATTAGGCTCTCAACATTTGTGTATGTCTTTAGGACATATTTAGGAACTTGCTGCTTTTCATGTATAAGCTAGTTTCTGTTTTGAAATAGACCTTCTCATTTGCTGCAGATCATTGGATTCTTGTATTACTTCTCCTTCAGGAGACACATTTGCCTTTGATACTTCCATGTTTGTTCCTACTATCTGGAGGGCTCCAGTATCAATATTAAATGGTGTCTCATTCTGTTGAAATGCGTCAGCCACTGTTGGTTGACGTGTTTTGGTTGAAACCTCAGTGTCAACTGGTTTTGACTGAGGAGGTAAATATTTGCATTGAGACAAGCAACACTGGTGTGACCAACCCAGATGTTAGCATATGCATTGCTGCTTAGTGTCAGATGTTCCAGGTAAACAAGCTCTCTGCAGAAAACCCCAAAGGTAGCAGAGTTGGAAGTCTGAGAAGTCATTGTGCTTCTTAGAATAAACTGGTTTTAAATAGAAAATACACAGTTTAACTGGCAACAAGGGAGTCATTCCAGGAGGACTCTTTTCAGATCAGTATTACATTGCTGCAGCAGGCATTAATAAAATATTAACTGTTGTTTGATAACAAAGTAAATACTTGATTTCTAATGAGGTTCAGCAGTGAAAAGTAAGAAGTTTCATGCATGTGTCAAAGCACATCCGTTGTCCTGGCTTAATGAGTCTCGGTTTGATGTTAACTGCAGCTGTTAAGAGTATTCATTTTTCTTATTAGAGGTGTAGAAAAAAGTGTGTATTCCAGCTGAAAAGAGAAGCTGGGATTATTCTGAGTTATTGTGGCAACCAGGGGATTCCTTGATTTAAATTGTTTTGTTACAAACCCTGCTATTTTGTGGCAGATGGATATCTGGTTGTTAGTACTACCAAGAATACAACTGGGTTGGGTCTTGTGGAGCCCTTTATAGTCACCTAAAAGGTTTCTATGCAGCATTTAAATTGAAGGAACTCTCTCTACTGGTACTAGAAGTTTTCCACATCAAAGCCACATAGAGGAGCCAGACCACATGAGAAATCCTCCCAGCAGACAGCATGTTTCATCTTCAGGAGGCTAGAGAGTCACCAGCTAATCTTCACAGGGCCTTTGTGATCAGCAGGTATTACTAAGTCAGCCTGGTTTAGATGCTTCTATCACCCACATTCGGAATGTGGGCACTGAAAACAAAGAGGGGGAGTGGGTGCGCCATTTTCAGACACTCAGCAAATGTCTGTGTTCAGTTCCTAAAGTGAAACACCCCATTCTGTATTTAGAGTCTCTGCTTCTGGTAGTGCTGGACTGAATGGACTATAAAAAGCTCTTTGTTAGCCTGCTGGAACTTTGTTTCTGGATCTCTGAATCTAAAATCCGGAACATATGTTTTTTCTCTGAACAGGGGAACAGCTAGCTGCTGAAAATATGTTCTCCTCAGGTCACCACACAGTCAGGATGACTTAACTCCCTTTTTTCTTTCCTAGCTGAACTACTGATCTATTCTCATAAGCCCAAGGCATTCAATGCCTGGTCTCATGCATTGCAGTATACAATTTGTCACTGGTGTTCTGGATTGCTTCACATTTGATGTAATGCATCACCTGGCCTCACTGAAGGGAAAGGGAATTCCATTGTCCACACTGAGGTTTGGTCGGCTCACACAGCTTTTATGATGTCTTAACTCGCAGTTATTATCTCTGAAACAAGTATGCTTAGATTACTATATTCCAGAGAGAGTGTTCTCTTCCTTCAGGTATCTGCTGGAATGCCTCCAGAAGGTGATCAGAATGGCCTCATGGGGAGAGTGGATGAAGGCGTGGATGAATTTTTCACTAAGAAAGTGACAAAAATGGATTCAAAGTAAGTTCAAATTTATTTTTTTAAAGTTTATATTTAATTTAAAAAAGAAAATAAGAAAAAACAACCCACAACCAAACAAGCAAAAACCATCCTGGTAGACGGGCACGTAGCACTTCTATGTTGTGTTTGACTTCTGTTCCCAATATCCAGTGTTGCTGTTGTCAAAGGCAGAAAATATCTCAATAGTCAATACATTGTGAATTCAATTACCCTCCCTTAAAACTGCTACTTTGTAATAAATTGCTTTAATATACTGTGTGATGGGAGTTACTGACTCAGGTGTATTTCTGTAATTCAGCTGCCTTCATTTTATTCTTCAGCGGAGCTCATTAGGGCTGGAGCAGGGCTTTCTACGGAGAGGATCTCCTCTGCAGTGCTAGTAGTACACATGAGTGTCTCTGTCTAGTAAGGACTGCTGTTGGGCAGTGTTTTGATAGGTGATTGAAATAGTAGATGATTTAGTAGATTTAAGCTGATTTAGAAATACGTTAAAGACATGTTTGATCAAGATTTAGTATCCCGGATTTAGGTAATTCATTCGTCTGAAAGATATGTCTCCTTCAGCTTTGTAGAAGGATTATACAGCTTATACAGTTGCTTTGTAGCTGGTTGTGTATTTACAGAAGCACACATCTAGATGTTCTTGTATTCCTGCATGTTTGTGTGTATACATACAGAGACAAACAGACACAAATACTTGCATAAATAAATGAGAAACTGAGGCTGATTTCCAGACAACTTGGAATGACCCCTTCTGTGCTGTATGTGACATCCATTAAGGAATGGTAGGTGATAGTGGGTAGCTAGCTGTGGCAGGAAAAGCAAATGTTTTAAAGTCAGTGTGAGTTATAAATATCAATAGTGACATGTGAAGCCATGTGTGATACACTATGTGTAGTGGTTAAATGATGGCAGCTTTGAAAAATGGATTAGCCAGGTTGGGTTCAGGGTGGTCACAGACTACTGCATCCTCCTGTGCTTCCCTTGGGTGCCTGCCAGCCACTCGTTTTCAGCTATTGCTATGAACTTGCACTGTCCTTGTGTGCCTATCCCTGGACATGCCTGTTTGCTGCTCTGGTTTGCTGCACTGATGACTCTCTCTCCAGTTAGGGTATTCTTATGCAGACATGTTATTCACCCAGCTTTCCCTTCAATATTCTGCTCGTAACATACATGCTGGCATTGGCTCTATCAGGCACAGGAGAAACTTCTAACAGCTTCTTCTCACAGAAGTCACTCCTTTAGATCCCCTCCCCCACAAACTACCAAAATAATGTCATGTGAACCCAGTACAGATGTGCATAGACAGGTTGGGTAGAGCTGATCGATGTTGGAAACAGCTGAGTTCCCAGTGCCGATGACATAGTTGCCTCTCTTCAATGTACCATGCACAAGGCCAGGACAAGAATCCTCAAGACAGTATGATCAATGTTAATTGTCCAGTTTTTAATTTAGACACACTGGCTAATGACTGGGCCTAGAGCAACGTATGGATCATACAAAAGATTGGTTTGCCCAGCGGAAGTAATTTGGTACTGTTTAAAGGAGAGGGAGGAGGGGAGTGTAGAGAATTATTTAAAATGTCTATGTCTTAATAGGAGACCATCAACTAAAAGTTCAGAGAGCAGTGAACCCAGTGAAGCAGGCGATGAGAAGAAGAAAAGGGACTCAAGGAAGAGTGGCTTCCTTAACTTAATCAAATCAAGAGGCTCCAAATCTGAACGTCCCCAGACTGTGATGGTGGCAGAGGAGCCCTCCTCACCCAAGGTTGCTGCAAAAAGTCCAGCTGTGGACACAAACAAGAAGGAGGTAAAGCCTGCAGAGCAGAACGGTGGTACAGAGCGATCTGAGGAGTTAAAGACACCAGACTCGCTGGAGGAGGCACAGACAGATGAATCAGCAAAAGCCGAGAGGGGTGACAGCAAAGGAAGCCCACAAGGAGGCCGGAGGTATGGCGTGCAGGTGATGGGCAGTGGACTTCTCGCAGAAATGAAAGCCAAGCAGGAGAAGAGAGCAGCATCTGCTCAGAAGGTGAAGGCAATTTGATTTCTCTTGAGTTGAAAAAATGAGTAAGAGCCAGGTGTCTTCAGGGGAGGTGGACTGGGTCTACAAGGGTTGGTGCCTGGGGTTTGGCACATCAGTCCTGCTTTCCACCAGGGGTTATGGTGTTCTGCAAGAGGTTTGCTCTCTGCTGTGTTGGTTAAACCTGAATACGCTGGCTAAGGGCTAGGCTGCAAATGTGGAGGCACATCAGGAAATACACTCTTTATTCCCAATTACCTGTCTGCATTCCCTTCACTCCCCTCTAATTTTCTCCTCTGTAAAGTGCTGATGCTGGGCAGGAACCTTGCTTCACTTTGCAAACGTGTGGAGTGGAATATCCTAGTGTTACTCTGAAGCATTTTAGGCCGAACTATTTTGCCTCATGACCATTTCCCATTGAACTTCCCCATTATCATCCCAGCTGCAGTTGGCATATTCTTAAATTACCAAACGATCAGCCTTTTTTCAGTCCTCTCTTTCTCTTCAGCATGCAGGGAACTTGGATGCTCTCCATTCGCCACCATTTATCCCCTGTCATTTGGAAGCTGTTACCTTATGACAGAGCTCGTCTGCAAGCTTTGCTGTGTTTTCCTTCTTTTAATATGTTGCAGAACAGTCTTTCTTTGTAGTTTAAAGTACTTGCCATGATGTCTGAACCATTCATGCAAACACTGGAGTCTTGTAATAAGCAGATTCAAATTAACACAGTTGTCTATGGCTTGTTAAAGGGATCCTCAGCATAAAACTGATTCCTTTTTTTTGAAGAAATGACCAATTTCTACCATTCTCATTGGTGCTGAGTATTGCCTGTGAATAATCCCATTGGTTTCTAAACCACCAAGTTTTTAAGGAAAATGCTGTATGATTTTAAGTAGGAGTGTTATGCTCTGCCTGTAACTTTAAACTTACCATGCTACTCCAGATTATGGATATTTTTACAGCTGCAAACAGTGTATGCTTGGTGCTTTTCAAGTTCTTAACACTTGTCATCTAAAGTTAGTCAGATCTGGAATAATGTGACTGAGGTATAATATTAGCATATGTAATTTTTTTCTGAAGTGGGGAGAGTAAAAGTGCTCTGTGATTGATGAGCAGCTTTGTAGCATTGATTGAAAACTTGAGTTTCATTTATCAAAAAGAAAAGTTGCCTCTTCCCAGTTTTTTCCACCCTTTGCTTTTTTACTGGTCAGAAAGGTTGCCTTCTTTTTCTTTCAGGTTTAATTTTCAAGGAACTGTATTATAGATTTTTTTTGTTAGATTTTTGGTTTTAGCATATTTATGGAATATAAAAATAGAGGGGGTTTTGTACTACTATTTAAAGAGTGACAAGAGAACAGAATTGAAATAGGAATCTGTACACAGCAGGGTACTGACTTATCCATTCTTAATGTTGCCAAGACCACACAAAATTGAACTGCTGTTCAAAAGAATTTTTCACAGACTTCATCCTGGATCACAATATCGCATAATTTAGGTTTGTACTTTTATTCATGATATTCACAAAGGTGAAAATCATACAGTATCTGGATGGTTGAGCTACAGAAGACAGCATCCCACTGCTCTTACATTGTTTAGGATGGGTATGACATCAACTTCCCTACCATCTTCAAATTTATCAGAATTCTAGTATGATGGAAAATGGTATTTTCCTTTAAGGTACAGATGGCTGCTTATATTCTGAGCTATTTTACATGCAAACAAAGCCAGAAGGAATTTACGATTTCATTTGTACCCTACCGCAGTCTTGTTACAGATACAAGCAGGTGCACAGTAGATGGAAAGATGGTAGATGCTTTTTTGTTTTATTTTGCTTAGAATACAATGTGTGAATTGGCATTAACGGTAGAGAGGAGTCTTTGCAAATTAGCGATGCCTCTGGGCATGCATAAAACTATCTTTTAGCTCCATCTAGTGTTTGCAGACTGAATTTTTAAGTACCTCAAGCAAGACCTAGAAGCAGACTGTCGTTCGTAACCTGTTTATTCACTCTCGATGGTACCCAACTTTGCAGGATTTCCCAACCTTGCAAGAATTCCTATTAGAAGTAGGGCCTGCTCGTTATTTATCTACATAATAAATTCACCTGCATTTATCTGACATGACTGACAGCTTCTCAGACTGAAGTTTTGTAGCTAGTTTTAAGTGTCGTCTTGGAACTATAAGCAGTTTGTAATGTGTATTGTAGGTAACCAAACATGGTAGCATCCTAATTAGATTTTTAAGTACTCCAATAACAGGTGCCAGCACTGGCTATTGTACTTGTCTCTGTACATGGTCTGATTTCCCCAGTAGTCTCATAACTAACCCTCGCAGGGCAACTAAGATGATTAAGGGAGTGGAGCATCTCCCTTATGAGGAAAGGCTGAGGGAGCTGGGTCTCTATAGTTTGGAGAAGAGGAGACTGAGGGGTGACCTTATTAGTGTATATAAATATATAAAGGGGGAGTGTCATGAGGATGGAGCCAGGCTCTTCTCAGTGGCAAACAATGATAGGACAAGGGGTAATGGGTGCAAACTGGAACACAAGAGTTTCCACTTAAATTTGAGAAGAAACTTCTTCTCAGTGAGGGTGACGGAACACTGGAACAGGCTGCCCAGGGAGGTTGTGGAGTCTCCTTCTCTGGAGACATTCAAAACCTGCCTGGACACATTCCTATGTAACCTTATCTAGGTGTTCCTGCTCTGGCAGGGGGATTGGACTAGATGATCTTTTGAGGTCCCTTCCAATCTCTAACATACTGTGAACATACTGTGAACTAGGAATGGAGGCAGGAGTTACAGTGAAGTTAGTTTTTATACTATCATACCGCTGTCGTAAGTAATTTACCGTAGCTAAGTGTTATGCATGTATCTTCAATATTTACATAGAAAAATAAGTATTTTGGTGACAGGCATGAAGAAACTGTTGCAAATTCAGCTCCCAAAAGCTTTTTTACCAAAGTATGGGAGAAAAAACAGTAATAAGAGGGTGCTATTCACTTCAAAAATACATAGTCAAGACCATTTTACAAAGAAACATTTTACTTTAGCTGGAGGTGGAAAGGTGAGAATTTAGCCAAAATATCAATGACAGCCAAGAAATTTTAATAAAACCTGAGTTTTCACTCAGTGGTACAAAGCATCATGTTCCTGCAGGTAAGACACTAATAGAAGGCTGGTTCTTTTACAAGCCCATCAGCTGCCTATCTAAGCTTCTTCTGGTGAGCACGCAGGTTTCAAGCTCACTTAGGCTAGAGCTAGTCTTTGCACCTTTTGTTTTGAGGCCAGGATGTTAGAAAAGCTCTTTTGAGAATATAAGATTTAGCCAGTATACCAGCACATGAACAAGAAGACCCCTTTCTTTAGAGGTGCTGAGCATTCAGCAGTGCTTGTGATAGGTAGCTTTAAACACCTTTCAGTAAGTAAGGTCTGTTCTGTAAATATGTAAGTACTGCTACTGCTGTAGTAGCAGTTTTCTTCCTGCTTAGATCTCCAAGACCTGCAATAGAAACAAGGAGAATCTGCCATTTATTACTATCGCTGCTTTCTCTGCATTGTGGCTTCCAAATTAGAGCTTTTTTTCCCCTAACAGAACGACTGAGTTGTATTAATTACAGATACATTATTAATATGAGAGATTTTCTCACTCTTTCAGAAACTTGGGAATGACACAACTCCCAGAGAATCTTTTGACACCGCGATGAGCTCAGAGCGGCTGGATGGAAGTGGTACAGGTACAGTTTGAATGTCCTGGTATAAGCTTCTTTCTGAAAATGCAAAATGCCTAACCTCAAAAATCTCACTTCCCTCTCCAGATTGTGTGCCTACAATTGCTTAAGTGAAATACGAGCTTACACTATGTGAAAAGGATTAGAAACAAGCTCACTTTTTTGTACTGTGTTGGGCAGCACTTCTTGTGAAGGCAGCTCTAGGGCTGAGTTGACAGCTTAGCTTTTACTCGTGTTCCACATTGCACAGGAAGGAAAGTACTTGGTGCATATGCCTGAGGTACCTTCAAAAGGATGCCAACTTGTGATGGGATCAGCAAAGCTGAAGATGAAACCAGGAATCAGCAAAAATGTCTGTGCAGGAAGTGAAACTCAATCTATCTGATGACCTAAATACGACCAATTTGCAAGATTTATTGTAGTCTGTGAACATGCCAGCTTTCAGCTGCTAGACTAGACATCTCGTAGGCAGTGGCAGCTGGCTCTTTCAAGGGTTTACCTGGCTTGACCAAAGCCAGGGTTGTCTGCAATGCTGTGGAAGCCTCTGGACATTGCACACATGCACAAAATGACTCTCTATTATGTACAAAGTGGAGTCTAGCCTTGCAGTGCTTAAAGCACCAGTTCCCTCTGCATGTAGTGCTGGACCCTGACATGGCAGTGCCTGCGATGCAGCCATATCAGGACAAGATGAAATTCTGGTCTCTGTGCATGCTTCTGGAACTGACTGGCCACCGAAGCCTTCAGAAGGGATTCAGATCTGGTGGTTTGTGCGTACGGCATTGACTGGACTGAACGGAGGAAGCTGGACTAGGAAATCCAGGTCTGATTTCCTAGTGGTAGGTATCCTGCAAGCAAGGCTGAAAAAAACAGGCTGGAATCAAAATCCAAATGGGGCATATTCAGAGCATGCTAAACTCTACATCAGCACTTTTAAAGCCTGATTATCTTTTGAGGAGGACCTTGTGTACTGTGTGTGCTCCCTAATACTATCAAACTGAAGCCAGAGGAGCCAGAAAATCTGTGCTTGGGGCATTAAAATAGGTGGGAGTGTCTGACCCCAATTTTTCTCTGGTCCTTGTCTCTGTATATGACACATTTCACCCCCACCTCACTGCACTGTGCATATCCCTTCCATTTGGCCTCCAACTGTCAGTTCTTTTATACCTTAAAAAAGTAAACTCTTGCTTAAGAGCTCCCTGGGGCTGCTCTTCGCTGTTGCGACTACAGTTTGTCTTTGGTTTGGGTTAATGTATTTTTAACTTACTGGGTTCTAATGATATTAGCAGGCCTGAGGTTAGGAAGGCAAGAGAGACAGTTAATGGAGAATTGCTGGATGTTGCTACAGGAAAACCGAAGCTGGTGATGCAGAAGGAGAATATGGGGGTTTTTATTCCTTGCTTCATGTCTGGATGTTGCCTGCTTTTTTGTATGCACACGCACACCCTCAAGTGGAGAAGGTGTCCTGCTGTTTTGCTTGCAGCATGAAAGTCTATTGCGTGCATGAAGACTCACAAAAATATGTATGTGCCACCCAACTCTCTATAGTTTGCCAGAGTTTAACTCCAGCTGAACTGAAAAACAGCTATATAAACTGGAAGACGGTATTGGGGATTGGCTTGCAACAAGCTGTATCAACACTCCCTTCCCTCCCACTGCCCTTAAAATGTCTGTGCTCAGCACTTTTGTAACAAGTAGGATTCCTGAATGGCAATAGCAGGTAGGTAGGTCAAGTCATCATCTTTGCCAAGTACCAAGGCTACCAGTCTGCATTTCAGGTTGTAATTCTCTTCTGAGAATAAAGATGTGACAATTGTTTAAAGTCCCAAGCTAACATACAAGTGCCAAGATAATCATTGTACCTTCTACATACAAGCCTTCAACCTTCCTAGAGCTGCAGCGTAGGAAAGTAGGGCAGGCATTTTGCTTGTTTGCAACTTAGAGTCCAGCAGGCTTTCTACCAAGTTGCACAGCTAGATAGGACTGATTTATTGCCTGCAAGTCAGTGTAGCTTTACCTGTAAATACCTTGGCCTTTGGTTGGGGTAAAAAATAAGTTAATAAATTTGCTAATGTGTGGAAACCATAATCCATATACAGTGTTACTAGATGAATCAAAATGTTATACAGTGAATACTTTGATCTCAGCTAAGTTTCAAAACCTCCTCCAGAGCTTGCTAAAAGCAACAAATAAAAAGATGTAGCCTGCTGATCACACATTTGGGATTTATTTTCTGGGCCAGGATTTCTCTGTTGATCTTGGATACCCAGCCTTTTGTCTACAGAGGCACAAAACAGCCAAAGACTGCCTTTTCCACTGATCATGCTTTCTCAGCAGGTAGGCTGTACCATCTGCTCTCAGAAAGGTGAAGGAAGAATAAGGTCCAGCCAGCCATTGCCCCAAGAACGTTAAAAAGGGGGAGATGCCATCATTATGAAGCTTAGCACATGTAAGAACTAGGAGTTTTAGAAGCTTTTTCTGCAGTGATTTTGAATGAACTGTTAGGGGTCCTCTTACTCACCCAGCAGTGCAGCAGTGATTTGTGAGGTAATGGATGGTATTTTCCACACAAGCAGATCTCTGTACGGAGCCTTCTGTGTTGCAGGAGATTCTATGTTATGTGTCTGTCTATTTTAGTGCCTAAACTCCAGCAGACCCTTCCGGAGAGCCGATTTGCCTCGAATAAAGGTGACTCCATCTCAGCATCATCCGAAAAAAATTCAAAAGCTGAACCAAAGGCAGAAGCTGGTGCAAAGGCAAGAAGTTCTTCCAATACACCGACCAGCCCAAAACCCCCACTGCAGGCAACGAAGCCCAGCCTGGCAGCACGACCCACGGTGCCACAGAAACCACGCTCTGCCTCTCGTACTGGTGAGGAGCTCTTCTGGGTGTTTGCTGTCCCCAGCTGGGTACTTCTAAGGGGTGTTTGTGTGGGCTGTGGAGGAGACACCAATGGCCACATGCTTAACAGAAGTTAAATGTAGAGGGGCAGGTTCTTCAGTCACTTGCTCTTGACTTGCATCCTTCTTTTCCACCTGCCTTTGCCCTAATTCAGATAAACTTACTAAAATGGTTCAATCTGTAATCTGTAATAGTAAAGCCTGAGGAGAAGCAATAGCAGCAATGGCAGAGCTGTTTTGAGTTGGCCCGCTTTCATGGAAGAGGTGATCACAGAAAGCTACTTCAGCATCAAAGCTCTGATGTAGTAGCACTGACAAAAGTAACTACATTTTCACGAACACTTTGCTCTAAGTACTGAAGTCCTTGGGGTTTCCTGGCAGGCTTCTCCTAGATCCTCAAGTAAATGCCTGTTGTTCTTAATAACTTGAACAAAACAACTGTCTCTCACTCTTATAACTTGTTTTGCCTTTGTTTCTTATTGCTTTTTGACTGGAAATAATTGTGATTTTATAACCCTGCAAGACTGCCAGTTGAATGACTGTTAACTTCTGTTCTGCCCTAACTTTCTGCCTGGTTATTATCTCCAGGTTTCCAATAGTGAGAAATACCTCAGCACATCTCCCATACATTTGTCTGTCTGCTGCTTTAATAGGCCAGCGTCACAACCCCCTCGTCCCAAAGTACATCCACTGCAGTTGCGGGGAATTAAGTGCTAGTTACTGACTCTCACATTAGCTATGGCAAATACAGCTTATTAATTGCTAATGACTGAAAAATTTGAGCATAGCCATCTGTAAGAGCTTGTAGACTTCTAGACTTTTTCCATACTCACTGTTGACCTTGGAAAGATGTCATTTCTGGTGAGGATGAGGGGGCAGAGGGATATTACAGCCTCCTCCCTGCACTTCATGTGTAACCTGAGCATTACTTAGTCTCTGTGTTTCAGGGGGTAGAATGTTGTTCAAACACAGAATCACCTTCAGGTTTTAGATGGCTTTATATTTGCTTTATTGGTCATTTTAGAAATGGCCATAAAAGTGAGAGGTGTTGGGTAAGATGCTCACAAAGATTAATACAATAGGAAAGCAGGGCTTATATTGTGATGCTTAATCTGTAAAATAGGCAGTGTGTTATCTCAAAATCTCAGATATCAGAAAGACCTAAGCTATCTGTTTCTGCCAGCTCCTGTTTCCTGCAGAGGGAGCATACTGTGGGTATAACACAGAGTAATTAATATTTACTTGTAATAGGCCAGCTCCTCAGGTGGCAGAAAAAGCAGCACCATCTCTGTTGCAGTCTAACTTCTATTCCTGTACCTGTAACAACCTGCTGGTTAAGCACGCCCAGGTGATGTGATGAAGAAGCCAAGCAATAATTCTAGTTACGCTCTTGCTTCTGCTGTTGTTCCCAATGGTGTGGCCAAACTATGGTAGCAAATCCTTGCTATGTCATCTGAGGGCCGAGGAACACAGAGCAGAGGTCCACAAATTATCAGAGACTGAAAGTGGTTCCTCAATAAAGTACATTACAGCTTTTGTTCAGAAATACATGGCTGTGTTTGCCAAGCGCTGAGCTCATCCGTATGTTGATACCGAGTTTCCCAAAGCAACTGGCCTCACACATCAAAAGCATGGAGCAGGTCCAAGAATTGGTGTATCTGTTCTGCTCGAGTTGCATTTGGAAGTTCATCACTTTCCTATGCTGAAAGTAAAAAGATTGTATCCTCTGTGGTGGCTCCTCCACAGTGAGATTAATTCCTATTATTTTCCAGTATGCAACTGAATTAATTCATTGTACAAATATGGGATACAGGTGATACTCTGAGTTCCTTTTTCCTTCTGTCAGCACTAATGTTATCTTCTTAGTCCCTCTGTTGTGTACATATGTCACTGTTTCCTCCTTGGGAGGCAAACATACAAGCAGTTTAAGTAATCCATTGTAACTGCACTTCCCTGCTGTCCAAGTGATGGGTGTCTAAGACTGAAAAGCTCTTCCTGTAAGGACTGTAAAGATGGTAGTCAACTTACCATACATAATGCATATCCAGCCTTTTAGAGAAACAAGATATCCAGATGGTTTAAACTATGGATGGGAACTTAAGTTCCATGTTTCCTCACAGTCTAGAAGGCAAACTATTTTTTCTATTTAGAAAGTCTTTGCAGATCTGATGTGATCATGTTATGTACCGGCAATTTATTCATGGAAGTAGAGAGCTCTGTAGGCTGTTGATGAGACTTGTTTCCCTGATTCAATTTTATGCCTTATAACTGTGAAACAGTACTTTTAAATTGATCAGTTCATTATGTTTCAGTACAATGAAAATATAAATAGAATAAATATTTCCAAAAATCCATCCAAAATAATTTTCAGCTGTCCCTTACAATTTGCATACTTATGTCTTGCAGGAAATTCCGTTGGTCCCATTGGATTTCCATTTGTGCTGCAACAGCAGTACACATTAAAAATGCTGAAATTGAGATCTTGGTTTTGGCTATTAAGGTTCTGGACTGAGGGCCATTATATGCTCTCTTGACATAATGTACATTCCTCCTAGATTCCTCCTAATGTAGAATCCTCCTTTTTCTGACACAGCTTTTAGCTGTTCCTTGGTTTTGTATTGTATTGAGGTTTGGCCCCTCATAACAGCACCATTTCTGTGAGCTACAGCGCAAATGTAACTTCTCACCGTTTTGTTCATGGTACTCCACAGAGGATGCTCCAGAGTCTCCCTCCGGCCCCAGTTCCCCAAAAGTTGCCCTGATTCCACCGGTGCTGAAGAAAGTTCCTTCTGATAAAGAAAAGGATGGTCAGAGCAGCCCCTCTGTCAGATCATTTTCTCAAGAAGGTAGGTGTGTTGCTATAACTGTTGCAGCAGCTACTAGAACTCGATATGTCCATTGATTTGTTTTCACTTGGATTGGAAGAGGGTTATTAATTTGGAGGAAGAAAGAGAAAGAAAGTGTATCTAATTATCTGTTCCTCACCTCTACCCATGGGTTGGTGCTCTGTATTTTCTTCCTTTGATCAAACCAAATGAAAGATGAATCCTTTGATATTAATAATGTAGCTGAGCAGTTAAGGGACTCTTGTGTATATTATGGTTTAGTTTGGTCTGAATTGAGATGCTGATTCGTGTTGGTCACACACAGTAATGTGGAATGCAGCTCTGTGGTTCAGCACATTTCCAGGGGAGCAGCCACAACGTTGTTCCTTGCAGCCAGTCTCTTGCTTTGTTTGTACTCTTCCTTTCTGCAGGGTCGTTGCATGTGACTGAATTCACCTCCTCAGACCATGATACTCTATGTGCCAGGGCAGGGCTTGGTACCTTTTACACACAACAGTAGACTGCTGCCTTGTCTTTGCTGATTTTCATGTGTGCACTGAACTGCTGCTTTTGCTGGTGCATTTCCTTGCCCACAGTGGCCTCTTAGAATTGCTAAGGCTTCCTTTCATAGCATAGGATGCATGGAGAAGTCATCGCAGAAATGTTGCTCAGTGTGGTGTTATCTGGCACAAAAGATGACATTTGAAATCTGGGGGTAACACCTCTTCCTTCCTGGGACTCTCCTCATGAATACAAAGCAATTCCCATCACTTAAGCTGTGAGACAGAGGGGTGCCCTTTCACACTCTGCCAGCAGTTTTTCATGGTATGGCATCATGGCAGATGAGTCAAGGCAGATACCTAACACTAGGTTGTGGAGACCAAGCAGTTGTGCTGCCCACAGAGCCCACGGTTACTCCCTAGACAAGAGGAGGGGCAAAGCCATCTCCAAAGCAGGATGGTCAAGAGGTATATTTTGACAAGCTTCTCCCTTTCTGTCCTGAAACTACCATGGCCTTTATGAGACAGCTTACCTCACAGTCTGGGTGTTGCTCTGCTTTGAAAACTGCTGCTGTGTGGCTGTGATCTGCATGTCAGCACGTGTGGGGTATTTGCAGGTTTTGGCTCTCACTTCAGCCACCTATATGATGTCATTGGGCTGCTCTTGTGCCCTAATGGTAGCCCAGCAGCACCACCACAGTCATACTGAATTACCTAAAACTAGCAGGACACAACACACCCAAGGACTTCTACTGTGTCTGGAAAGTGCTGAGGGTTCAGATGGTCCATGGTCCTGCGGCCTGTGGCTCAAGGTCTGGAAAAGACAGCAGGGTGTCTGAAGTGCCTTCCAGTGCCTGTGGCATTATGAGGGCTGCAAGACAGAACAGAACCTGTTTATTCTCCTGCATTTAGTCACATCAGAGCCTGTGTTGAGACAGGTGAACTGGGCTGCAGCTTAGGCATCAGACTTGCTCCACTAGTGCCATCGTGTTGAGAGCTGTTGCAGTCAAAGGCTCTTGTTACAGCAAACTCTCTAAGCTGCTGTCTGATAACTGCATTTGCTAGAGTCCTTGTTTTCTCATCAGCTTTTCATCAGACTGCAAGAGCAAACTTGGTACTACACAACTATAGGTCTGGAAAGAGTAAATTCTTTTAGGTTTTTTAATTCTTTTTGAGGTTTTCCTTTATTGCTGTTCTACTTCCTCACTCAGTCATTCCTCTGTCCTTGCTTTCTGCCATCTTTCAGGCTAGCATGCTCCATTTATTTCTGCAACTGGTAAATCACTGCAAATCTGCCTAATAAGTAAGCAAAATTATATCTCCTGCAAAAGAGAGCTGCAAATTAGATGATACTTGATTATAAAATCACTTTAGGACAGTCTTGGAATGCACCTCTTTACACAGCATACCTGTAAGATCAGGCTGCAGTTACTAACATATATAAATATCTGGACTACATTTAAGCAAGCGTCTAGCATATTGATTACTACTCTGAACAACTGATTAAATGGGATGGATAAATGAAATTATTTATGTTACTTTCTGTATGTGGGCCTATGGAACAGCTTAGGGATATGAATCCTTTTCCCTGCTAGAGCAAACAGGAGATTGTCAAAAAAGAGATACAGTTCCTGACTGTGCCAAGCCGTCTGGCAGCGTGAAAACCACTTCGGGGCAGTGTTCTACCAGTGCAGAAGAGGAAGCTAATGTGCTTGGGCAGAGGAAGGCACAGCCAACTTCTGGTTAGAAGTTTTCATTTTTCATCAAGACAGTGCTTGATAACTGGCACTAACAATTGTAATAGCAAAGAAGCCACAGAAGGGTGTGGGTTTGTCATTGAATTATGAGAAAGGTAGAAATCTCATGGGATGCTAATCATCTTTCTGTTCCCATGGGGACTACCTGGCATGAACAAATTTCCAGAGAAGAAATGCGTGTGAATGTCCAGATTGTAGAGAGCTTTGAGCAACCTGGTCTAGTGGAAAGTGTCCCTGTCTGTGGCAGAGGAGTTGGAACTACATGGTCTTTAAGATACCTTCCAGCCCAAACCATTCTGTGATTCTATTATTTTTCTTTCATGACAACATCAATGACCAGTACCATGTAGGACTTGCAGCCCTTTTACAGAAGAGGGCTTATTACAAACTGTGTTTGCTTATTGCAGTGATGCTGACGTGTAAGCATGCTTTGTGTGCTTCTCTACCTTTCCTTTTGAAGATGTGTGCACTGAAGTATTTCAAAATACATTTCAGCCTGAATATTGTTAGTGCCAGTTTCAGTACATCACTCACAAAACCATTTGAGAACTGGGTAAATCAGGTTATTTTGACAGAGTACTTTGATTTCCAGCTTCATAAACAAACAAAAAACACCAAAAGAACCCAAACCCAGCACTGTGCTGCAAGCTTAAACCATTACTTCCTGAGGAGCAGCTTTGACTTACAGTGAATTCATTTAGTAGGCTATAAAATGGTCGATCTGTGTGTTTTTAAAACATAGGAGCTCCTGTTCTCAAATGGTGTGTGTTTACATGGGTTTTTTTTTTTACCTCTTAACTGGTTTGTCTAAACAATGATTCAAAATTACTTTTTTATGAAGTATTTTAATGAGGGATTTGAACATCTCATGCAATTGCATTTACCCCTCAGTTTTTTCTATTTATAAGAAGACATCATGCATCCCTTTTATACAGCCTTAGCCCAAAATGTATGAACATCCCTTTTCATACTGTAGAATCAAACTTAGCCCACCCAGACTTGGAATCTCTCCTCCCTGTCATAAGCAAATTATTACATTTTAGTTTGTTCTAAGATCTCTCTCTGATAGAGTAACTTTCAAAAGCTGAGATGCTGCCACAGATCTATGCATGTCACCTGTGTATGGTTTCACTGGGGCAAGGGTAAGCTCTTGTGGCAGAAGCCTTCTTTGCAGTATGTGAACTTCAATGCTTGATGATACATTTTTCAGGTAATTCAGGGGCAAACTACCTGTCTTAATTTATCAGGTCATAAACTAAAATGGCTGCTGCAGGATGTGTTCTGGGTTTTGTTTGAAGAGTGAATGGAAGCCAAACGAAGGCCGTGTAATTATTAGGAGGTACAAATATCAAAAATGGCTCAAAAATTTCCAGGCACCTATTTCTTTGAAAAGCAGTGGTGTTTGGGAAGGTGGAAATGCCTAAATGGTGGGGTTTTTTAAGGACTTTTTAGGTATCTTAATCCTCTCCAATTCTATTAAATAGCTTTAAATGCTATTTTTAAAAATCCTTTCTTCTCTTTCCCAACTTGCAAAGCCAGGGTAAGAATGCAGCAAGTGCGTAGCTGCTGGCTCTCATTTCCTCCTATATTTTTGGTAGTGCAAGTAAGGAAACAGGTATTTTTGGCTCAGGAGAGCTATTTGGGTAACAATTGTGCCATGTGTGCAGAGGTGGGTCTCCGCAAGACGTGCTGGATGTGTCTGTTCTGCTTTCATCACAGCAGAGATCCAGGACCGGACAATGTCTGTGCCAAGCAGAAATGGTCCAGAGCTTTTTGTCTCCTGTTTCACAGCATGTTGGCATGCAGCAGCGCTGCCTGGGCACTTGTGCTGGCCCTCTATAGGTACAGGGAGCATCCCTGCTGAGGCTGTCGCAGCAGCATTGGTTCCCTTGGGATTCCTCTTTGCATCTTCTGTATTCCTGACAGACCCTAACACAACCTGGCACAATTTGGAATGGGTCATGGAGATGCATCAGTGACAGCCTGCTGCTTCCCTGCCCCTGCTGTGGCTGGAGCTGCACGGTGGTGACAGGCAGGCTGTCTCTTGCAGTGGTGAAGCTATAGGTAAGCAGTACATGGGAAGGAGAGGTGGCGCTTCTTGGCCACTGTGACTGCTGGTGATGCCTTGTTAAGCAAGGTGTGCACAAATGGGAACAGGCACAAGGATCAGTGTGAACCAAAGCCAGACATCCTTATCTGAAATGGTGGAGCAAAGGTGGTCTTGTAATTTTAACATTTATTTTTGTGGATATGAAGAGAGATGACTTGCAGTGAAGTCACATTTAACACATTTAAGTGTGTTTAAAGGTTCATTTTAATAGAAAGAATGAGATTTCTAAAGCTATCAGTCCTTGTGTATGATCACCCTCATTGATGTGCGTAATAACTCTCTTGTTAGCACAGCAATTGTGGATCACTGATTCAATTAGAAATCTTAACAAGGTTCCACAACCTTCTTTGTAATTTATTTCAAAGCCTATAGGTTTGGGGAAAACCCTGGCCTTACAGAGATAATAGAGTGCTGGGAGAACAAAACAGGTGTTTGCATTTAGATCATGGGAAGTGGGTATGTCCTGCTTACCCCACTGCCAAGCGCAGCAAGGTGCAGAGCCCGTGGTCTCAGCTGGAAGAGGTGCAGGTTGGGCTCAGAGCCATGGGTGTTTTCCTTTCCCCATCAGAACAGAGTAGGCAGGTAACAGCCCTTCAAGAAATGTGGATGCCAAGGTGAATGTCTGTCCTGATGAAGGTTGCTGAGTCAAAAGGGACTCAGAATATGTAGATGAGTCCTGCTAGGAAGACAGGCCTGCCTGGGAATGCGCTGCACATCTGAGGGGTGGCCAGTGAGGATGTCCACCTTAGAAGTCAGGAGTACATTGCCTGAGATCCAGCCCAGTGGGAAAAAAGAATGCTGTTCTGGACTTGAAGTAGTGTGATGAGAGGAATGTCTCCAGGCTGTTTCTAACTGTAATGTTTATCCATGTCACAGTGAAGTACTGAGTTTCATATTTCAAGTTTCCCTGCTTGCCAGCCAACACTGGAATAAAGTTTGCTCACTCTCTCTTCTTTGTCACCTTTTTCTGGGTTGAAGATTAATAGACCTAACACTAGTCCCACTAGTGCAAATGAATTGAGTGGGAGCAGGAGCAGGTCCTGTGAGCATGAATGACTATTTATTATTTGCTGTCTTCTCTCTTCTGCAATCATTAGTAAGACCTATTTCTGCTTTATACAGCTGCGAAAAGAAGCCCTGGGCAGCAGCCTAATGAGTTCCAGAGATCCTTAAGTAAAGACGGCCATCAGGGAAGCAAGTCCAGTGACTCTGGAGAAGAAGCAGATAAAGATTTTATTTTTGTTTAGCAATCAGTACAAGTGCTTCATAGTGCAAGAGCTTTTTATAACCATCAGGGTACAGCAATCAACAGCCCTTCTATCCAGCTGCTCTTTCACCACAGGTACATTTCCATGCAGAAAACCTGATCTTCCAATCGTGATTTACAGTGCACTCACTTGGCATTGATTTGGTCCTTAATTTCTGTTCTGTAAGATGCAGACATTCCTTTCCATGCCTTTGCTAAAGCCAGCGACTCTTTCATGTATTCTACTTGAATTTCTCTGAAGCAGCTACCAAGAGTGCCCTGCATTAGGGCATTTAGAAAGCAAAGCAAATTAACTGGACATTGTCTTACACTAATACACTGTACAGCAGGTAATGTGTTGTACTGCTGAATGTAAATGTGTCAAATCTGCACGTGACTTACCTATAAATATATTCTTGCGGTATGCAATTGCACATTGTAATTATATTAAAAGAGCACACTAATAAAATAATTTGTATAGATTATATATATTAAATGCTTGGGTATGGTTTTTACATTCTCCCATAGGGAGCTTTTTTCTTCCTGTTCTCGTACTGTACATAAAGCTCCAACGCTTACATTTGTGTACCGTCAAAAAGCACAACAGAGAAGGATTCGGATGACGTATAATCATGGTATGCTTCCACATTCGTATATTAATGTATATAGTTGGTTGGAATGAGGGCAATTGAAATTTTATTAATATTGGTGTTTTCTAGAGGCCTTCCTCAGTTCTGTCTGCATATTAGCTTCCTTTCCATGTGTAATTCTACAAGAAAAATAGTTTGACATCTGTAAAAACATTTCAGCTTTTGAGGGAGGGGGTGCAGATTTCACAGCTACCCACTTACATTACAGGTTGAAGGGATTTTATTCATATGTATATTTGTAACAATAAAAAAAATGATTTTACAACTGAAATGCTCGTCTGTGTTTTTACAGCACTATTTGTGGTCTGATAGTCTCTGCTTGCTGAATGATGCTTTTGTGTCAGATAGACAAAGCATAGTTAGAACAAAACCCATATAATCTTTTTCTGCTTCTAGTAAGATGCCTGTTCCTGCTGAAAGGGAGAAATGCCACATCACCTCTGTGAAACTGGTGAAAGGAGATCCCTTTGCTAATCTCCTCCCTTGGCATCTTCAGCAAAGCAGCCTTCACGTGAGCCAGAAATACCTGCCATCCTAATTCTCTATTTCAGTGCCATAGGAGGATAGAACAAAATCATTTTGGTAACTCTCCCTCAAGAGCAATTTGCCTGCCTCTTGCTTGGGTGGAAATGCTCAGTTTCCTGTCTGTCAAATGACATTCTGTCTGATCCCTGTGCACATACCTGTTATTACGACTCCTCCTACTGCAGTATAAAGGGCTCCTAAGGCAAAACAGTATCCTTTTATACCAGAACATCTTAGAGGCACTTCATAGAGGTTAACATCTTGAAAGTAGGCTACAAGGTTGTGGGAAAAAGGTCCTGAAGGATGGGAGTTCATACCCAGGGGGATTGCACTCATAGACTCATAGAATAGTTAGGGCTGGAAAGGACCTTAAGATCATCTAGTTCCAACCCCCCTGCCATGGGCAGGGATGCCTCATACTAGAATATGTATTTGTAGTATTGTGGAATTCTGCTCTCATCTAAAATCATTAAGAGAAAGTTCTTGATTTTCACATGTATTCTTGATTTAAGGGGCATCAGTGAGAACACAAGACAAACGGCAAAGGAAAGCTTTAAGCTCCTGTATTAAAAAGGAAAAATAATCCAGTCATAAATAAACTGCAGTTTTATTACCACTGGATATGGAAAAGATAACTGTCTGAGAAATGTAAGTATGCAAACACAGTTGCCTGATTAGTTGGCTTTGTGAACTTAAGAAAATTAACAGCAAGGTTTGTGGTGTTAAGTAAAAAAAAAGAAGAGCAGACTCTTAACTTCCAACTGCTGAACATTTCTCTTACTTGTGCTTGATGGCCTTCTTACCAGTCACCCGAGACACTGTACTGCTCCCGCTGTGAGAAATCACGGCAACAGTGTGTGCCTGGCATCAGCAAACCAGATAGGGACGTCTGAAACGCTGTACAGAAAATACATTTGTGCTGTTCAGAAGACGAAAAGCTCCAGTGCTGTAATAGTTATCTGCTGGAGTGTAACGATTTCATTAGACACCAGTGTTCTTCCACATTAGTTATGGAAAGCCTTTCCAGTCTTTATTCCAGCCATCAGTGTTTTGTGGGCAGGCTGAGTGGTGGAGAAATGACTTTAGAGGAGTGCTGGTGTGAGCTCTTGGAGACCTGGGGTTGGTTTTTGTGTGCCTGTGTGGTGTTTTGGGTGTGGGGTGGAGCAATAGTTTTCATTTCTTTACTGTCTTTCTGCCTGGTGAGCCCAGCACTGTTGGCC
Organism: Psittacula echo; assembly: GCF_963264785.1. Lineage (NCBI taxonomy): Eukaryota > Metazoa > Chordata > Aves > Psittaciformes > Psittacidae > Psittacula > Psittacula echo. The sequence continues at coordinate 97,687,761 of NC_137737.1, read as the reverse complement.
CCATTGCAAAGAATTCAGGTTGCATCCAGAGCACCAGCGTTGTACCTCTGTCCTGGGTTCAGCAGCAGCAGTCATTTTTTCTCCTTCTTAGTAGCTGGTGCAGCGCTGTGGTTTTGACTTTCAGCCTGGGGTAATACTGATAAAACCGATGTTTTCAGTTGCTGGTCAGGATGTTTACCCTGACCAAGGACTTTGTGAGTCTCATGCTTTGCCAGGGAGGAGGGGAAGCCAGGAGGAAGCAGAGACAAGACACCTGACCCAAACTAGCCAAAGAGGTATTCCATACCACAGCACGTCATGCCCAGGATGTAGAACGGAGAGTGCCCGGAAGGGCTGGATCACTGCAGGGTGGGGGTGAGGTACCGGCTGGTGAGCGGTTGTATTCTCTTCCCTTGTTATTTCCTTTATCATTATTACTATTAGTGGTAGCAGTAGTGATTTGTGTTATACCTTAGTTATTAAACTGTTCTTATCTCAACCTGTGGGAGTTGCATTCTTTCGATTCTCCTCCCCGTCCCTCCAGGAGCGGAGGGAAGAAAGGGGGGGGGGAAGTGGACTTCGTGGTTCTGATTTACGGCCTGGGCTTAAACCACGACAACCTCTCACACATTTAAGAAACAGTGACTTTCATGTAAGTATCTTGAGCTCATAGAGGCCTCAGGTAAGTGCCCACTGTGTTTCAGGGAAGTAACAACCGCTGCACCCTGTCCCTGCCTTTCTCAGGCCGTGCGCTGCACTTGGGAGGGCAAAGAACACAAGTTAGGTCCTTTGGTGGGATACCGATGGTAGAGATCCCTGGAGTGCCTGGGAAGCTGAGCAGAAAAATCAGCTGGTTGTACTGCTGAAGAGAAGTGCTGCTGCTTGTTCTCCCATGGCATCCATAACATCTCTGAGTACTACCAGTGCTCTGCCTTGCTCCCAGCCCCACACTGGGCACTGCTTTGAGTATCTCAAGCTGTGCCAGTGGCCGTGGGAGCAGAGGTTGGCACAGGAGAGGAGGTTTGCTGCAGAGCACGCTGCCAGCCTTCCTCTTGCAGCTGAGGGCATGTCCCCAGCACTGTGCTGTGTGGACTGGCCGCTCAGAAAGGGCTCACAGGGTCCACCTGGGGTTACGTCTGACACAATGGTTTGGTCTCAGGCAAGACAGATGCTATGTGTTGCGTTCACCGTGTTTAGAGGTGACAGCGAGGTCCTCTCCATCCCTCCGTGCATTCGAGCACCGCTCCCTACTAAAGGAAGTTAAAATCTGCTTCCCAGATTTTGAGCATTTTAAAGTATTCCCTGGTGTGCAGTAACAACAGTAAATAGCTGCTTCTGAAGGACGGGCACAGCAATTGTCTTAAATCCTTCCCTTCCACCACAGCCATCCAGCCGGGCTGAGATGATTTGGGAATTAATGTGGCCCATTAGTCAAAACTCTGCACGATCCACTGCGCTTAGCTGAGAGCTGCCTTGGGCACGAGCTCTCGCTGCTGCTGCTGCTGCTTATTAATGGATTAATGTGGAGATGACTTCTCTTTCCTGTTGCACAGGAAAAAAGCCACTGAGATACATTATCTAGGAAAGAAAGCTCTGCTCATGTTCCAAATGTTGCTTTCCTGTGGTCATGAGAGCACTGTGCTGCTTTCCCCGTGCCCAGGGGTGTTAATGCTGGGTGGGCTGTGCCCGAATCCCACCTCTGGAGATTATCCTCTGCTTGTGCTGAAGTTGGCTGGAGGTTTCAGGTAGCGACACTGTCCTTTCCTTCTCCGGGAGCTGTGGTCCAGAGCGTCTCTAACAAACACAGCACAGGTGAGTACCAGAGATTATCATTTAATGCCAGAATCTTGCTGACCAGGCCTGAAAGCAGAGCAGTCTTTCCCCATCCTGGGAGTCTGTAAATGGGGAGGATGAAAACTGCTACACAAACACACGGTGATGACCTTCTCTTTCCTTCAAATACAGGAGATGACAAAACCCCATTGCCTGAATCATTCCCTCCCAGCACTGTCAGCCCTCACCTCCTCCCTGTGAGCCATATCCGTAGCCCCAGGCAGGCAGCTGGTGAGCTGGTGCCCAGCCGAAACCCTCCTAGTCCTTGGATGCCCAACAGCATTGCCGGGGAGTCTCTCAAAGGTTACAGCCTGCTCACTGGATAATGAAAATGCCTCCAGTCTGTCGCATAAACATTAACTTCTGTCCTGCTAAGCAAGACAAGTGCTGCATGGGGTTAGCCTCCATCTCCTTATCCTGAATATAAGCATAGGAAGATTTGCCAGGCACCTTCCCAGCTTTCCTCCTCATCACCCTGCAGCCCTTCCTGCCTCTTCCCAACTCTTGGGATGTCTTTTGGGGGCTCTGAGATGGGGAGCTGAGCATTGCCAGCTCAGCAGGGGCTCCTGTGCTGAAACCCAGAGGTACCTGGCAAAGGACACGCAACCACGTTTAACGTGCCATGGGGAGCTCCCCAGCAGGGTTTGCGTGTTCAGGGACCTGGGAATAGACATCTGAACGAGGTGAAGAAATGCAAACTTGAAGTCCCTTGGTGAGCCTGCAGGGCAGTGAAACAAGGTTGAGTGGTGTAAAAGCTGATGGCAAGTCCCTATAAAGCAGCCTAAGGGGGCAACATCCAAGTATCCCTTGAGGGTGTGACACATCCCAGAGCCTCTGGGGTCTCACATGGTGAAGGGAGGTCAAAAGAGGCCGGTGCAGAGCAAGTGCAGAGCTCCTGCCTCTTGTGGGAGGTATGGAGGAGAAAAGAGGCTTCTCTATCTCTGCCAGCTGAAATGAAATCTCTTAAAAACAAGCAACTAAGTTTTCCCCTGGGTCTGGGACAGAGCAGTTGGTTCTCCACCAGCACACAGCCAGGGACACACTGATCCTTGGGATGAGGCACTTGCCTGGGCTGCAACTGGAACTGCCATCCTTGCCCTGCATGGGGGGCAAGCCCTGTCACCATACCTGGGCGGCCAGGTCACCCCTCCTGAGACATCCCGCCCATGGTCACTCCTCCTGCATCACAGAGGTGCTGCCTCTGCCCTGGGGATCCAAATTGCCCTGGTGCCAAGTACCACAGAGAAATTGCTGTGAGAGCAAAGATGCTCATCAGCACCGAGGAGCTGAACAGTGTGACCCTGTGTTTTCAAAAAGAGGGGAGCGAAGTGTGAGTCTGCACATCAGATGAGGGGGAAATGCATTTGTTAGAGTTACCTTTGCAAGGGCTGTGCTGTCACAAAACTATTCCTTATGCTGTATCCAGCAGCAAACTGAAGAGGCTCCTGCCAATATGAGAAGTCTCCTCCCAACATGAAAGCCACTCTGCCTTTGACCACCCCTACACCAGCTGTCCTGGGGCTTTGTTAGATGCAGGTTTCAAGTGCCTGTGTTTGAGAAGCCTGTGTGGAAAGCAGAGGTGTTGTCACGGGTGTTCTCAGCCTGGTGGCCCAGTCCTTGCTCCAATGCCACTGTGCTGGAGCACAGTGCTAATGCTGGAGCACTGTGCTGATGCTGCTCTGGCAATTCGTGATGAGCTCTGCCAGCTGACTCCAGCCCTGGCCCTTCAGAGCCTGTTTTCTTCTGCTTTTTCAGTCAGTTGAATTGAGGAGAAGAAAAGCTGCATGAGAGAATGAGATTTTAATTACATTGGTGCCAGGCAGAGAAGGCAGGAGAGGGGCTTCAAATCCAATTTGGTTTCACTGAACGGAGGAGTAAAGTTAATTCTGTGATCTCTGCTCAGCATCACAGATGCAAGTAGGTACAGGAGAGCAGCATGGGGGCTATAGAGCCCCCACTTTATTCAGACAACGTTAAATTCTAGTCAAAGACTGAAATAATGAAAGTCATGAACTGTAACTGAGGCTGCAGCCCCTGGTTGAGGGGCATTGAGCAGCATGTGGCTAGGGGAAACGTTGGGTTTTCTTTTTGGGAAATCTCTTCTTATGCCCCATCTGATAGCCTGAGTCCCTTTCAAGCAGCATCCTAGTGGGAAGGTGTCGGCCACTCCACTCTGATACTCAAGGGATCCTCATTGTCGGTCCAAAGAAAGAGGACTAATGCCTCTCAGTTTGGGGGGCTGCATGGGAAAGGATGAAGAAATCTGGCCTTGGTGGGAATTTGCGAATGGGAACATCTGTGTGATGGCTGTCCTTGCATCACATCACACCCGTCAGTACCACAACCTGAACTGTCTGTGCACCTCCATGCACCTCTGCACCCACACGCTCTCTGTCAGCTGAGCCAGAAGGCATGGACCTTCCAGCCCAGGACAGGGATGTGGGATTTGCTGGGCAGGAGGAGGAAGCGAGCAGAGGGAAGGAGGAGGGCATCTGCCTTGGAAGGTGGGAGTAGGGTCTGCACTAATAAGCAGCTTGTACCCATTAGAGGGTGGAGTAGAGAAGTCTACTCCTTTTCTGCCCAGACAGCTTTATCTCTGACTCGGTTTGCAGGCAGATGGCAGGGAACTCACTGACTCTGTTATTTCCACTTTGTTTCCCCTTCTGTTTGTCTTTCATCTGCTCCTCCAGCGTTTCCCCTCGCTGGGGTGCTCACAGACCCCTTGCCGGGTGGCAGCACATCATCCCCTCCCTCTGCAGACCCAGCTGCACGCAGCAGCTCATCTGGCACTCGCATCCCACCGCCCCGGTGTAAATCAGGCACTGAGGAGCATGGGTGGCACTGAGGATCCAGGCTTGGGATTCCTGCAGGACCCGTGCAGGACCCAAACTACCTGCAAAGCACACATCTAGTGCAGGAGGAAACATTGATGGGGGCCAGAGGTGGCTTCCTCAGCATCTCCAGGAAGTGCAATAACAATAGCCACATGATGAGGAAAATTATTTCCATTTGTAAGCCCATGTTTGCATCTATTGGGAATTACTTTCTGACACGGTGAGGGACAAAGCTGTGCCACAAATCCAGAAGACGATTTTTTTTTGTTCCCTATTCTGGTCATGGAAACCCAAATGTGTGTTTGAATCCAACCCAAAGAACAAGGCATTTGTCAGCTGCTCTTTTTTATTATTTCCACATCAGCAATGTGCACTTTTATGCATGTTTTTCCATTTACAGTTGCTTGATTATGCCTTCCTCCAGAGCTGGCCCATCCTGGGGCTCGGCCACACGCTCCCTATTTTGATCCTTACTTTGGAAAAACTGCACTTTCTTTTATTTATCATCAGCATCAGCTAAATGATACAGCACTGCTGGTGTCCTCCAGCTGGAGGGCTCCCCAGCCCACAGCAGGGCTGCATCATGGCCTTGCAAATGCTTCCAGCATTGAGGCGCCTACTGAAGTGCATTCATTAAGAGCCAAATGCCTCCAAAGTCAGGGTGTATTCGGGGTATTTCCTCCTCTTTGCAGGTGTGGGGCAGGGTTTTGGGAAGGGTGAGGGGTGCTATGGAAGAGAAGCACCTCTCAGGGAGCCCAGGAAGGTGCAGAAGCCAGGTTGGAGGCTCCCTGAGTGAGGGTTGATGCCCACCAACACAAGACTGCCTGAGCTGAAAGGAGGTAAGAGTTACTGGGAGTAAGCTGTTCATTTCTGCTTCCTAGTGAGTCTTATCCAAATCCCAAATCTTTGGTTGTGTTTTTCAGGAGCCTTGAAGATCACAGGGAAAACAGGTTTTCTAGAATAAATTGCTATTTTTATACATTTTCAAAGCTATTTTGCACACCCAGATTCATATTAAAAAAAAAAAAAAAAAAAGGGGGACATTTTTTATTCCTTGATGTCCAATTGCCATAATCTGGAAATAAACCAATAACAGAAACAGCTGAACTAATGATCTGCCACCCCAAAGCCTCCATGGAGAAAATCATCCTGTCAAGTATTATCGCATTAAAGCCATTTCTGAACTTAAGAAAAATACACTGGGGCAGTGGTGTGGTTTTCAAAAGATGCATCTTTAAACATCCGTAATGCTCTGAAGCAAAAGAATTCCATTGGCTTTTTCATTTTCAGCTTTTTGAGACGCTGAATTGAGATCTTTTACCTCGAGTGTTACTGCACAGTGCAAAGCCGGAGCCACAGAAGTCCTTAATCAAAAGCATTCTCTACTTTTTTAAATGCTGCCTACTTCTTTATTCTCAGTTAAGGATATTCTGAGCAAGAAACCAGCTATCATGATCATACTACCAAGGACCCTTGTTGGTATCAGCCATGGTGATGCTTTCCAAGGCCAGATTACAAGCCTTGCCAGAAACTGATGTGCAGCTCTTTGCCAAAAAACCCTGACCAGGATGTTCCTATCTCTTCCTGTCCTGGGCTGCCAGTTAGGGAATCCCAGAGAAACCCTGTACCAAGCTGCTCATGCACTGCTGCTTAAAGGCATCAGCTCCATGGCATCTCCTGTTCCTTTGCATGCTGGAAAAGCTGGACATGTCCAGCTGTTGTGTTGTGGTGTCCCTCAAAGAATGTAATTTGCAGACCTGGGGTTTCCTGAGTAAATCACAACTTTCAGTTCCTCAGGTTTGGGGTTTTGGTTTGGGTTTTTTCTCCCTTGGATCAAATAGGAGCCTGCTCAGGGCAAACAAATAGCTTTTAAAGGCTGTTGTGCTCTGAAAACCCCTCTAAAGAAATCCGTATTTGCACAAAATTGAAATATATATATCAAATCAAAAGCAACCAGGGAAAAACTGCCTGTAAGGGACTTCAAGGGAGGTAATAAGCTGTTAAAACTGATTCTGGGAGCACCACAAAGAGACAGAGTGCAGTCCCAGGTACTTGAAATCACAGCTTTCACTTGAAAGGTGAATATAAGAGTGACACCCAAAACGTGCAGTTCCAAGAAGGACCTTCAGGAACGTAAATACTAGCGATTTGCTGTCAGCACGGAGACCTCTAACCTCAATGTTCCTTTCTTTTGCTTAGCACTGCAGGAGGAAGAGAGTTGGGATTTCCATCTGTCTTCATTCCGTGGCTCTTCATCCCTGTGAGGGAAACCTTCCTGATCGCTGGAAGGGATGAGAAGGTGAGATTCATAAACTGAGGAGGAGGTACAAGATTTAGTTGGGGCTTTCTTCCCCTAAACACCACATGTCCTCTGAAGTCTTACATTTCCCTCAAGCACCTCTGCCCCCTTCGGGTAGTTGTGAAGCTGTGAAGGTTGCTTGCAAGCAGTGCATGGCTCCCCAGAGCAGTGGCTGCGGGGCGGCTGTTCCCCATCCTGAGGACCCCGAGGTCCGTCCTGCCACACTTGTGCCGGGGCGCATCCCGTTTACTTACGGGCCTTGCTCCGTGCCCGCCACAGGCCCCGCAGCGGGTGGAAGGGATCCGAGCGGCTCCGGGCGTGGGCGCGGTGGGACGGGAGGCCGTTCCCTCCCTCCGAGGCGGGGCCGCCGCACTCAAAGCCGGGGCGGGCGGCGGGCAGAGCCTGCGGGGCTGCGCGGGGTCTGCTCGGTGCGGGCGCCGGTGGCAGCAGCACCATGGAGAGCGGCGCGGGGGGACGCCTCGACGCCGCCGCCTTCCTCGGAGCCTGGCGACGCTTCGACGCCGACGGCAAGTGGGGCCGGCGGGGAGAGGAAGGGGGGGACCTCGCCGGGGTGGCTGCAGGCGGGTGCTGGGGTGCGACATGTGAACCCCGTCCCCCTCTTCCTCCTCCTCCTCATGCCCAGTATCAGGGCTGAAAATCTCCCTTCCCACTCCCAAGTTTTTGCCTGTTCATCACCTCCCCGTTTCTTTAGCTTTTCCCTCGTGTGGGCATAGCTTGTGATTTTTATCTTTCCCTGAAAGGTTTCCTGTAAGGAAACTCCTTGGGAAGCTTGGCAGCACTGTGCCCAGTGTCTGATAGATGGGAACTGGTCAAATGGAGTAGGACCCCAGCCATGAGCAGCAGGAGGCTGACCTTTCTGCAGGCAGCCCACAACATGATCCCAGACCTCAGGCAGTGCCACCTGACCATTGATATGTTTGACTTCTATTTAGACAATGGTTACATTGAAGGGAAGGAGCTTGACAACTTTTTCCATCATCTCCTGGAGAAAGTGGGACCAGAAGTAAGTACTGTGCCCTGGTAATTGTGTGTTAAGTCCAAGCAAAAAGGTCATTAGACTGAGAGATGATTCGTACTTGTTGTTCCCTGGTTGCTAGCTTCCACAGTAACCCCCAAGGTAAAGAGCTTTTCTCTTGGCAACAAGGTGTGACCATGACTGCAATCACCTGAGAAGCTGATCCGTTGTTCTCAGTGCAAGAGTTGCTGTCAGGGTAAGCCTGCCATCAGCATTGGCTGAAAAGGATGGTTGGAAGGATGGAGAGAAAGTAATTTATTGCACTTGAATAGAAACAACTGGAAAAGCACTGGCAAATTGTCTGGTAGGGCAATGGGAGGGCAAGAGTGGTGATTTATTCAAGCAGGTGCTGGTTAGTTTTGTTAATATGATATAGTTTTTACAAGGTCAATCTTTAACGACTGTGCTGTCATTAATTTTAAATGGTACTTAGGAAGAAGATGTGCATCTGTAATGCTGCAAATGGCTAGAAGCCAAACAGGAGTAAATTCTGTTGCTCGTAATGTCAAGACCTGGCTCTCAAGTGTTTCTGGGTTTCTCCCCTGGTTTCCTTTCCTTTCTTCCCCTCCCTCACTCTTAAAATCACTGTTCTATCAGAAGTTGCACAACAATTTACGGGAGCTGGTTTCCCCAGCTCTAGGTCATACGTTGCCTTTGACTGTCACCATTGGTGAAGGAGAAATCCTGGCACTCAGGCCAGCTTTTCATAAATATGTAAAGAATATATTCTGATAGCAGGCTTAATATTCTCGCTACACAGTGTATGTCCAACTAGGAAGTGAATCAGAACAAATAAGGAATAAGAAACTTTCAAATGGAAGGGGATGCTGTGCCAAAAAACAGAGATCAAACAATTCCTTTAAGCAAAAAGTAATTAACGAGAAGGGAAAAGGTAGCTGATAATAGGCATAAATTCATGAGTATCAAGTGTAAAATCAAAATTATATTTACAAGCCAATTAGGAGTCTTGGATCTTTGGGGTTATAATAAAAAGACAGCAGCGTGAATAGTTTTTCAAGCTTGTTTATGTTTAATTTGCAAGTAAATTTGGGTTGAAATACTGTCGGTTTCTGTAGAAATGTTTTTCTAGAGAATGGAAGATTAGATGAACAGATAGGCACCTAAAAAGACTTTAAAGCAAATCGGAAAAGATTCACCGATAAGTGATAAGAATCATTAAGGACACAGAAAAACTGGTTTGAAGAGAAATTAAAAAGCAGAAAAACTGATTTGAAGAGAAATTGAAAAGCTCATGATTGTTTACCCAGCAACAAAAGATGAAATTTGGAGCTGCCACTCTTGGGGTATTGAAACACCAGCGCAGGACACGTTCAAATGAACCCAGTGACAGCAAATGTGAGATGTTGGAGGAGAGGCTTAAAATGAGGCCACAGAGATCAACACTGTAGTGGGTCACTGAAGAAATGACCTCTGAGTGGGGCTCTCCAGTGTTAGCTAAAGTGAAGCTTGACCAGGGATCTCACACTGCAGACAGGTTCGTAATGGTGAGAGGTCAAGAGGAAAGTTCCAGCCCCACTCTAGCCCATAATTGCCCTTACACATCCCTCACGTGAGCTTTTGGAGACAGCGTCACACCAGGTGGGTTGCAAACGCAGTGTGCCACAGCAGTGTTTGTGGTCTTGCTGATATCAACATGAACTCTGTTATATTCAGCACAAAGTAAGGGTGTGTTAGCAATGAACTGTTCTGCTTCAAGAAATCAGGAACAGTTTCACTGATTGCCAAGAGTCACTGCTCAGATGACTCCAGCTTAAACCAGCACCCTCATGTCGCTTGCATCTCCTTTGCTTCCCCTGCCTAGGTTTTGCCATTAAAAGAAAAAGCTTAACACAAATTGACTGAAGGAAGAACCATCTCCCTCTCTCCATGTTAAAGAGAATGAATAGGCTAATTCTGGACAACAGTGCCCACTAGCTGCCAGGGTGCTCAAACATGCTCATAGGTAGTTTTGGTTTTCTCCCCTGCTTTTCTTGCCTACTTTTTGGCAGCATCTCCACTCCAGGTAAGATGAGGTGTTGCTTTCTTCTCCTTTGCCAGCAGCCCGGTTTTGGTTCTCATGGTTATGTAGGGACAAAATGATCAGCAGCAGGCAGAACAGTCTGCCTCGGTGGCAGAAAACCCAGGGGGAGCTTTGTCCCTGGAGGGCAGCCCTCTGCCCCGCTCCCCTAGATGTGCAGGTTGCCTGTAGTGCTGCAGGAAACAAAAGTCTCTGCTACTTTTGTACAATGTTATTTAACAGCATTGAGCCACTTTTGCCTTTTTCACATGATTTATGTTGTACGGCCTTGTGGTTATAGTGGGAGGGGTAAAGGATCCCCTTTGCACTGGTGTTCACCATCCTACAGAAGGGAAGCATCCTTGATGCAAGCAGTGAGGTGGCATTGAGCATCTCCGTGCTTCAGTGCTCCTTTTGACCTTTCCTTCTTCTTTTGGCTCTTAATGCCTCTGTTTCCTTGCACAATAAAAGGAGGAGACAGTAACACACTGGCATAACTTCCAGATGTGTCACAGGGATTAATTAGTGACCGTGCCTGAAGTGCCATGCAAGTGATAAATAATGTTATCAGCACTTAAAGTTGTCTCACTTGAATAGCGAATGGCTTCATAATTATATTTTTTCAGCCTGCACTCTCTAAGCTGTTATTTTTCTTAATGACCACTGTAGTCCTTCAGCTCTGTTTTTCTTCCCTGTAGCATCCCCAGCTGACACTAAATGCCAGGGGGATGGGAGCAGCTGGGAAAACAATGCAAAAGGGAGCCTGTCGGGAAGGTGAGAGGCACAGCAATTCCTGACGGCGCCCAGCAAGGAAGAAAGCTTGAAATATCACCCAGCAAGGGAGGCTAACTCATCATCTTTTGTTGAACCATTAAGATTTGGGGGGCTTGGGGGGGGAAGGGGAAACTTTGCAACGAAGGTAGGCCTACATTAAACTGATCCAAATCCCAGATGCTGCTTCCTGTTTCTCCTCCTCTAGCATTTGGAAAACACCCTTCACAACATGCTTTAACTTCTGGTCAGCCCTGAAGTGGTCAGGCAGTTGGACTAGATAATCACTGTGGGTCTCTTCCAAATAAAATAGTCTGTTCAGTTCTATTCTGTTCTGTTCTGGTTTGTTCCTAAGAAAATGCCTTTGATTTCCAGGTGTGCGTTACGTATCCATAAGACTTCAGTGTTTTATGACACTGAAGTTTATATAAATTCTCCATCAGCTGGAGGGGCTTCTCCAGTTTGATTTGTTTGGGGGATATGAGGCAGAATAGAGGATAATGCAGCCACTCACTAGCAGAGCTTTTTGAACTGCTGGCATTATCCATCTGCTGTTGTTATTACTCCTTTGACTTCTCTCTAAGCATTTGAGCCTCCAGATTCCAACTGCTGCTTCATGGCTGCTGTGAGCTGCCTGTGCTCTTTTCTGCTCACTCATAAAGCTCCTCATTGCACATTTTGGCTACCATGCATTTTCTAGAGGTTTTTATACTAAGGAGATAATTCAGTGAATAAAGAGAGTTTCTTTCACCACTGAAGGAGTAATTTTGTTGGAACAGAAACTACAGCCTCTGCCATTCTCTCTTACATTGCTGTACATATTTCTTTCTGTATAGAGATCATTTAAGTTTTTCCTTGCTTGCTCTTTGCTGTAGTTTCAATGCAGCTTTGTGTATATTCTCATAATGATTAGACAAGGAGCATTTTATAGATGAATGGCTACAAATTTGGGGTTTGGGTTACTGAAAGTCTCCATAAAACCAGTGATGTCTGGGCAGATATAGAGGGCACATTGCCATTATGCTCTGTGGGCTTTCATGGACAGACATTTCACTTTGCTTCTATTATACTACAGTTAGACAGAAGAGTCTCCGATAAAAGTTGGTTGCCCTCACCTAACTGTAAGTGTGTAAGAGACCACGTGTAAATATTTTTGATGTGTAAATTTGATCAGGCAATACAGGTATTAGCTTCGTTCCAATCCCCCTGCCCAAGCCACGTAGATAGTTAGGACTGGAACAGTCATAAAGGATTTGCCTTTGCTTTTTACTTCCAAAGAAGATCAGCAGCCTCCAGTTGCTCTTGTACTCCATCCTTGCCAAATCATCCTTCAATGGCCAAAATATCAGCCAGTCTCAAAGCCATCCAAGCAGACTTCCCCTATATGTTATGAATCCAAGAGACCCAGGGTGATAGACTAGGTCTCTTGTGACCATTAGGTTAACAGCAACAACACATCTAACAGGAAGCATTCATGTTTCACCCTCCTCCAGACTAATTCAGAAATCTAAACCCTGTTTCGATCCTGATTATTTAGACATTAGAAAGAAGTTCTTTACTGTGAGGGTGGTGAGGCACTGGCACAGGGTGCCCAGAGAAGCTGTGGCTGCCCCATCCCTGGCAGTGTTCAAAGCCAGGTTGGATGGGGCTTTGAGCAACCTGATCCAGTGGAAGGTGTCCCTGCCTATGTAACTAGATGATCCTTAAGGTCCCTCCCAACCCAAACTATTCTTTGATTCTGATGCAGTAGTTATTTCTTTAGGTGTGGCTTTTGACAGCATTGATTAGCCTTACCATAGCCTTATTATTCCTCTTCCTGCACATTAAGGTAGGGCGCTGCAAGTGCCTGGAAGTGTCTCTAAATGCAAACTCAACATGCCCATGAGAAAAAACAGACATGATACGCTTTCAGTGCCCAAAGGCATGTCAAAAAACTTCCAGCCTAGCGGAAAGGACAGAACAAAGAACCTGTCCAAAGCCTAACTACAAAACCGTGCTGGCACAGGGAAGACTGTAATAGCCTTTGTTGTACGGTGGTGTCTTCTATGTGAAAAAATATTTCCCACGTATGTGCTGATGAGAGCTAAAAATGCAATGTGGGATGACAGGATAAGCATTCATCTATTGTAGCATGCAGGATTACAGTAAATCCTAACTAAAATGCAGGCCCAAATTCTCAAGCGATAGCACTGCAGTTAAGTAAGCAAGATTGGCCCAAATGAGACATCTCAGGAGCTGCATGGTGAAATCCCACACTAATACAGGCAATCCAATGTACAACTGCATGGATGAAGTGAAGTCATTCATGTGATTCATTTCCTTTAAGCTACAGGATTTAAAGAAGAAATCTTTGGCCTAAAAAAAAGTGGTTCTTCGAACGTCAAAGTGTACGTTAATGATGTCTCATCTGGTATTTTCTGGCATCCTTTCTGTACTGTGTGGCTTTTGGCATGGTAATAGTTGTTGAATTTGTTTTCCAACTAGGTTTCTTGGCAGATGTAATTTATTTTCATAGATCTTGTAGGAACTTGATATCTCTGGGACGCTTTGCTCTTCTATCAAATTTGGCTGAAACATTAGGAGAAACATGTACTCAAGCCAGCATTTTCAGATAAAGAAACAGCTATAATAGTCACTTGCATTTAGTTTCTTCTTGCTTTTTATACCCTTATCAATCTAGTGGCTTGCTTCCAAAAATCATGGCAAGAAGGAAAAGAAAAAAATCAATTTATGGCAAACCTGTCCTGACCAGCAGGACTTAAATGAGATGTTTGAAAGCAGAACGTGTTTGGTTTCTAGGCTTTCCTGCTCATGCAATCTGTAGTTGAACGGTGAGTTAATAATTAAAGGGAAGGAAGGAAAAACAAACTTCCTGGGGAAGCCGGTGGCCACAGCACTCAGCGCAGCACCTGTGTGACCATGTAAATACCATTACGTCCTTGTGTTCACTTGCCTGGAAGTCTCCCCTTCTTGCTCTCCTCATCCTGATCTTTCTCCCTTTATCACAGGGGAAGTTTAGATTGGATCTAAGGAAGAAATTCTTTACTGAGAGGGTGGTGAGGCACTGGAATGGGTTGTCCAGGGAGGTTGTGAATGCTCCATCCTTGGCGGTGTTCAAGGCCAGGTTGGATGAGGCCTTGGGTGACATGGTTTAGTGTGGGGTGTCCCTGCCCATGGCAGGGGGGTTGGAACTTGATGATCTTAAGGTCCTTTCCCACCCTAACTATTCTATGATTCTATGATCACAGGCCTTGCCCTGATCTGGGAGGCAAGAAAATACTTGTAGATGCCCAAAGGCAGAGAATAAAAGATCAGGCCTCTTGACCAAGCTACCACCTTGGCCTCCCCACATCAACCTCAACCCAAGGTGGCCAAGGCAGCCAGGGCACCCTTGTATCCCCCAGTGGAAGTGGCATGGCTTACTTGATTCGTTTATTTATTCATTTATCCTCTAGGACTGGGATTTTTGGTAAACGTAAAGGTCATCTTTAAAACCTAATGGTCATAACCCAAGGTGTACCGCTCTCAGTGTAAAACTTCATACTCCACAAATATTTTTGCCTTGAACAAGCATCTTGGGAAAGCCAGTTTGTGCAATATCTTTTATCTATTGAGAGTAAAGGGTGAGTTTTAGTAGATCCATTACCACTTGTGTTTAATAAGTTTTTATATTTATGGACAGAGATGGATTGTATGAAAAATCCACTGTAGTGTAACCCCTTGGACTAAAAGCTGCTGGAGCTATGTAAATATTGTCACTATTTCAGGCATTTAATTGATGTAATCTATAGTTTAAATCAGTTAAAAATAAACAACAGAAAAGGAGGCAGTCCTATTGTGTAGATAACAGTGTTCCTTCCACAGAATGCTCAATGAGGTGGCGGTTAATAGCTGACACGAAGCTGAGCAATAAGCTTTCCTAACAAGTGACTAGTCTGAACTCCACAACACACTTTTCAAATACCAACTATGATTATGGTTTCAGAAATAACTTATCCTGCTGGGCACAGAGCAGGATAATTTCAGAGTACTTTGCAAGCCTATTGAAGTCAGCAACTGATAGGCTTGCCTAGCTCCTGGAAGCTGTCTCGAAGCATCAAAGTGCCATCAGAAGGCAACTTAAATAGCCTGATGGCCAGTTATAATGCTAAGGGAAAAGAAAACTGTATGTGCATGTTCAGTGGTGTGCTGTGTCCGCAGTGGCTCCCAGCCATATGGCTTGCAGGGCTTGCTGAACACCACCATGGGCATGGAGTATCCTGTAACTGTGCCCTGGGATCTGCTCATGACCAATGGCGGGCTTCAGGAAGGGGATTGCCATCTCGGGCACATCCCTGTGGGATCGCTGCTGGGTGTTTCGTCCCCTAACTAGGAGCTGCCAGCACTTAGCATTGTACCCCAAGGATGTGCTCCAGAGGCTGCACTCCACCGGCCCTACAAAGACCCATGTAGGTACCTCTATCCTCCTATTCCCACTCCCAGATTCCCAAACTTTCCATCGTCTGACACATCCTAGTCCTGTGGTACCGTAGATAGTGGAGAGATTGAAGAGCTTCACTTGTTCTAAGCAGAACTCCCTCAGGTTGTTTTGACTTGACATTGATAAATGAAAGCCAATTAACTCTTTCTCCCCTGATTTCAGTGTATGATCCTCTGCACTGACAGTAAAGGTTTTCTATAAACCCATAATGACTTTGTGCAAATAAGTGCTCGTGTGCTCTGAGTCTGCTCTGAAATGAGATGAAGGCAAATTAAATTATATCATGGATGATCACTCATACTATCTGCCTACCCATCTACTTATAGATATCTTTCTTTTCTGTTATTGCTAGCAGCAAATTAAGGCTTTTGAGAAATACCAGTCACATCTAAACACATGGGGAAAGGTAATGACAAAGTGGGTGCAAATGTACACCTCAGCTTAAATGAACCTAAACCTAAGATATCTCATTTTCTTTTTGCTTACCCCATCTGTGACATCCTAGTGTATATTGTCCCAGAGAGGGCCACATCCCATAGGACTGGGAGAGGAGCCAGGGCCTGCTCAATGCAGATGAGGAGGGTAATGTTGGGCTTCATTAACTGCTTGGACAAGATTGAGTAGGTGAGCTTCCCAACCCAGCCACAAAGCTTGTCTGACCAGAAACCTTTCCCCAGGGTAGGGAAACTGTGCTTTGTGTAGCCTAGTCAGGCCAGATACTCTAATGGTTACTGCTAAGAGAAAGAAATCATGCCTGATAAACTGAAGCATTGTATTTTACCTGTCACAGTGATGCCTGACAAAATGTACAGCCTGACAAGTCCTGAAAACTCCTCACTATGTATAAATTGATTATGGGGTTGATGCAAAGGGAATGTGAATTGCTTGAAATTTCATGCTATTAACCCAGAAACACTGACAGGGTTTCATGCCAGGTCTTGAACCAGTTGACAGGCAATAACAAGCCCCACTGACAACTTTCAGGGCTGATGATCTAATGAACTACAGGGATGTAGCTCAAGGATAAGGGCAACTTCGTGAAAAGCATGAGTTGAAAATGAGTTGCATGGAAACCGCTGGAACACACACTCAAGCAAAACCAAATCCCAGTGATACAGTGGGAACAGTTGGATAAGGAAGCAGGTGTCACTGAAATATTTTGGGGTCTCCAAACACTGGTCTTCCAACTGAAAGCTTAGTTGCTACAGAGATACGCGTAAGACTTGTTTCCAGAAGGTCATCTGTGGTGATGTGTCTGTGGGCTTTTAGAAGGATGTAAGGATACAATGGTCCTGATGGTTACCAGTGAGACAAGATTTCCTCCAGGAGACTCTTCTAGTGCCCCCAGCAATTTTCATGTGCATGTTGTTTCCCCATGGCAGAACACCATCACAGAAGACAAAGTTCAAAGGATGAAGGAGCAATTTATGTCTGCCTACGATGTCACCGCAGATGGACGCTTGCAAATCCAAGAGGTATCCCTCCTCAGCCCCAGCCCAGGATTTCCTTTATAGAAGGTTGAAGAGTTAGGACAGAAAGGGCCTGTCAGGATAGGACATGGAGCAATAATTCTGTATTACAGGAGAGTAGGTTCAGACCAGATGAAAAGAAGAAATTTTTTACGAGGGGAGTGGTGAAACAGTGGAGCAGGTTGCCTGGAGAGGTGGTAGATGTGTTCAGGGTCGGGTTGGATGGGGCGTTGAGCAGCCTGATGTAGTTGAAGAGGTCCCTGCCCATTGCAGGGGAACTGGAATATATGAACTTTAAAGGTCCCTTTCAACCCAGACCACTCTATGAATCTATGAAATTGGCCTACAGCAGACACGGAAGATAGAGGCTGGGTGGGGAGGACGTGAGTTGTGAAGTACTACATTAGCCAGGTCTCTTGGTATGGGGTTTTATTTCCAAGGCAACAACGTACCCAGTGTATATTTCTCATGCTGGGTCAGCAGCAGCCCAAGTTTTTCTCTTTTCTTTACTTTCATGATTTGGGTTTGTTTTTTGGGGGTGTTCATAAGTTTTGTTGTTGGCTACTTTTTGCTTTTGTTTTGGTTTTGGTTTTTTTTTCCCCAAGCTTGCAAAGATAATCTTGTCGGATGATGAGAACTTTCTGCTGCTTTTCCGACGGGAAACTCCCTTGGACAACAGTGTGGAATTCATGCGGGTCTGTACCTCCACATTGCCTCTTCCCCTTGCAACACCAACAGCTTCTTCAATGTGTATGCTGCCAGTCTCTGTAGTACATAACATGGGAAATACATGGGTATTGTGGAAGTAAAATGTGTTCTGACCTGTTCACGTAGAGAAGGCTGTAAATTATTTATACCAGCAAAATAGAGATGTGGTAGCTTGGAGTGGACTGAGGGCACCCAAAGAGTTCATTAAACTTTGCAAACAGTCTCAGCCACCTATCAGTAATGCTGCCAGAGACAAAACTTTATGGTAGTGCTAACCCACTGGTGAATTCAGCCTTGTTGGGAGCTACAGCCACAGCTTCCTCTCCTGCAGCACAGCACAGACCAAGAGGGCAGACTAGGCATGTTTTAAGTGCCATTTTATCCTGAAGCATTAGCCCAGTAGGGTGTAGAGTGGAAATCTGCGTAACATGGGTCAACTGAGGAGCAAAATCCCATCAGTTTTCCTTAGCCTTGCCCAATGTCTCTGCCCCTAAGTATCCCAGCACCACATTTTTTTCCAAGACTACTTGAAGTTACTTTGATTTCACATCAAAAAGGAGGCTTCCACAGATCAATGGCCAGTTCTGTATAGCCTTGACTTTTACTCAGAGCAATAAAAGAAGCTGCATGTACAAATTAGGTAAGAAATTCGGAGCAGTTTCTTAGTCTTTTCTTCCTTTTATAGACAGTGTGTCTGTATTAAATATGTGATAGCAGCATGTCACATGTGCAGCATCCAAGTGAGAATAAAAGCTATTGTGCGGAAAGTTTATTTTATGTCATCTACAATTAATTAAGTATTGGATAATGCACAGCTTGCTCATTAGGGAAGCCCTGATCTGAATCTTTACAATCTATCACCCAAGCAGATGATGAACTGCAATATTTATGTGGTCATATCAATCTATCCCCATTCAGATCTGGCGCAGCTACGACGCTGACAGCAGTGGATTTATTTCAGCTGGCGAGCTCAAAGTAAGTTATTCTAATAAGTCTCTGTGGGCTTGATCTGCAGCTCACTGATGTCAGTGGGAGCCTTTTCACTGGCTTTGCCAATTTACTGCCTTTCTGTGTGGTTGACAAATGGCTTTTTGAGGTTGTCCACGTCGAGTTTAAGGACTGGGGACCCTCCAGCCTTCTAGCGTGGCTGCAGGGACCCTGCTGGGATGGAGTATGCTCTGCTGTTTCCCTTGCTGTCCTGCTTTCTCCTTGCCTCATCACATGACCCCATTTGTCTCACAGACCCCCAAGCACCCAAGGTGAGGCAGCACTCACCTTAGCGTTGCACATGTGCCTCTCCCAGCTAAACAGAGCCAAAGCTGTTGTGTTTTATTAATGGGATTTCTTCAGTCTCTTCCTGAGCCTGCAGATTTCCTGAGCACTGATTTCTTTTTAAAGCTCATGCTATCGAGGCTGAAGCCTGTTCAACTCAAACACTTTGAACCAGCTGGGCACAGGGGTCCATCCCTGGGCTACAGACCCTGTGCTGACATCTCAGAATGTGGCTCCAGCCTGTGCCCTAACAAGGACATAAAAGGATGCTTAAGTTTTTGCTGAATGGCAGATACTTTGATTTGAGATCAGTTAGCAAATATTGCAGGGCTTACGTTATCTTCTCCTTATTTTGTGAGTTAATTATGATTCATTCCAGTGTGCCTGCTCTGGGGAAATGTGATTATTTTCTAATGTATTTATTTAGGTTTCAATTTAAAAAAAAAGTGAACTTTATGTGAAACTGAAGACACCAGAACTAGTCAGGAATGTGGAATAGATTCGTGTAACCCTGATGAATTTGGATTTAATTTCTTACTGTTATTTCTTGAATTTACTCCAGATTTACTCTTTCCTTCCTACAGGATTTCCTGCGAGATCTCTTTTTGCAGCATGACAAGATGGTAACTGAAGTGAAGCTGGAAGAATATACTGATACCATGGTAAGAGAAGATGGCGTCAATATTGCTTAGATTATAGTACTGCCTAAAAATCTCCTTCAGGGTCAATATCTGTAGGGCTGTAAGTGCCCTCTTAAAAGGTGTATCATCTCCAAGAGATCTCTCTGGGAACTTTGCACATGCGGCTGCTGTTTCTTTGCACTGCACCAGATGTCAGCTGTGAAGAGCATTTCAAGTATTTTTGCTGTGAGTTGAGCTGTTTTCTATGAGAAAAGAGCTTGATTTTATGCTAAAGCAAACCAGGCTCTATGCCCCTTCAAAAAAGAGGTGAGCTGCATCCTTCTTCATGGTGTGTTCAGCTTCAGCTAGATCTGCAGCTCCTTCGCTTCCTCCCTTCCTCCTAGCAAATCATTTTGCTCCCAAGACATGCAGGTATCTGTCTCTTCTGCTCTGTGAAGCCTGGCAAGCCTTGCTGGCTCCCTGCTGCTTCTCTGAAAGACTGGGATGTTGAAAGCTTCAACTCTCCCCCTGCCTTATCACAATACAGCTTTTATACTGCAATCAGCAACATAATATTTGGTGTAAGTTTAGCATCAGTCACCTGGATTTCAGAGCATCTTATCACATCTAACCATCTAAAAACAAGAAAAGGAAAGGAAAGCAAAAAGCTCATTTCTTATGTCACTCACAAGGGTATCATTTGAGTTCCACTAGCAGGCATCTACCATTGCAATTTTCTAAATGAGTTTCAGATGAGACTGTCATGATTCTTGGCACAAAATCTGTGCTTGTGCCTGAAAACCAGCTTGGTATGCAAGCAAAAAAGTTGCTGCCAGCATATTTTGTGATTCTGAGTTATGAGTGCATGATGCATCTGTGCCTGAAGTGAGACCCTTTAGAGCAAAGGGTCCATAACATTATTGAAGATTGTGGATTTTTTTCATATTTATAGTTTAATGAAGGGAGAGGAATGCAAGCTACAGAAATTCCTTCCCAACTGGCAGGGCTTGGAAACAATAGATGCCAGAAGCTACAGCTAGAGCAAAAAACTTTCTGGTACTGTTTGCAAGTAGCAAATAGCTTTTACGCTGCTCCATTCAGGTTTCCATCCCCAATGGCTTATTTGTGATCAGGTGCTGGGGAATAGGCAATCTCAAGCCTGTAGACACTGGGAGGCTCATTTCCTCCAACTCCTTTCCCTTTTCCATAATTTCCCAAGAAAGATCTGCCATTGCCGCTGCCTCAATGCAGCTAGATGTCAGTGCAGCCTGGGGCTGACAGCCAGGAGGCCTGCTTTCTGTTCACATGGGTTTTTATACATTGGCTTTGTATCTTTGGAGAGGCAGTTTGGTTCCTGTGTTACAGGGTAAGTTTTGATCTGGGAAAAGGGATGCATTGTATATCTGGGGAAATCTGTGATCCAAAATGCAGATCTGGCTCATGAGGACAAAAACTTCGCAAAGCTGCAATGCCAAAAGAATCAGGGATGCTAATGGCTACTAGAAAATAAGGGTATGGCAGATGATTTTTTTTCCCCTTGCAATTCCTTGCTATAAACTGGCGATCAAGGATATTTACCAACACACCTGATCCCAAGAGCTAAGGCAGGGTATGACATTACAACATGCGCAATCATACCCTGTGATATCCTGTAGTAAAAGAGAGGATATGAATTCTGTACATCACGGCAAAGTATCCCCATGGACACCATCTGCATAGTAGCAGATACACTGCACAAAGTGATCGCATGGGAACTTACCTGAAGTGGGAGGGCAAAATTACAAAGAAGGAAGGAAAGATTCAGTCTTACATTTGCAGTGCTGGATTAAAAAGGCAGAAGTGACTCAAGGAGCCAAGAGCAAAGGTATGATGTCAAGGCCAGGGCAACGAAAGCTCTTCGCTTTCCCTCTCTGCTTTCCATATGGAGTTGGAGCTGCTGAAATGCAGAACTGTGATGGAACTCTGCCACCATCAGTACTGTCTGGGAAAACAGGGGGACAGTGGCCCTTATATTCCACTCTTGAGGCTTTCACAGACTTCCTGATATATCTTTAGTAACCAGCTGCACCAATTAATTTACTGCAGAATGGAAATATTTCTCTCCCCTATTACTTTGCTCTCACCCTTTTATCTGTTTAGAGCAAAAGGTCTTTGGGACAAGGACCTGTTTCTGCTGCACATGGCTACGTGGTCTCTCAGGGTGGCCTATCTCTCCAACTCAGGGCTTTCAAGTGCCACTGGTAATAACATTACTTGAAATAAGCTATGCCCCAAGAAGCTGTAAGCCCATCCGTCTCTACAGAAATTTACAGATCTCTGCCCTCTTTTCTGTATATTCACAGCCAGCTGCATACATCCTAAGAAGCTACTGATACACTGAGTGGACTGTACAGCCTTCTGGAGACAGGGATAAAGGGGAAAAGACAGAAACTGTGATTTTAAAGAAGTTCACCCACGCATGAAGGAAAAAAAGATAAAGAAAGAAAAAAGGCAGTTTGTGATTCTGTGCTGAGTATTTGCAGCTTTAGCTTGTGAGAGGTGTGAGCAGATATCA